>NC_140959.1:83723066-84168066 GCF_014529385.1 Adiantum capillus-veneris | reverse complement strand
TGGGTATGCTCATTGCTAACGGTGTAGGTTTATAGAGTGAAACCGATGGATTTACATGTAGAAAACACAATGGGGATAGTGTGATCGATTATATACTACTCTTTGAATCTATCATGTACCGCATATATAATTTTACACTTGGCCAATGGATCCTAGAATTAGACCATACAACCTTATGTATTAACCTTACATGTGGAGCAACAACTAAGCATGATAATCTCGGCCAAAGGGAAGAGAAGTTATCTCTTTGTATGAATTTTGAACCGGCACCGATGAAAATTGAAATGATTAAACAAAAGTTGTGGATAAGCTTCAATATGATGCACCATTGGAAACTAAATTTATTTATTCTTGTGCCAAAGAATGCTTTTTCATAAAGCATGTCCATGGTATCAACAAAGGTAGATCATGCAAAAGGTGGTTTGATGAAGAATGTTAAGATGCTCGAAAGTCCTTGATAAAGCTCAATGCAGCTATAAACAAAGAAACTACCAAAGTCACTTGCATTCATACAAGGTATTGATTCAAAAGAAGAGAAGAACATGGAAAGTCAAGGATCAATTTTATTCAAGTCCAATAAAAGGCACGTGCATATGGAAGATTTTGGAGAAATTTGAAGAACAAGCAAGTTGAGATTTTTGGTGGCTTGAGTCTTATGGATATGTACATGCATGTTAGACAACTATATGAGAAATTAAATGCTAGAAAGATGCCATTTTATGGTTCACTCCCATGTATGCCCTCATTTTCTACTATTGAGGATGTGTGCGATAGTGTAATGTACCCAACATTTTTCAATGTCAAAGAGCATTCTAATGGAACAATCGGATCAAAAATCGGACTTTAGAACTAATAATTATGACCCTTATTCACTTGAAAACAATAAGGTTGATGGGAAACTTAAGCCTCAAGATTGTATCTAAAGATAAGAGTTGACTCTTGGGAAAGAAGGAGCAATTTTAGGAAAGGAGGAGTATTTTTAGGAAAGAAAGAGGAGGGAGTTAAGTTTAACGTTCTTGTCTTGGAGCCCAAGCTTCTTTCAAAATTGGAGAACCAAAATCGTGCATAAAAATCCGTGTCCACAAAAAAAAGGGGGAGCTGCGAACTTACGCGAACTTATCCCTCGATTCCTAGCTGGCCTTGAGAGCCTATATAAAGACCCCTCTCCCCTCACTTTCAAAAAACAGACACACACTCTCAGAACCGGAAGCTCTCTTGCTTTGAAGTTGGAGTTACCTTCTCTCCCTCAACCTCTCTCCCTCGAGCTCTTACCTTCAAGCCATCTCCATCTCCAAGTCTTTCTCTACCATCATCGTGTTGCCCTTGAAATTCTGGAGTTCTCTTCTCTCTTTCCCTCTTCTCTACATCGATACGATGGCCCCGAAGCGAGTGACTCGAACCTCGAAGGACGCTCATGTCGCTCCACCTCCGAGGAAGGTGTAGAGGAAGGCATCAACTACTCCAAACGTTGCTCAAGCAGAGGCATTGGTTGCAGAAGAAGTCGAAGCCATCCAACCTCAAATACGGGAGGTTATCAAACATGTCGCTAATCCGGTAAGACGAATTTATAATTCTGCATTGCTATTCATGATGACTTATGAAGCTAAGCATAGGGAACCCCTTAAACTGTCCGAGAAACGTGGTTCTATCACAAGAAACAAGCATATGTTTTTATAGATTAGTGAAAGAACTGTTTGATAAATTGTCATTATTTGTTGAATTGTTATTGCTTAATAAATTGTTATTGTTTGATAACTCGATTCTGATTGATATGAAGAATTGGTTGACCATGTTTGAAGAATCATTTAAAGAGAAGAATTGTTCTAAGGATATCTTTTGTTCCTCGCGGGTAGCAAGATGATTCCCCGGTTAACGGAGATTAAGCTGAGGTTATCGGCTCTCTTTTGTTCCTCATGGTTAGCGGGATGCCTCGCTGGTAGCGGGATGCCTGGCGGTTAGCAAGATGCCTCGCGGTTAGCGGGATGCCTCGCAGTTAGCAAGATGCCTCTCGGGTAGCAGGATGCTTCACGGTTAGCGAGATGGGAAGGTTGTGCAATTTGTGATAAGCGAATAAATCCTTTGCAAAGGCTCTGTTGGTTAGACAGAGAAAGTCCGCGGGTAGCGGTAACTCATGAGAAATTGAAAAAGTTATTTTTGTTGAATAATAGGAATGTCTTCATTACCGCATTGTTTGAATTGTTTTGGTATTGTTTGAAGGGCCGTATAAAAGAACCTGTGTTTGGAATTAATTAAGGAACAGTGTTTATATATGTAAAACAATGTGGTAAAAAGTATGAGTGTAGGGTGCAAAGTGGGGGCTGGCTCAAGTTGCCAGTCAAGGATGGGTGGTCTCGATTAGTCGAGAAACTCTCCACTCCCTCTTATTAAGAGAAGTGAAATTAGAGACTTATTGTGCCAAGAGTCAAGATGGCCCAAATCTATGTGACTCTAAATTACTATTTAGTTTAGACTAAGTCTCATATCATATTTATGGTTTATGGATGGTGGCCGTGCCTCTTAAACGTGGGGAAAAAGGCGTTGTTTATGGATTCTAAATATGTCAATGGGATCTCATCTTTATGTTAGTAAACAGCTTCGTTAGAATCCTAAATTTATCAACCTGGCTTGTGGCGTATGACCCTTATAACCACGTAAACGATGGATAGAGGACTTCCTCTCTTCTGTTGCTCGTATCTCTACTTTTTGGAAACGGAGTAGGGTGTCGTCAACAAAAAAGGAGAATAAAGGAAGGCCATCTATCAAGTCGTCCCAATCTTCTCGGGGTTGGGGACCTCATAGATGGGCTTAAAAAATTGGTCACTTGCAAAGCGAGAGATCTTCAAGTTATCAAGCCAGAAATGATTAAATGGATGGAAAATTTTAGATATGATTATATATATGATATGTTCAATCTTGCACTTCAACATGGTATGCTTTTTGATTGGATCAGTAATTGGGTCAAACCTTTGCATAAAGTAGGGAATGTAAAGACTGTAAATAACTATCGGACTATAGTGATTAGGTCTCTTATGGAAATTTTTTTTGGATGGATAATAGAGATAAAACTAAGCGATCGGGCTGAAGAGAATGGCAAGAATGAAAAAGGACAAGCGGGTTTTTGTGGACACCATAGCACCATTGACCATCTTGTCACTCTTTATGCTCTTGTGGAGAAAAGGACTTCAAGAAAGCCTTTGATACGAGTCCACATAATAATTTGTGGAGAAGGATGAAATAACTGCAAGTGTCAAGTGAGTTTATGCTTGCAGCTTTTTGAATCTATGAGAAGGTGATATGTCAATTGCACATGGGAAGAGGAATTTTTGAAAATTTTAAAAGCATTGATTTTGTAGCAGCTGTGTGAAAATCACAAGCAAAAATGTTATATATGGTTGAAACTTATGACACCAAAAAAAGCACCCATTTTTATAACTGATTGCCACATTCCTCATCAAGATTCCCCTTTTATGCTTGCAAAGATAGAGATCAATGATTTTTTGATTTAGAGGAGGACATTGTTTATTTTAAAGGCAAATGTGATGTTATTGTATTTGGGGATATGATTGCTCACACAAAAACATTGCAACATGATACTCGACAATTTGATATGCCATAAATTTCAAGGGATTTGGAGGAAGTTTACTTGTATGATCGTACTTCAATCGATGAGAAAGACCTGGATCACTATGGAAAGTTACTTTTACGTATGTGCAATAGCAAAGGTATGCTCATTGCCAATGGTGTATCCTTTTGGAGTGGCACTGTTTAATTTACAAGTCGAAAACACAATGGGGATAGTGTGATTGACTATATACTACTCTCCAAAGCCATCATGTATCACATAAAGAGTTTTACGCTTGGCCAATGGAACTTGAAAGTAGATCATCAGACCTTATGTATTGACCTTACAGGTGGAGAAACAACTAAGCATGATAAATTTAACCAAAGGTAAGAGAAGTTATCACTTTGTATGGATTTCAAATAGGTATCAATGTATATTGAAATCGTTGAGGAATTGTTATGGATGGCAAAGCTTCAATGTGGCACACCATTGGAAACTAAATGGGAAGCTTTCAAGAAAGAAATTTCAAAATATATCACACAAAAGGTGGTTTGATAGAAAATGTCAAGATACTCAAAAGTCTTTGATAAACCTAGATGCAACCATGGAGAAAGACAACTATCAAAGTCATTGCATACACACAAGGCATTGATTCAAATGAACAGAAAAATATGGGAAGTTAAACATCAAATTTTCCAAGTCCAAGAATAGATACGTGCATGTGGAAAATTTCGAGAAACTTGAAGGACAAACGGTTTGAGATTTTTGGCAAATTGAGTCATTCTAGGAAACTATACCAACAACCAAATACTAGAATGATGTCATTTTATGGTTCACTCCCATATATACCCTCTCTTTTTTTTACGATTGTGGATGTGTGTGGTAGGCTCAAAAAGTTGGACACTATGAAAGCGTGAGATCTTCAAGGTATCAGCCTGAAAATGATTAAATGGATGGGAGATTTTACACATGATTGTATGTGTGATATGTTCAGCCTTGTAGGTTAACATGATATGCTTTGTGATTGGAGTATTAATTAGGTCAATCCTTTGTATAAAGGAGGGTGCAAAGAATGTAAATAACCATCGAACTATAGTTATTGGGTCTCTTATGTCAAAGTTATTTGGGTGCATAATGGAGATAAAATTGAGTGATTGGGTTGAAGAGAATGGCAAGCATGCAAAAGGACAAGAAAGTTTTTGTCGATACCATAGCAACATTGATCATCTTCTCACTATTTGTGTTCTCATGGAGAAAAGTGAGTTGAAAGGTAAGCGATAATATTGTTGCTTTGTGGATTTTAGGAAAGCCTTTGATATGATTTGACGTAACAATTTTTGGAGAAGGATGAAAGAACTCCAAGTGCCAAGTGAGTTTTTTCTTGCGGTTTCTTGAATCTATGTGTCAATTATGCATGGGAAGAGGAATTTTATAGTTGTTAGAAACAATATTGGGGTTAAATAAGGATGTTGTTGGTACCAACTCTCTTTATTCTATGCATCAATCAAATGGAACAAATGATGAATTTATGCAAGAAGAAGGCATTGAAGAGGTCAGTATTGAAGAGTGTGCGAATGTGGTGCATGTATATAGAGGGGGAGAGAGAGAGAGAGAGAGAGAGAGAGAGAGAGAGAGAGAGAGAGAGAGATAACATATAATATGGGTGAAGCAGCTCACCACAATGTGTGTGTGAGAGAGCCCCTTATATTTCTATCTAGTAAAGAATAAGGTGTGTACAAGTGATGCATGATTAGATGCACCAGAGGGAAAGATGCACACCGTCTTTACCCCAAAAATTTCCCACTTAAAGGCGAATGTGCCGATAAGTGGTGGTACCACTATAGGGCCTAGTAGTAGGAAACTCGTCTCAACCTATACACCAGCTCCCATGTTCCATTTGCATTAAGGGAAACCATCTCTTCATCCATAGCATGAAACCCTTTTTCTTCTTTAACAACATTATCAAAACACGTGGGTTTTGCCTCCTTTGTAGAAGTTTGCCATATATGCACAATGACAAGCCACATAACTACAATCTCTGCACATAATTTCTACCTCTTTTAGACATGTGGTCTAGGATCACTTCCAAGTACCTTGTTCCCTACTTGCATCCTTCTTGTACTCGAGTTTTCACAGAGGGTATGTTGAACTCCTCATCTAAACTCTACTCAGAACCATTGTTGTCACCATCATCATGGCTAGCACTCAAATTTGGCATCTTAGGGGCATCATCAACCTTTTCTTTCTCTTTTCTTGATACATTTGAAGAGTTAGCAAGACTCACTCTTTCATGCAACCTGCCTCTCCATGGATTCTCACCCTTACCTGCCTTAGGTGACCCTTGTGGCCCATTCAAAACCTACAAATATGCGCTTGCATTTATTGTAGCCACATTCTCTCTTACATCAGCCCTTAACCATCTTTCACATGAGCATACCAACTTGCCATTTCATAAAACACAACATCTTTGCTCGCCCTCACTTTATATGTGATAGGGCTATCCAACACATGCACATAACCAATGCATTGAACACTTTAAATTATAATACACCCAATTTTTCACCACAAAACTTCTCTTTTGGTGTCATATCATGAATTGCAGTAGTAGGGGTCCTATTCATAATGTAAACACTTGTAGCAATAGCCTCAACCCAATAGCAATGAGGCATGTTCTTCTCATTCAACATCAATGCTCTAGCAACTTCTGCAATGTGCATATTCTTCCGCTCAGCAACACCATTTTTCTATAGAGTATACTTGCATGAAAACTGCCTTTGAATTTCATCCTTTTTTTAGAAAACCATTGAATTCATTGGAGAAATATTCTCCCCCTCCATTTGAACCAGGGCACTTTACATGTTTCCTAGTCTATTTTTCACCCATAACTTTGAAATTCGTATAGTGCATAAACACCTTACTTTTCTGCTTCATTAAATAGACCCATATCTTTCTCATATGGTTGTCAATGAAAATCACATATATCTACATCCATCCACAAATGCAATCTTTATTGGACCCCATACATCCATATGCACTAAATCCAATGCGTTCCTGCTTACATGTTTATCATGAGGAAAGGAACTTTTTGCATTTCAACAACTTTAAATGTTGGCAAACCTGTGACCATTTGTTTAGTTTGCACCGTCTTCAACCTTTGCAAATTTACATGACCAATATGTTTGTGCCAAATTTCAATATTTGCAACAACTCCTGCACCTTGTGCAAACATGGAAGCATTTTCTTTGGGCATGTTCACATCCAAAGTAAACATTCTACCTACTTTATTTCCTTGTGGTGCAACCAATCTTCCATTCTTCTTATGTTCTTTGACAAAAGAGACCATCAAAGTTAAACTTGACTTGCAAGGCCTGCTCAACCATTTTCCCAACACAGACCAAGTTCTTTGTAATATTGGGTACATGCAATACATCAACCAGTTACTTTACTTTACTATTAGTCATAGAAAATGGTACATTTATCGTATGCTTAATGGGATGTGCAGTATCATCCCCAGTCTCTACATAACCAAGACTTTGCAAAGTCTACATTTCCTTCAACCACTCATCAGATTGTTCATGTGAATTGATGCACCAGAATCCACATACTAGACATTATCACAAGATTTTTCCACATTTGCAGGCATAGTATTCAGCATGTACTGCACCACAAATAGCCTCTTAGGCTCATCTACATTCCTACAAGAGTGGTTGCACAATTATTTTGTTGTTTCCTATCTAGATAGTCACGTTCAAAATGACAATATCTTCCACAACCTAAGCATACTACATTTCCATGTTGACCTACATTGTTTAGCTGTGCATTTCCATGACCTCTTGGAATCCCCCTACCTCAAAAGTTTCCTTGACCCCCTCCATTCTTTCTCTGATTGATAATTTGTTTTTGTGCTTGGTAGTTACCTCTTCCTTGACCTCTTCCATAACCTGCACTACGTCCTCTTCCTCTTCCTTTGTTAATGAAAAGGACATGTTCAGAGTTATTTCTACCCTGCATAGAGGAAGGACTCTTCCTCAAGTTCTTTCTCTTTCACAATCAGTAAGGACACCAAATCTATAAATCATGGAATGTTCTCTCAAAGATGGATACCAGTTTTAAACTGTTTGTATTTTGGCCTCAGACCTTGCAGATAAACTTCCACTTTATCATCATCATCGATTGTAACACCAATGAATGTAGGTGACTCACATATGTTCTTTATCTTTAATGAGTAGTCATTGATAGACAGGTTTTCTTCTACAATGTATGCAGATCAGTCTTCAATTGTAGCTTCTTTACCTTTGTGTTGGTAACATCCAACGATAATAAGGTGTTCCAAGCCTCCTTAGGGGTGTGAGCATCTTGTATGTGCCCAATCATAGTGTCTTGCACACTCACAAAAATCCATTACATGACTTTTCGTGCTCCTAGTTCCAATCTTTAAACATTTTTATATGGATAGCACTTGCACCTTCCTCTGGTAACAGTTGTGCTATCTCATGATCTCCATCAATGTACTCCCAATAACCTTTACCCATAAGAAAAATTAGTCATTCTGAAATTCCAAGCATGGAAGTTGTTCTTGTCCAGCTTCTCACTGATAATATAGTCAAGTCCATCATTGTTGGATGACATGTTTCCAACCCTTCACCAAGTCTCTGAGCACCCTGCTAAAAAAACCAATTACCACCTATATCCACAATATGCGTACATACACCTGTTTCACAACACAAAAAAGTATATGTGAACACAGAAGCCGAACCAAAGGTTTTATGCAGCACCAAAATATAAATTTGCAGAATCTCGAATCTTAGCATTTTTGCATGCGAACGTGCTCTAAGTCCAAATGGGGGCAAAATATGCCCGAAATGGAAATTTGACTGTAGAGAACCTTGAGATGCACAATATCCAAAAGGAAGCACCTTGTGAGGTCCCCACCCCGTCGTCTCAGACGACGGATCTGATGGTAAACCTAGTGGGGACCTCACGCCTAGTATCAGAGCTATAGGTTTACGAATTGGAAAATGATGTTGTTTGAAATTTTAAAAACAAAAAAATAAGGGATAGTAGGATAGCTCGTACTCAAAGCTTGAGCATGAGGTTTCCCAGAATAATGACACTGAATTTGTCTAGTGGATTGTCTCCTGAGTGATGTTCAAGAGTTTTACTCGTTGAGCTTGTTGGGATTCAGTGGGTTCCACATTATGTTTTTGAGAAGTCATTGGTGTGACTAGTGTTGCGGGTAGGTAGGCTGTTAATGCACATAAAGTTATAAGTATGGATCAAAGCTCTCGAGTAAAGTTTTTATCATTATTTATCGAAAAATTTTGGATGTATTCAATGGAATTTAAACTAATGGTGGGATTGTTAAATCCTTTGTGATAGCTGTAACGATTAAGTAGGTTGGTTAAGCCCAAAAAAGTTAAATTTCTTCTTGAGTATGGAAAAGCCTAGGTTCATTTGAGAAGAGTGCTATAGTAATGAGTTTTATACTATTGGATAGGTACCATCTACTGCGCTATATACCGCCGTTCAAGAGAAAAAGCTTCTCCTTAAGCAAGCTCAGCCTCCAACCTTTAAAGGCGAAGGGGTTAATGTGGAGAGAGATGCGGAAGTATGGATGGAAGCAATGGAAAACTATTTCGAAGCTGCGGGAACTCAACCCGAGAACCAAACCATGCTTGCGATGTTCCGCTTGTCTGGCGATGCCAAGATCTGGTGGAAACAACATTGGAGGGACTTGGATATCAAGGGATCTTCCCAGTCATGGGAAGACATCAAGGCTGTTGTGATGGAGCGATACTTACCACCCACCTATAAAACCTTGAAGATGAACGAGTTCTTTTCACTTTGGCAGCTGACTTCATTTGTCGAAGAATATTATTCAAAGTTCGTCACTCTTCGGAGATATGCTCCTAGGATGACATTGGAACAGCAAGTAGCACGGTTCTGCCTAGGACTCATCGACCCCTTGAACAACCGACTAGAAGGCCTCAAGCCAACAACTCTGCAAGATGCCTTGCTAAGGGCCAAACCGTTAGCTAAAGAGATTCAAAGGACTACCCAAGATAGTCAATACTATTTCAAAGAGGGCTAGGCCAGACAACTAGAGTACCAAACCAATCAACCTTGCATACGACCATCGTCTGGTAGTAGCTACTACAGCAGCTACCGAGTTTCCCAATATAAGATGCTTTGAGTGCTAGGAGTATGGACATTACAAAAGCCGATGTCCAAAAAGGATTTCCCAAGCATCGGTGCTAATAATGTATCTCTGAACGTCAACGGGCAAGGTCAACCAAACGGAAGAGGAGGCCGAGGAAGAGGAAACATAGGACAAGGAAGCGGAGCTTCCGCTAGAGTCAATGCCGCAGTGGGACAACCAACTGTGGGTGATGAAGCTTATGAGATAGCAGCAATGTATGCTGCAACTACTAATCCTAGTGAGCAGTAACTCAAACCACCAGGATCTCATCAAAGTTCAGCAGAATAAGACGCATAAAGCTAAAGACCATTCTATTATCAAAGGATGACTTTACTTTCGACAAGACATATATGTACCTAAATAGTTAGCATAGAGTTTATCCATATGTATTCTTGAGATGAGGACATCTCAAATTTTTCACGTTGGGGAGGATGTAAGGTCTCCGACCCCGAGCTAAAAGAGCACCATTGTACCATGAAAAGATCATAATGGAAAAAGTTACTATTTTTAGCAGTTCAAAATCTATCGATGCCATGATGTTTAGAATGTCATAAAGCTTCCAAAAGTGAATTAAAATAATTTTTGTGGAAATTTTTCAAAAATAGTAAGTTTTTGGTCGCCCGACCCGTCTAGTTTTAATCGCCTCGAAAAATTGCACCCGTACCCCAAATTTGAAAAAAATGCATTTTCGGACGTCGGGGGCTACTAAATATGGCAGGTACCCAGGTTAATACACCTTAATTAGAGCTTAGTATAACAAGTTTTGGCATTAAATTCTGATTCATATTACCCGTCTTAGGTTAAAATTAAATTTTTCTAAGGTTGTGCGGGGAGGTACCGGGGCTCGGGAGCTGTGTGGGAACTGGCTCCAGGCCACTGCTGAGTTGATATGGTAGGTAGAGGGCGCCCTCACACACAGATAGGGCTCGTGGGCTACTTTCCCAGCTTGAGAGATAGTGAGTGAGTGAGTTAGAATAGCAAATGGGACACTTTGCAGCCCATGCACCCCATGCAAGTAACCTTGCCCATGAAGGCTTGAGTGGACTCCAGACCAGCATAGCAGGTGATTTTGAAATTTTGAGCTTGTGAGCCTATATAAGAGCATTCTCACACACACACAAGCACACATATATGCTCACACACACACTAAGTACACACACACACACACACACACACACACCTTGAGGAGGTGCTGCCGGCAGACATAGTCTTTGGAAGAGGAGCTAGGAGGGAAGGTGCTGCACATTTCTCGTCTCAAGGAGGCCCTTGCATCAGAATTTCGAGAGAAATTCAGCCGTAACCTCGGTAATTTTTGATTTAATTCATGCTTGTTGTAATTCCCTCTCTAATATCCTCTTAATTGCTCATCTAGTATGCATAATCATAGTCAAAATACTCATTAGATACTCTCCGATTCTCCATATCCATGATCTATTGCATAAATCTTAATCTAATTAGCAATCATGCAAGCAATTAGTCACTCTTAATCATACTTTAATGCATGTTTAAAGAATCATCCACTAGTCACCGTTGTGATTAAAAATCAAGTCAGCTTTGAGGTGGGAATGGTCCATTGCATTCTACTCCATAATGTGTAAATAATTAAATTAGAATCAATTGCTCATGGATTAGGATTTAATTAGAGAAAATTAATCCATCATTAATCATTAGGAAGGGAGAAATCCTCTCATCTATGCATACAGTAAATCTGCAATTCTCTACTTACATTAAGAAGTGATTAAGCACGTCTATTTCATCTCTAGTAGAAGTGATTAAGTAAAAATATGAATTTCATAATTATCTAGCTCAAGTAATTAACTTTAGGGCCTATTCCCATAGAACAAGTATGGTGCTATCGGGATTCTCTATGTCCTGAAGTAAGTCTAACCTCTCGTACAAGGGGATTTTCTTATTGAAACTAATCCATCATCATGGTTGTATGTTACTCTCAAATGTTAGATCTCTTTTTCCAAGTTGTCAATTAAGTAGTGAGTATAAAATGGTCCCGGTAAAGAGAACTCGTTTCGGTGGTTCCCACGACCGCAAGGCTGGGACAAGCAACACAAATGGGAAGGGAAAAGCTCCCATGGTTGACCAAGTACTGGCCATCTCACGGAGCAACGACGAGGAAATTGTGGAGGTAGGTCAAGTTTTAATTCAAGTTTGTTAAAGCAACATTGCATTTGATAAGGTAGGATGAAAAACACATTGCCCAACATGTTGGAAATCAATGAAAAACCACGGCATTTAAATTAATTGTATTTTATATTCAAGTAGGAAAGAATGCTTTTGGAATATACTGTCTGAAGTAGGAAAGATTGGTTGCTAGGGAAAATTTAGCTCAGCTAGTTCATTTTCAATTCCAATGTTGATCTAGTCCGAACCCCCTCTTGATCACAGGGGACAGCTCGCGAAGTTATTCGCAAGAGCTAGAGTTCCTGGTTAAGGGCTCTTGAATCCACTACTGCTGGTTAAGCAGTGGATATCCACGACTGCTGGTTAAGTGGTGGAAGTCCACGGCTGGCTGGTTAAGCGGTGGACATACCTAGTTGTATGGGCAACTAGGCAATAACGAGAGGAGTAAACTCTCGCTGGAGGAGTGATGTTGTACCTCCAGATCATTAGAACTTTAAATGAATGAGTTTTGAGTAAATTTTTACTAGAGTTACTGTCTTGGTGCCGCTTTGCAATACTGGTTGAAGGGCTATATTAAAGAACTTGTGAATCGGAAAAATAAACAAAGAACTTATATGTTGAACAACCATTGTGGTAGTAATTAGGTAACAAAGGAAGTGTAAGTATGGGGTGGAAAGTGGGGGCTTGGCTCGGGTTGCCAATGCCTATGAGAAGGGTGGTCCCGATTGGTTTGGAACTCTCCGTCCCCATAGTGTTTAAATCGACCCTAGTATTACTCATTGCCCCTAGAGCGGCAAAGTCTCAAGTGTACGTGCCTCTGAAACATGGGGAAAAAGGCACTCGGTACTTATCTCCTCTTGGAAGGTGGGTCTTAGAACTGTTAGATAAGTTAAGCACACATCCCCTGCGAGGTGGAGCTAGATCTCGTTGCTAGTAGGCTCGAACTCGACTCACTTTGTGATGAGAGATTGTCCGCTAGATGAATTGTGAACCACTTTGTTTGCTTCCACTGTAGATCTAGTGGCCACCAGGTTTACCATCAGATCCGCCGTTTGAGACGGCGGGGTGGGGACCTCACACACCTCAATTGGAGATTGTTTGACTATGGCTCTCGAGAATCTCAAGATCACTTTCTTTTCTGCTCTTGCTTGCTGCTCCAAGCTCCTCAGACACAACCAGGCTTTAATACCAACTTGATCTCTTGCAAGCTCACACACACACACACACACACACAAAGATGGAGGCAAGAAACCTGTACTTCTTCTTCTTCACTAACTCAAGATAAGAGGTCTCTATAACATAAGGGAAAATAACAACATAAAAGGGAACTAATACAATGGTCTAGTATGAACCGCTAGTGAGTGAGGTGAGTAGATAAGTGTTCCATCACTCTGGTAGGTAGACCAACTCAATGTAGTACAATTGTAGTATCACTGGTGAAGATATGTGTATCCACCAATGCGCTCCCATGATGATGATTTTAGGTGATAGTCATCCAAGAGTTGTACATGTTGAGCTTGATATCTCAATAGTTAACTAGTTAATTCAAATAGATTTTTGCTTCTTAAAGCTCTTTAGTATTTGTTTCCTCTTTAACGGCTCATTCTTTGGCTTCTTGTTGTGCCTATTGAATGCCTTTGTCATGCTTGTTCTTCCTGTTTTTAGCTGCATGTGCCCTTTCAAGCCAACGTAACAAGTTTTTTTGGCTCCACTTGGTGATATAAAATGAATCACAAATGGCCCCATACCTCGCTGGTTTAGTTTCTTTGTCTTTTGTTTAAGAGTATAAACAAGCACATAATCTCTTGGTGCAAAGTCTGTAGATTTCACATGCTTATCATGAAAATCTTTCATGCATCCCTTTTGAATAGAAATCTCATCCTAGATACGCAAACACTGCACACGAATCTCTAGCTCTTGTGTTACATCATCATCCATTTTCCCTTCATGATTGTCTTGTTCTTGAATCCCATTTATCATGCAAAATGGAATCAACTCCAGACCATTATCGTCACAAAATTTTGTAGGGGCGATCGTTGACACACACATCTAAGGTGGCCAAATTTGAGTCCACTTCAAGTGTTCCATTATTTCTTCTGAGAAATATTTAGGTATATAATTAGAATCTTCAAATAACCTATCCACTTTACACTCCTCTTGCGTAAGGCTTCCACATTTAGAAGCTCTACAAATTCATAGATTGGCTTTAAAATTCAGTCATGATGACATTTTAGTTTATGTAGCTATATCCATATCGAACTCTTCTACCGGAGTCTTACATACATCTTTTTAGCTATGGTTCCTCAAGTTGATAGACGTAGTGGTCTCCATGTAGCACAAGTAGATATAGTCATAGCCCCAATCTTGAATCATTTTTAACTAGCGCATGAACGGTCTTTCTAATATAATATCATAGCTATTCTTGGTACCAAATTCTACTACTACAAATGTATTCTCATACTCTATTCCATAAAAAGTCATCACTACATGCTCTAGGATTCCAAAGGTATCTCAAGATGACCATCTGCTAGTTGTAATTTCATTTTGTGTCTACCTAAGAGCCTGTTTTTCCCATTTTTTCCAAATACGTATAGTGGCTATGCAATGTCTACACCATTTTCTAGAATAGCTATGGTTTTTGCTCCTTGATATTCTATAGGCAATGTAATGCCTTTACAATAATCACCAGCTTGGTTTATGAGGACTGGCTTGGCATCCTTTTTCGGTTTGTTCCAATGTTTCAATAGGATTTTTATTCCCATTTTTTCAAGACAACGATTGACATCTCCCCACATATGAGGTTTGAATTTTAACAGCTGTGCTATTGTTAGCATACATCTGATTGGCATAAACATAAATTCTTGCAATCCTTGAGAGTCCACGACTAGCTTCTGAGCTCTTCTTTGCGATGGTAGGAACCATAGCATCAAATATTTTCTCGTAAGGTCCCTAGTATGATGGCTCCTTAAGGTTTTCTTCTCTACTATCCTCTGATCTTTTTGTTCCCTGGTCACCATACATGGAATGCCACTTGAAGTCCATCATACCCTTGTTAAGTTCTACTTCTACAATAGGTTTTGATTTTCATTGATGACACCCATCTCTAGCCTTCCTAAATATTTCCTAAAGTTCTTCAAGCCAATCACCTTTAAGTTTTGGCACGGTAGGAGGTATATGGTAAACAGATTCATATATTGTGTTTTGTACCTTGTTAGGTTACCAGACTAGTGTTAAAGATATGGTTATTTAACACAAGCACTCAAATCATGCTCAATAACAAACTCAAAACAATACCTTATGGCCATTCAAAAAAGCTCAATTTTAGTGCCGTGTAAGGTTTTGCATTCAAATTAAGCATTAAAATGTAATCCAATACCAAGAACAAACTTTAATACATACTCTCAAACAATCATTAATTTACTCTCAATGTAGCTCAAGATGAAGCTCACATGGATGCCAAAACGAATTTTTCCTTTTAGTGCAAAAAAATCAATCAAGCTAAGCATTAAAATTCATGCTCTATCACAATCTCAACCTTTTCAATGCCTTCCATGCAAAAATACCAATAAATCATAATAATGGATGGCATAATATGATGTTTATATGCTTGCTCGTACATATCATACATGGCATACATAGGAAAGAGAGACAAGAAGCACACGCTGACATAAATTTCATCTCTGCAAAGGCAATCCGCCCAAATTTTGTATCATTGACTAATACTTATGCACAAGAGCTCAATAATTAGTTCATAAAAGCATATGGCGTTCAAAATATGCACTAAAAGAGTCACAAGCATCGAAAATTTAGTGAAATCCATGAAAAGAACTGCAATCCATGACATAATATATGCACCAACGTGCTCTCATGCATCAAGTTTTTGCATATGAAAGAGAGAGAGAGAGAGAGAGAGAGAGAGAGAGAGAGAGAGAGAGAGAGAGAGAGAGAGAGTGGCGTTAGTCAATAATGAGCACACACAAAAGAGTCTTTTCAATTTCTTTAATCCATGAGTAGTCAATCAATGCCACCATGCATAATGGTTCTTTGAAAGCCAAGTTCTAAAATAGCTTACCATACTCACCTGGAAATGATCTCTGCAAATAGATTCAGTCATTAGTGCTATGGATACATTTGGAATTCAAAACAAGTAGTGAAAATTTCTTTCAGATACCCCTCCCTTTAAAAAAAAATTGCAATCCATTCAAAAAAGTTCGCTTTAAGCACCAATGCATGCTTCAAAGCTCTCTTATATCAATTTTTATATACAAAGTGAGAGTAAAATTCACAACCCAAATCCCTTTGAACCAATCAACAAATCGAGAAATTTACTTCCCTTGACTCATGGTTTTGTGATTTAGATCTACCCAAGGTCAAATGACCATTCGCTTAGGAATTTGCACACTTTTTTTGGTCTTTGAAAGAGAAGAGAGGTGAGAGGTGTGGGATCCCCCCCTTGATGATTTTTTTATTAAAATATTGGAGGTAATAAACTTTTTTCTTATTTCTTTGGTCGTCTTCAACTAGAGAGAGAGAGAGAGAGAGAGAGAGAGAGAGAGAGAGAGAGAGAGAGAGAAAGAGAGAGAGAGAGAAGAAGAAGAAGAAGAAGAGAGTTAGGAAAGCGATAAGGTAGATGGATTTTGTGTATATGTGTGTTGATTTTTCTTTTTCTTGCGCCATCAATTGCAGCAGGTCACAAGTGGGCGAGTAAGTGGCCGAGAAGGGAGTAAGTCAAAGGATATGAGGGAATGTGGGCATGCATTGTTGGGCCAGCACAACAGTCTCTGTAGTTGAGCGTGTGTTGGGTGTGACGAGCTAGGGATCATGATGAGCCTGAGAGTTATGGTAGCGAGGCCAGGTTTGTAAAGATTCTAACGACAGCAGCATGAGAGGATTTTCTTTTTTGTTTGAATTCTAAAAGAAAACTCTTTAGGAGGGTGTTCCTACAGGGTCATGAAAGAGTGGCAATGGATATGAACATATTCGTTCATTTCATGCATTTACAATAGTAATAATTATGGAGCACCCAAGCACTAAGATATACAAAAATTGTCTTGAGGATCGGCATAAATTCTTGTCCGTCAACATCTTCTATCAAACTTCCACCAATCACTCTTTCATATCGTCATTGATAAATCATTAATGCATACATAAAATGCTAAAGTCCAACCTTGATTGTCTAATTGTTCAATTTCAGTTCAATTAAGCCGATCAAAAAATCATTAAGCTTGCATGCTACACACATGGATTTAAGTGCATGAAAAATTTGAATCAATTTACAATGGGCTATTGCGAGATGCACACAATTAATGAATGCACATATCTTCTCATTAGCCCCAATCCAATTTTTAATCATTGCAAAATTAATTGCTCATATCTCAAGGCTTTAATCATTCAAACCCCTTGGAGTTTATCATTTTGGTTTGTATGGCTACACACACTTGAAATTTGGGCACACACATTAATGCTGCATTTCCATGTTCATCTCATTTTCAAATCATTAGCACGAAAATACAATAAAAATGTCCATAATTGAATGATCTAACTCAGTCTTTGAGCCAATTTGTGTCACACACATTAATTATTTGGCCAATCAATCATCATAATTGGCAAACAATATCAATTATTCATTAACACATTGGATAGCACACACCATTAATTGGCATACACACCCAAATTTTGGCCAAAATTATATGCAAAAATACATCAATTCCACATTAAAATGCTCAAATTTCACACTTGATCAAGCATATGTCAATGCATGCATGCTCATTTTTTCCCAAAAATTAACCCTTAATTAACATAATCAAGCAATGCACACACTAAAAAATTAAGCACAAAAGTTCAAATTTTGCTCAATTGGAAATGCGATTAGGCCTATCTCTAATGCTTGCACATACATTTCATGCACAGTTCACAATCAAAAAGCATTTGGGTGTCACAATTGACCATCAATCATTAAATCAAATGGTCTTTAATTGGGCACACACACTCAAATTTTACCCTTTTTTTTGGCAACTAGTTCTATTCAATGATTGGATTAGCCTAGCATTCACATCAATTACATGATTGCACATTCACATATTGTCAATTTTCTCAATTTTCATGCATGCAAACACACAAGATTAGGTGCACACACACTTGAGTTTTATGACAGTTTTTTCCCTCTTTGGTGCTTTACACACACATTGATATTTACACACACATGAATTCTTATTGCAAATCAAGCTTAATCTTGATACACACATCATTCATTAGTCAAAATTGAACATCAATTTCACTCCAATTCATTCAAATTAAGCACAAAATGTAGGTGACTTGATTCACACACCTAAATTTAGAAAGTGATTAGCACACATTGGAGTAACATTAAGCGATCAAAAATTCAATTGAACAAGTTAATGCACTTACATTATCAATGCATTCTAAGCTATTCCTTGCTCCACGTGATGATTCCACCTTGAACACACATGTGTGGCTCTTCCAATATTGGCCCAAAAATTGAGTATTGTAGGCCAAAAATCAACCACTCAAACAATAGATTAGGCATGGATTAGGGATTAGGTCTCCCCAATCTTGAAAAATAAAAAATACTTTCAAAACATCTAGAGTGCATAAGTGAAGGGTGAGTTAAGGAAATGAAAAGACTATGGAGGTGAAAAGTCAAAAAAAAATTGTGTGCATATAAATAGAGATGATCAAATGCACCTTATACATGTGTGTTTTTATTCTTTATTTTGTTTCCTCTAGCTTTTTCAAGCCATTAGAGCCATTAGGAAAGCCTTTTATTTTTTTTAGAGCCATTAGAAAATCCTTTTATTTGGCCATGGATTAGCACAGAGAAACTTGATAAAAGTGTTGATTCCACCTCTTATAAGGGGATTGAACATTCAATACACATCAATGTTATCGGTTAAGTTAGCAAAATTAGTCAAATGTTAGTAGAAATTAGTGATTGTTAGCATGGAATTAGTATGTAATTAGTCAAAATTAGCATGAAAATGAAGCAAAATTAGTAAGGGTGAAATTTAGTAAAATTTGGGGTGAAATTAGGGGTTTGGGGTATTCCTAACTCAAAAATTAGCCTCCAATTACTTTCACGCACAATCAAATTAAACTAAAATTGAGTTATACACACTCAAAACGATGAAATTAAAAGTGAAATTACTCTATTCTAAACATCCTCTTCTCATCACTAGCTTAGGATTTCGGTCCCCACCAGCAATGGTTCCAAATGCAGGAAGGCGTTGTAGCAATGGGTTAATCACAACCCACAAAATTATTAATTTGTGGATCTGCAACCCGTCTAGCGCTTGGAGGCACGAGCGTCATAGGATGCATCAAAATAGCGGATTCAAAGGATCCTTCTACCCATCATAGAGAGAAGCCATGGAAGAGGCTTCCTCTAATCAACCACACAATCCTACTTACTAATCACTTTGTACACAATCATGTAATTGAAATTAACCTCTCACATCAATCACCCTAATCACAACTCCTAATCAAATAACTACACAAGCATGCAATTAACATACCTACTTCGCATTAGTGTGGCCATTCCAATCCATCCCCTCAATGCAACTACGTATGCACACACACTAATTACACACCATGTAAAGAGAGAGAAAGAGAGGGAAGGCATAGACTTCACACACCATGGCCAATGGTGTGGATAGAAGAGATTAACTGAAAAAGGGATTAGAGATCTAATATCACACTAATACAATCTCACTTCACATAATCAAAACAAATAAAACTAATAAGAAATAAAGTGCAATTGATTATTAGAAATCAAGAGCTAAATAGGCATGGAAAGCCCATAAGCCTCATGATCATCAACTCTACAAAGAAGCAAGCTCACCCAAAAATGACTTTTTATTTAGCATAGGCCTCTTTTATAGTTTTTGGGTTTCAAGCCCTTCAACTATGGGATAAATTTGAGCCCTTTAGCATATAAAATTTGGAACTCCTAAATGAAACCAAGGCCTTATACAATGAATAGGAAATATTGTGCACAATAGCACATCCCTAGCTTGGTGCATAATTGGTGTAGCATGTCTTAGCCGCTGCTAATACAAGGATACCATGTTGGATGCATGGTGTAGCTGGGATGAATGTCGGTATCAAGGTAATCTAGCTGGATTAACATGTCTCAGAAGGATTGGCAAGCTTATCCTTAGGTTGGTTGGGTTGTTATGATGGTTTTTTTCTGCAGATTAAATATACCATGGTTATCTGTTACCTAGGGCACTTTGCTGCTTGTAGACTTTGTTAAGATCTAGCTTGCATGTAGTTGCTTGCTCTACCTTTGACCTCTTAAGGATCTGATTAGCAAGTAGGATCAATGTATGTTATCCAGTAATATGTTAACCACTAATAGGGAGTGATCCAGATTAGGACTTACGGGCTAACTTAGCACTTTGAAATGGTACATTGTTGTTTTAAATTTCTCTACACAAGAGTAGGGGTATTGTTGGGCTTCCATGGCAGAATTATTGTATAGAAGATCTTATGTATGGTTTCCTCCTTAGATGTGACAGCATGTTTGTAGATCTCTGAATAAACCCGCCTGAGTATTAGAGTTAGGAACTCTGCTATGTTGAAGGTCACGCAGCTAATACTTGACTAACTGGAATCAAATCGGTTAAGTATGACCTAGTAATAGGACACCTTGATTCTGAAATAGTTCATGAGTTGGGGAATAAAGGTTATGGATGTTATAATGTGCTGACTAATAGAGGTTTGAAGGACATCTGATATATGGTTTAGCACGATAGCAGAATATATTTTGGTTTAAAACAAGAGTAAATAGTAGTAAAAATACCTTGAAAAAAAGGTTCTTCATTCGCTAAGGTAACAGACTGGTTAATTTCTCCTAAATCTAATTTGAGTTGAAAAAAACTCACGATTTTTTTTTCCGGATTTGGTAAGTATTTTTTATGAGGGTTGTAACAAACCCAATCAGTAAAGAGGGATTAAAAATTATATGTGGACCTCTGATGGGATACTACTGTGGTCACTTAAATCAAATGATAACAATGAGATTCTGATTTTTTCTCTGCAGGTTCTGTACTTGATGTAAATAAAACAATAATGTAACTAAAACCAGCTTTAGTAGCTAAAAAAATTGGATGATTTTTTGGTACAGTACATGATCTGTTTTGGATGTTGGCATACATAAGGCCCGATTGGATTTGCTAGCTTGGTTGCTCCAAAAGAAAGGGAGATAAACTAAACTTTAAAAAAAGGCAACATAAGAATGAGAGATGTTGCTTGATATTAAAATTTGAAATGTCTAAAAAATGGTTATTATTTGAAGTCTTAAAATAGGAAGTGGTTTTTGGAAAGTTGGGACAAATGGCATGAGACTTCCAATGTAGATGGTCCATTGAAAAAAATAGGGTAACTAGAGATAACCTTAAAAGGGATTTAAGTAAATGGAAAGGAGGGTTGCTTCCTGAATAGATTTTTCCACCTTTTATAACATTCTCCTCTTTTAGTATAGGTTAGGGTGACATGGATGACAACTAGAGTCACCCCAATTACCTGTAATGCTGTTTTGGAAAGGGCTTTAAGTAAATGGAAAGGAGGGTTGCTTCCTGAAAATATTCTTCCACCTTTTACAACATTCTCCTCTTTTAGTATAGGTTAGGGTGACATGGATGACAACTAGAGTCACCCCAGCTACATGTAATGCTATTTGGAAACTAATCTATTGATTGTTTCTTACTGTGGATGTAGAGAAGTGTGCTCTCTCTCTGTGGATTAACTAAAGGAAGGACATGCTGTCACTTTTCCCTTTTCTCTAGCAAGATCCCTGAGAAACTAAGCTCTAGCCTGCACATTAGACATATGTATCTTTTAGTGTTAATGACTAAATAGATATGTATACTTGAAATGGATGTTGTGGTCTATGGTTCTTAAATTGCTGATGAAGTCTCATGTGCTATTTTAGCCTTTTTATATAAGAAACTCTCTCTCCCATGTACATGTGTGGAAAATGGCACATAGTGCACTCGAACACCAGAACCTGGGCTACAATACTTCTTCCACAGATATCTAGTTTATCCAGAATCCTTGGATGTGGGGATGCCGCACAACCATTATGAGTCTATTTAGGTTGGTTTAAGGATAGACTCCCTTCCATATTTACTTACCCCATTTAGTTGTTGGCTTCATATGGCCTTGGTATCTATTGGACTTGACCTTTCAACTCAGCCTCTCTCACCTGCCTTCCTTCTTGTGATAAAAATGATCTCTAAACCCGAGGCAATACTCCTCTTGAATGATAGCTCAATTTTTTTGGAAAATTCCTCACATGACTATATCACACACTTACTTTCCTTCAATGATTGGTTCCTGGTACTGGCCAACCTTGATGCAAATGAGAAAGAAGGACTCAAATACCTACAAAATAGGATTGACAATCTAGCAACCAAAAAATAGGGACACAAAGATGACTTTGTGCAGTTTTCTTCTTTAGGTGTTGAGCTTTCCAACTACCTCAGAAAGCTATGAGGAGTTGCAATAGCCTTTGCCCCCTCTCAAACCCCCGTCTCAGAGAAAACCCCCAAAGGAATGTTCTTTCGCAATCCAAAATTTGTGGAAGCAGTCAAAGGGTTTCAAGCATGACTTTGCTCAGTAAAAAGTCTTTGTTGGACTTGGTCCCTAGGGTTTCTAAGATCTTCCCCTTTCTATCATCTAAACTAATTAAAAAAGAAGGTAGGGCACATCAACACTAGTTGTGGGAACTTCAGAATAAAGACTTTGTGGCCCCAATTTCCAAAGTTACTTGGGTATACCTTGCAGGACTCCCAGCTTCCACCAATGAAGATTGCAAGCTAGACAATATCAAAGGAGAACAATACTTGGACAAGGGAGAATTGATCAAGGCTCCTTTTAGTATTAATTTTTTGAACTCTAAAAGATGTGCGTTAATGGCAGTCATTTATTCTTGTACAAAAGGTACCATGACCTTTGACACATAGAACAGTGATTCCTACTATGGAGTGATTTGGAACATTTACAGGTCATACATCAAGTGCACTTGCAAGTCATTGGATCCCAAGGCAAACTGTGAAAACAACATTCTCTGGTTTAACCATTTACTGTGGTACATCTTGAACCACCTCTCTAACCTCTTTCCAACTCAGTCAAAGGAATACTACCTCCCCTTGAACTACTCTTGGCTAGTTGGACAGGCCTAGGAGATTGTTAGGGCACAAATAACATATCTACACTTCAGGACTTGTATGTATAGCGCTCTGAATGAGCTAAAAAATTATGAGCATGGGCTCTTTCTCTCAAATCTTAGCACAACTAAAGGGATAAAACCTATGCTTTCACTTCTTAAACCTTCCTTAGACCTTGAAGACTCTCCCTCTTTGAAGAGACCACTATTGTCTAGTGTAGGATCTCAATCTATCACTTCCTTTTTGACTCCCTCTTCTCTTCTTGACTTTTCAAAGGGGAAAGGGAAATCTAGAAGCTTTGTGAGATGTCTCTAACAAGGAGGTGAAAGGATTGCTCAGTTGTGGGTTGAACCATATCCCCACCCAACCACTAAATCAACACTTGGATTTTTCCGCACTACTTGATTGTTTGGCTGACATAGCCAATGTCCTAACATTGGACAATCTAACCCTTAACAAATTGTCTGATGGTTTGTTTTCACACTTTCAAACGTGCATTGGAACGATTCCACCAGCCTGGTTGAGTAATGAGACTTCATGGCTCTCACCCTCTATTTATCAAATGCCTTTTAACCAAAGAACTTTGTCTACTCTACTGAGTTCCTCACTTTTGAGTTTACCCCTAAATGTAAGTACTTTGAATTCATGCCATTTTGTAAAGACTTTGATAATCTTGGATGTCATGTATGCACCAAAAATTTGAATATTGTCTCTAACAAGGAGGTGAAATGATTGCTTAGTTGTGGGTTGAACCATATCCCCACCCAACCACTAAATCAACACTTGGCTTTTGTCGCACTACTTGATTGTTTGGCTGACATTGCCAATGTACTAACATTGGACAAACTAACCCTTAACAAATTGTCTGATGGTTTGTTTTCACACTTCCAAACGTGCATTGGAACAATTCCACCAGCCTGGTGTTGTGCCGCTCCGCTCCCATGACAAGAAAATGAGCAAAGGAATGCTGATCAAGAGTATTTGAATCCTGCATGGTTAATCAACAGTTATAAGGGCTTGCTAACAAGCCAATTTTTAAGCTGAAAGTGTGCCAGATGCGGCTCTAAGGGTCAGAAGATGTCTTAGTAATGCGAAACAATGAGTATTCTTGAAGTGGCCATAGTTGGGATTTTATTAATCCAAGTTGAAGTACTCAAAAAGCTCTACATTCCTGTCTTTACGGCTCGTCAATTGGAGCTACGGGTAAGAAGTTATGACAGTTTTAAGTTGAGTAAATAGCAGATCTGTACTGGATTGAGCACCTCCTAATAAAAGGTCAAAGGTGATAGGAATGCATGAGTCCGAAGTGCTCATTTTTAGGAGCATGTAGGTATTTTCAGTTCATCAATCGGGGTTTCAGTTGGCAAGATATGGCCAATTTAAGTATCACCGGGGGGCCGGGTTCGAACCGCCCTGGTCGGCTCGGTCAAAGTGCTATTTGGGCATTTTTGACATTGACCAAGTTTCGGGGCGTCATGCGGCGATGGTTTGGTTGATATGTTGTGCCTGACAAGAATATTCTTTACTGGAGTTTGCTTATAACAGGAAATTTCCAACAGAG
Organism: Adiantum capillus-veneris; assembly: GCF_014529385.1. Lineage (NCBI taxonomy): Eukaryota > Viridiplantae > Streptophyta > Polypodiopsida > Polypodiales > Pteridaceae > Adiantum > Adiantum capillus-veneris. Next base: position 84,143,419 of record NC_140959.1, on the reverse strand, counting down.
CTATGGCTTAAGTAGATACGAAGTCGAGGGTTTTTGTCAAAAGTAATCACCTACACTTGCATCTTTATGGCTTGCGGCAAGGTCTGCAACACTAAAATAAGCAATAAAATTCACGATGATATTGTCATTAAAAACCAGATGTCGTGCTAGGCACTACTTTGGCCAGGGGAGAAATGTCGTGTTTGGCAGTGCTTTGCTAGCTATGTATGCCAAATATGGTGCCGTAAATTTTGCAGAGCTTCGTGTCTGGAATGTCGTCTTTTGGAATGCAATAATTGCAGGTGATGCCTTAGTCGGTATGTGTACAAAAATAATGCGAGAATTAAAATTATCAATAATGTTATCATGCTTCGCATTGCCTTGGCCGAATGTATCAATAAGTATGGCCGCCCATTATGGGGCTATGGCTGCCCAAAGAAAATGAATGTGGCAGCCCATTAAAACTAATGACCACCCATATCTAAAAGGCCGCCCGACCATTGCCTAAGAGGGGTGGCCACCGAATTAAAGAAAAAGAAGTGTGCACAAAAAGGTGGAGCATGGCGTGCAGGGAGAAAGCGGTGCAGGGGAGAGAGACTTGCACTCGCGCAGCTCTCTCTAGGGCTCGAGCCGTTTCGGCGAAGAAACGAGAAGTGCAACACAGCCCATTGCGAGGAATTTCGGCGCGAGTTGGGGCCATTCCGTGCTGGTCAAGATTTCGGCGTGCCACGTCGTTAAGCAGCCAGTCCCATTAGCGATATTGCTAATGGGATGGCTAAAAATAGAAGGCCATGCAAAAGAAAGGGACGGCTCTTGGGGGATTTTTCTACTTCATCATCTTGTTGTGGAGGTCCTCTCTCCGAAGGAGTAAGCCATGGCTCATAAGCGGGCAAGCTCCTTAAGCTTTGGGGCCTTCTCCTCATCATAAGCAAAAGCTTGGAAGCTCCCTCCTCATGCCTTCAAAGTCTCAAGCTCCTCATAAGCGGGTAATATTCAAGCTCATAATCCTCGTAATCCTAATCTCTTAAGCCAAATTAAGCCTATTAACTTGAAGCCATAAGCCAAGATCTGATATCAAACCTACTCTAAACCGGATTAGCCATCTTAAACCTCTAATCTCTCGAGCCAAACCCAAGCGAAGTAATCATAATCTTCTGAGCTATAATCCTCAATCATAAGCCAAGCTTGATCTCCAATATCGCTTAAGCCCAAGCTTTGATTCCGAGCCTCATAAGCCAATTTCATAAGCCGAGCCTAAGCTCTCATAACCATAGCTAATCTTATTATCCTTAAGCCAAGCCGAGCTTCTAAGCCATCATTAGCCATTCGAATCGGGAAGCGGAAGCCAAATCGGATGGCCATTGGAAGAGGAAGTTCCTAAGCCATAACGAGAAGAAGCAGCAGGCAAAGTTAAGCAGGTCTTTATCACTTTTGTTGATTAGCACCTGGATTAAGCCAGGTTTCATCTTGTAAGGAGCATTAAGCCTCCATTAATGACTGATTAATGATGATTACGGTTGATTAACTGGAATTAAGAGAACTATTTGTTTTGAGCACTATTGCCGTTAATTTTGCTTGCTGCACCTCTTTTCCCGCACCTCTCACAGCCAGGGGCCCGGTGCTTTCCCGGCTCACCTTTCACACAATTATCCCCCGACATTCTTGGTGAACCTGACGCGAAACGAGCTAGGGTGGGAGGTCAGGATGGAGATTCCAGCAGAATTGAAGGAGTTTATTGAAGATTACAACCTGAATAGATTTGATAAAATCTAGCAACAACAGATCTGCCAAAAATGTTGGGCTTAGTTCAGAGATGTTTGCATGAAGTAAAAGTTATGAAGATGAAAGAGCAGATTGATGCTGCAGTGGAGATGGCACTTGATGTTGTACATGAACAATATGGGATTTTTCAAGGTCATGATCCAGATGGACTCCTTGCATGCTATCAAGCGGAGATGAAGAGCCGAGGAATTCGAGAAGATTGGATGATTTCGACCTTTGAAGAAGTTGTAACCTCCGAGTTTAAAGACAAGGTTTGAGAACTGGCAGAGACATACCCCACACAGTGGGATTATTTTGCAGAAGGGTTTGTTCATGAAATCTCAAAAATTATCGAGTTAACAATGAAGGAGATTAATGATCGAGGCCAGATTATTTTCTATAAAGAAGAAGGGGATCATATGCAGTTTATTAATTATGATCAATTTTGGGACCATATTTCTGCAAGAAGTAAAGCCAAGGCAAATACAGCTTTGGAAGAAGTAGATTCAACTTCAAAGGACCATATTTTGAGCAACCAAGCAAAGGTACATGATGAATTTACTGTTGAAACACAAATGTATGAATTTTTTTCGAAGATTTATCGCATGGAAGTTACTTCGAATAATGGTTATAGTGAAGAGCTAGACTGTACACCAAAATTTTTTCAAGCTATTGACCTTGGCATGGGATGCTCTCAACAAGTTTATCAAGAAGATGAGCCACTACAAGCGTCTAATGGTTCTATCGGCACTATAGCTGAGCAGGGCAACAGAGTTATTACAGATGATTGCAGAAACAAATCTATTATACATGCGATAGATGATGAAGTGGCCAAGATTGTGAACCTAACACAAGATGTACCTGATAATTCCAGTGAGCTTATGGTTGTTTCTGGCAATATGTTTGTTGAATCTCTTATCACAGAAGCAGATTCTATAATTGAAGATTTTTTGACCCAATCTGAAGGAGAAGGTTATAGCGGTATAGCTTAGCTTTGTGATGCATGTACCCCATCAGAGAGGGTGCTTGATGAACCTTTTCAAAGTAATAATGGCTTGCTAAGTATCATGGATGCAGATGAGGAAGCAGAGGGCGATATTGGAGATTGCCTACATCATGCTGATCGTGAACAGGATATTGACCTGGATTCTACATCTATGCTTATATACGGGCTGCAAGAGGAGCCAACTCCTATAGCTTTGATGAATGATGAGACTTCCAAGGTTGATTTTTTTGAGGATGTTATGGATGAAGATTTTTAGGACAAAGCTATTATTCATTATCAACCTCAAGAGCCAGGTAAAAATCTCTCTGATGATACAAGTCCAGAAAGTCCTAAGATTTTTCGTAATGGCTGTGAAGCTAGAGGGGGTGATGATGCTAAATCATCCCTGATAATGCTAAAGTGCTCAGGATTTTTCATTTCTTTGGGCAATGTGCCAAATGTGGCTGGATTTGGATATTATTCCTAATTCTTATGTCAGTGATGTCCTGGCTACCAATAAAAGGGAGTCAGAGTTCTTTAATTCTTGCTGGTAACGACCTTAAGTTACCAAAAGTTTATGAGATGTGGCTGCTACACTATGCTTCAGGTGAAGCTCTAGTATATTGCGAAGGCCATCAATGCTATGTGATTTTAATGGTATTTGATCTAGAAGATCTTCAAAAGCAGGTACACTATGGATGGCTATTTTTGGGTCTACATGGTGGTTTCTTTCTGCTAGATCCTGTCATAGCATATTTGGAGCAAAAATTCTTGAAGTTGATTGATTCAGAATGTGTATGCTCACGTGGATATTATGCTGCTCCACTATTGGGGCAATTCCTTATTATCTCATTTGATCCTGGGAGCTATTGAAAAGGAACTTGCAAATTCAAAGATATCACTTATTTTCCTGCAGGTTACTTGGCAGTAGATTTATTTTTATGATCAATAAGCTTACATAGCTAGCTTCCAATTGACATCTTGGACAATTGTTATAGTATCTTCACATTTTTTGAGATGGTTCTGCTACCAGAACTTGGAAGTAAAGGACTCGACAACCATTCCATGTGTAGACAGAGTAAGGCATACTTGAGCTTGACAGGGTTCCTTAAAGAGAGCTGATGGTCAAGCCGTGTGCATAAGTAACTGGAGCACTTGAGTCTGGCGGGGTTCACTAAACAGATTTTCATAATTGCAAGCTTTGGAGATACGACCACTATGGTTCAAAGATTTGTGATGAGACAGCTACCAGATAATTGAGCTAGACTATTGATGTTATGATTTACACCTTTTTTTTTTGTTTTACATAGCTTTATCAATTACGTGAGCTTGATGACAAAGTAGCTTAAGGTATTCATGGAAGATGCAGCTTGAAGATCGGTTGGCACAGACCGGAGGCTGTGCAGGTTCAGATGGGGTGAATGTCGTGCCGCTCGGCTCCCATGACAAGAAAATGACCAAAGGAATGCTGATCAAGAGTATTTGAATCCTGCATGGTTAATCAACAGTTATAAGGGCTTGCTAACAAGCCAATTTTTAACTAAAAGTGTGCCAGATGCGGCTCTAAGGGTCAGAAGATGTCTTGGTAATGCTAAACAGTCTGTATTCTTGAAGTGGTCATAGCTGGGATTTTATTAATCCAACTTGAAGTACTCAAAAATCTCTACATGCTTGTCTTTACGGTTCGTCAATCGGAGCTACGGGTAAGAAGTTATGACAGTTTTAAGTTGAGTAAATAGCAGATCTGTACCGGATTGAGCATTTGCTAATAAAAGGTCAAAGGTGATAGGAATGCATGAGTCCGAAGTGCTCACTTTCAGGAGCATGTTGGTCTTTTCAGTTCGTTAATCGGGGTTTCAGTTGGCAAGATATGGCCAATTTAAGTATCACCGGGGGCTGGGTTCGAACCGCCCTGGTCGGCTCGGTCGAAGTGCTATCTGGGAATTTTTGACATTGACCAAGTTTCGGGACGTCATGCGGCGATGGTTTGGTTGATATGTTGTGCCTGACAAGAATATTCTTTACTGGAGTTTGCTTATAACAGGAAATTTCCAACACAGCTATGGCTTAAGCAGATACGAAGTCGAGGGTTTTTGTCAAAAGTAATGAGTCTTACAAGATGGTGAGCGAGTTTTTTTGAGCAACAAAAAAAACGAGCGAGTCCTTCAATAAAGTTTTCTGTGAATAAGAGAGATGTTCAAAAGTTATAAGGGAAAAGAGATAGTCCTAGAGTATAACAAAGACATAATTAAAGAGACATTGCAAAACACATTTATAAACCACAAACCAAAAGATTATCACACAAAACAATGTATATTAAGTGACATGACAATTAATTTTCAAACAATATAGTACCATGGCAGTTGTGATAGGATAAGGAGATTGTGGGCCAATGTGAGAATGGGCCTCAAAAATGGCTTACGTGTCCATGGGAAGCTGGTAGGACAACTATAGCCCATGAGAGAGAAAGATTATTTCTTTGCTAACCCACGAACACATCCTAAGGTTACCTGCAGGGGTGTTTCCTCTATGTCTCTTGCTTTGATTGGCAAAGCAAGTTTATGTTGGTTGTCAGGCCTACCAGTTGTTGGGTTCCCTTAGAATGGCATGGTCTTCCATCTTGCATTTATGCGGGAAGTACAAGCAATTAGAAATTGAAGATGTAGCGGACAAAACAACTAGTAGGAAATTTTGGGTTAGACCTTTCTATGCACTTGCGTCCACCCTTTATAAACCTAATTTCTTCATCTAAACTTAGACTAAGTAACGCTATATTTTTTATGACAACCCCAAGTGGTATTATAGTCTCTCTAATTTAACGTGGATGATGAGTGTTAATTTATAGTCGCATTATCATTGTGTACAATTTATCTCATTATTTTGGGCCCTTCAACTATTTGTGCTGTTGTTAAAGTTTACCTAGAGCCATGTATAGCCTACACATATTTTAGTTGAAATCACTCCAAAAACCAATAGAGTAGGTCCTTTCATGCCCCACTTAGACAACACAATCTTTCTAGTCCTCCCCACCATGGTGCTCACTTCCTCTTTGCACTTGTATAAGGCTAAATAGCTTGTCTTCTATGAGCAAACCAATCAACATATGTAATTCTCCCCATCAATTAGCTACTCTAATATCAAAATCAATTTCTACATGTGTTGGAAATATACCACTACATGATTGGCCCCTTTCACCAACACTTATCACCATTGCCAATCACATCTTGCCTCGTATGCATATATATAGCTGATAAAATATTTGTGCTCTCTACATGTGAGCCAGCTCTCATCTTGGCTAAGCTCTACAAAAGCAACTTCACCATCTAGGCAGTTAAATCAGAGAGGCTCTAATACCAATTTGAGTTGTCATCAATAGCATTAGCCCAAAATAGAGTGACGACCTTTGCAGCCCTCTAAAATAGCACTCATCATCGCTAGCTATAACGCGTCTGCACCGACGAAGACTACTTTGGAGTTTGTGGTACAATTTTGAGAATAAAAAGAAGAGGAGAATCAATAGAGATTATCCTGATGTTGTCTATGTAAAATGGTCAAACTCCAGTTGGATGGTCACGTTGACCGCTAGATGGTAGCACATGTGCATGCAACAAGTGTGTGGTGAAGGTTAGGACTCTCTCTCTCTCTCTCTCTCTCATATGAAGGCTGCATGGAAGGGCGCTCTATCTCTATGCTATGATGCACATTATTGCAACACTCTTTTTCTCTCTACAAGTTATTACTGAAGAAAACCATGGCGGGCTGTAGCCTCGGCCTCTCTCTCTCTCTCTATCTATCTATCTATCTTTTTGAGTATCAAGAACCATAATTTATTTACTTGTTAATAACCCACACAATATTGACTCTATTGAAATTGCTTAAGCTTTTGAACACTACTTGAATCCAACCCTTAAATCACTTGAGTTTCTACAATTTCCTATTTGCAATGTCAGAACAAGTCCTTCACAAACCAGGATCTATTCATTCGTTGGTAGTACTGAAGTTTTTGTTGACGCCAACAAATATATGTGGAAGGCTATGTTCCACCATCTTCCGCAAGCCATGTTGATGATAATGTTCTCTAGATAGCCAGCTACTCGATCAGCCTTGTTAATTCTGACAACTAGATTTGCGAGGAGATTACAAGCCATCACAAAACCGCAAAGTCCAAGGGCTGCTCCTATAGCTGCAAAAAGCGGGTAGACCTACTAATGTTGACACAATCCACGAGGACATTGTGTGAGAAGCACTAGTAGATATTAGGTAGCTTCAAGGTTTGATTTTAAAAAATATATAAAAACCTCATGCATTAGTTCTACTTGTGAACACTGCTGGAACCAGTCCGCGCCGGCGCAGTTTCGACAGCTTACACACAAGGACAACACGTGGTGGCAAGAAGGGCACTGCAATTGCGGCAAAAAAATTTGGCTTGAGCGAACACTGCCAGAACCAGTCCGCGCTGGCGCGGACTGGTTTCGACAGCTTACCTTATCTTCATAATTGGCATCGCCATCATTGGAAGTGGCGGCATCAATGGCTTCATCAAGGTGTATATGGCAGTACAGGCGGCAAGGAGCGCTCCAACTTTGGCTACTATGATGGCTGAAGAATTGAAGGTTGCACGGGCCATATGAGAAACTGGCCGCATCAAGTGTTGTAGCAGCAATGGCGTCAGCAAGGGCTCGTTCTACCGTTTCAGCAGTAGCGTGGATAGCATGTGAGGACTTTGCAAGAGCGGCAGCAAATTAGGCTGCAGATGTTGTACAGGCAGTATTGACAACATTCTGCATCATCTTCGTGGCAGAAGCATGCATGCATTTAATTTAAGGTTGAGAGTTTGTGGATCGACTACCATTCTTGGCCACACCAGCAGGTGATGCAGAACTAGTTTCGGCTGCAGTATGGTGGGAGGGCTTGGCGGAATTTCCAGCAATAGGATGCTCTTGGTGAAGGATTTTACAAGGTATGCCAATGTCGAAAGGTTTCGTTGGCTCAACAATGGTTGCACATGCGCCAATAAGATGCAGTGGAGCAACTCGGTAGTATTAAGACAGCCCGCAGAGCAATGTAAACATGTCGGTATTGGATGTCGGCTGCTAGAAGGAAGTCGAGAACATGGTGATACTGCAGGACATTATCGATATTAGCAGTGGGAGCAGCAGATGTTGCAGAGCATTACTTGAGAGAGAGAGAGAGAGAGAGAGAGAGAGAGAGAGAGAGAGAGAGAGAGAGAGTACACACGCGATAGGTGGTTAGGCGGGTGTATTGGACTGCGATAAAATGATTGGAGCGGATACATGGGGTTGTTATGTAGGTTGGGACATGATGATTTTGAAGTTGGGATATTTTATTTATTTATTTCATCAGCTCTTGCATGGCATCCATGCCCATTGGCATCATCTGTGTGCCCAATGCCCTCCCCTAGCCTTCCATAGATCAAGGCTCAATCTCCTCACACGTTGTCATGTCACTAGGTGTTTTGGATGTTCTCTGTTAGGAAAAATCTTTTAAGATTCTTGTTGGAGCCATCCAAGGGCACATAGATCCCAGGCAGGGGGGCATGCAATGAGGCAAGCTAGAGAGGGAGAGAAAATGAAGTAATCACCTACACTTGCATCTTAATGGCTTGCGGCAAGGTCTGCAACACTAAAAAGAGCAATAAAATTCATGATGATATTGTCATTAAAAACCAGATGTCGTGTTAGGCACTGCTTTGGCCGGGGGAGAAATGCCATGTTTGACAGTGCTTTGCTAGCTATGTATGCCAAATATGGTGCCATAAATTTTGCAGAGCTTAGTGTCTGGAATGTCGTCTTTTGGAATGCAATAATTGTAGGTGATGCCTTGGTCGGTATGTGTACAAAAATAATGCGGGAATTAAAATTATCAATAATGTTATCATGCTTGGCATTGCCTTGGCCGAATGTATCAATAAGCATGGCCGCCCATTATGGGGCTATGGCTGCCCAAAGAAAATGAATGTGGCTGCCCATTAAAACTAACGACCACCCATATCTAAAAGGCCGGCCGGCCATTGCCTAAGAGGGGTGGCCACCGAATTAAAGAAAAAGAAGTGTGAACAAAAAGGTGGAGCATGGCGTGCAGGGAGAAACCGGCGCAGGGGAGAGAAAGTGCAGCGCAGCCCATTGCGAGGAATTTCGGCGCGAGTCGGGGCCATTCCGTGCTGGTCAAGATTTCGGCCTGCCACGTCGTTAAGCAGCCAGTCCCATTAGCGATATTGCTAATGGGATGGCTAAAAATAGAAGGCCATGCAAAAGAAAGGGGCGGCTCTTGGGGGATTTTTCTACTTTGTCATCTTGTTGTGGAGGTCCTCTCTCCGAAGGAGTAAGCCAAGGCTCATAAGCGGGCAAACTCCTTAAGCTCTGGTGCCTTCTCCTCATCATATGCAAAAGCTCGGAAGCTCCCTCCTCATGCCTTCAAAGTCTCAAGCTCCTCATAAGCGGGTAATATTCAAGCTCATAATCCTCGTAATCCTAAGCTCTTAAGCCAAATTAAGCCTATTAACTTGAAGCCATAAGCCAAGATCTGATATCAAACCTACTCTAAACCGGATTAGCCATCTTAAACCTCTAATCTCTCGAGCCAAACCCAAGCGAAGTAATCATAATCTTCTGAGCTATAATCCTCAATCATAAGCCAAGCTTGATCTCCAATATCGCTTAAGCCCAAGCTTTGATTCCGAGCCTCATAAGCCAATTTCATAAGCCGAGCCTAAGCTCTCATAATCAGAGCTAATCTTATTATCCTTAAGCCAAGCCGAGCTTCTAAGCCATCATTAGCCATTCGAATCGGGAAGCGGAAGCCAAATCGGATGGCCATTGGAAGAGGAAGTTCCTAAGCCATAACGAGAAGAAGCAGAAGGCAAAGTTAAGCAGGTCTTTATCACTTTTGTTGATTAGCACCTGGATTAAGCCAGGTTTCATCTTGTAAGGAGCATTAAGACTCCATTAATGACTGATTAATGATGATTACGGTTGATTAATTGGAATTAAGAGAACTGTTTGTTTTGAGCACTATTGTCGTTAATTTTGCCTGCTGCACCTCTTTTCCCGCACCTCTCACAGTCAGGGGCCCGGTGCCTTCTCAGCTCACCTTTCGCACAATTATCCCCTGACAGTGGTTGAGTAATGAGACCTCATGGCTCTCACCCTCTGTTTATAAAATGCATTTTAACTTGAAACAAGACCGGTTCATTGTCAAATTACCACACATCCCTACAATCATTTGCAAACTTCTTGCAAAAATTGATGCTTTGGGACGACTTGATGGACCAGAATTTATTGTGACAGACATGACTACCAATGAGGTAATTGAATTTCTTCAAGGAGCACTACAACACTTTGGACTAGAGGCATATGGTAACAAAATTCCTATCCTCTTCCAACTTACAAAAGTCACAAGAACAAGTTTAGATGTATATCTGATGCATCTAACTGTATCATGTTGCAAGCTACATCTATCATCACATCTTGCTTGAATCTCTTTCTTGAGAATTTTTGAACCATCTGTGAAGAAAAACTTAACGGTCAAAACCTTTACTAACTAAGAAGTTAATACTTTTTGATTGGTTCAAAATGCAGCTAAAGTTTTTTTGAATCTCCCTCATCACATCTTTTCCATCTTCTCAATGTTATGAGAACATCTCATTGTTTGACCCCTTTGGTTTGTTTTTTATACTCGAAAGGATAGGGAAAATGGTCTTCAAATGTCGCCAAGGGCTAGGATTTTAAAAAATATCTCTAGTTAGGAATCCAAGATGGTTAGAGGTTCCTTGAAAGGACCTCCTACACATTATGGATTTCTAGAGATTATGTATTTGATAGAATGGCTTCTTCAGATGTTTTTTGTCTAGTTGGGAAAGAATTTCTATAGGCAGGTCTATGGAATTCCAATGGGATTTTCATGTTCTCCTGTGATGTGTAACCTTTACCTCGTTTTTTTAAATACACTTGGAACAAAAAGAAATTGGAGTCTAATGATATGGCGGTTGATCTATCATTACTCAAACATACTTACATGGATGATGTCTTGAGTTTGAAAAACCCTCACTTTGTTGATTGTCTCCCACAGGTCTACCCTTCAAACTCAGAATTGAGCCTACCATGTTGGAAAGTATGGCCTTCTCAGGAGGTTTGAAAGTAACAAAGACAACATTCCTGAATATTGATTTTTCTCTCTTCTCTCCTTTCACGGGGCTCTTTTGGGCTGAGTTTCATGGAAACGAGATAACCTCATCCACACAGAATTTATGAAGAAAAAAAGCAATATACCTCATAAATGTGCTTTGAAGTCTTGTTTGGGGATGGTGTATCTCATCATGTACTCTTCATCTGACTCATTCACTGCCTTTCATGCAATCTATCACTTAATGAAGAAATATAGGTCTAATGGCTTCTTGTAGAATGAGCTTGTGGCTACCATCAAATACTTTCTTGGGAAGAAGGACTAGCCTTGAGCTATCGCAAACACTAACACTATCATTTAGTTTTTGAACCTCTAGCAACTTGGTGTAGGTGTGGGTCACCACTTGGTGGTGGCCACCCCTCACCAAGTGGTTGACCCTCCTTGGGACAGGGTTGGTCTCTCTCTCTCTCTCTCTCTCTCTCTCTCTCTCTCTCTCTCTCTCTCTCTCTCTCTCTCTCTCTCTCTCTTGTTGCTACATCATCAAGGAACCCAAAAAAGGAGATGTGAAAACATTGCAATTGCACCAACCACACATCCGACAAATGTTACAAAATTAACCCTTCTGCGCATTGTGGTAAAAATAAATGAAGAATCTAGTGAAGAAGACAACGGAGCAATGTGCTATGCAGATGTACTCTGAAACACTCACATTATCTTATACTCTAGTTGCTTACAATTTTCTAGGGGAGGAATTTTTGCCCTACACTCTTGTTGTTTACCATTCTCAAGGGGAGGGATTTTTGGCCTACACCCTATTGTCACCACTCTCTAGGGGAGGACTCTTTTGTACACCTGTCTAGATGAGAGACTTAGACCCCACTAGAAGGTCTCTTTGACATCTGATGTGCTCAGACACGAAAAAAGGGGAGGAGTTTTAGGTTTTGTGCCTAAGCCCACACCAGGGAGCTCTCCCCTTACTTCACTTTGTTGAGATTCATTGTATCTGCCTACTAGACTTGCCTACAATTTTTAATTGATGCTTGCATTGACTCCACATGGTACACACACACACACACACACACACACACACACACACACACACACATGGAGAAGCATGCACAACCAAGAAGATATTTGGGATGATCTTGATGCCTCCCATCATCTATGATGTTATCCAAAGCTCCCTCTAGAAACCTATATAATGGCTCACTGTGTACTTGCATTCCAGTTCAATATCAATCCAATTTGTACTTGTTATCTTTGTGCATTGATTATCCTAATTGTGCTTAGTGTGGCTTCACATGATTCTTTCACCATGAATGCAAGCCTAATCTATCCCTCTTAATCTATTCACTTAACAATATGTTGGATTACTTCTTCTACTGTGGAGTAAATGGTGAGAGTGTCTGAGCCATTCCTACCATTTTCCTTTGTGGCGTAAATAATTTGCTACAAGGTTTGAGTGCCACCCTTAGCATCCCCAACATCACTTCTTGCTGGGTCTTAACATGACAATCTTGATGATCATCAGCTGATTGCTTTGCAAAACTATCACACTCAATGTCTACTGATGTGCTGACCCATGAGTTCGAACATTGGCCTAATTATGAAAACAATGATATAATTTGGCATTGAAGAAAATAAATCTTTACAGTCTTGCATGGCACTTTCTCATAATAGTGAGGCAAGTATGAATGTAAGGCATGATCACGTAAAACCTTTGGGGTTCTGTTTGTGCACGTTTGAGCTTTGTTTACAACAACTTTACCTTTCTAATCATAACCTTTGACCAAATCTCCTTTTGAACTTTTTGCAAGAGAGGGACGCGTTCTATTTTCTACATTTGTCTTCCTTGTTGCCAGAGGTGTATGAACTTGCAAGGGGTCGGGATCTACAAAGTTGAATTTCGCAAGGTTGAGTCCATTTTTTCAACTTCTTTGGTCTTGGTTCTCCTTTTCTTCTATTGAGGTGCATTGGGGCTTTAGCAAGACACTTCCCTTCTTTGAAAAGACAATGAGACTTTCTTTGACGCTTTCGTGGATGAGTGATCTTGTTGAGAATGCAAAGCTGCCTGGCATGCATGGGGAGCTGAAAGTCCTCATCTTGATTGTTGTCGTTGTTCTCAGCCATAGCCATTGCTAGCGCAAGGTCGGAGTCTGCCATTCATCGAGGTACAACTCCACTTTAAAATTCTGAAACTACAATGATTGTGTGTGTGTGTGTGTGTGTGTGTGTGTGTGTGAGAGAGAGAGAGAGAGAGAGAGAGAGAGAGAGAGAGAGAGTCCACTCCCAAAGCTAGGCCTCCTTCTTTCTTTGCCTTGGCCTCCACTCCCTCCTCCAATCCCTTTCATTATGCCACATGGTAGGGGCCCTTCAAGGTGCATTAAATAGATAGAGAAGTTTACATAAGAGACTAGCGTACATCTCATATTTCATCTATCCTTGGTTTTTGAGTCGTTCATACCTTTAGAGTGGAAGACAATACTAAGAAAGCTAAAGCAATCTTGGGAGTAATTCTTTTTGTTGTACTTGGATCATCAATAACTGCTCTATTTACTTGCTCTTTTCTAGTTTTTCATTAGCTAGAATCTTGAGAGATTCCATGCTTCCATTTGCTCGCAGTTGCACATGAAGGAAAATTGGAAAGCAACAGTGGGAGTTGAACCTAGACAATGGCGTTGCGAGGTAAAGCCTCATGAGCTATTCATCCCACCCACAATGCATCAGTATCAACAATGCGCCAATTATAATATTAAGAAAACATTGGCCATCCTCTCCAAACTGGCCTGACCACATGCTTGTCTCTCAAGCTACCTACATCGTCTTCTTACTTCACATGCCACTCATCCACAAGTTGGCTAGCTAACATCTGCCATCTGCACTACCTTTTCCTCTTATAATCTCCAAGGCATCTGTGAAGATTTGCCTCAGTAAACTACTCCCAAGATTGAACAGACCTACTAACATTTCTCATATGAGAGTAGCTTTATGAATCTATGGAAACTAGTTGAAACTTGGATACATGTAACATTAGTCACGAGTGGCCCAAGTCAAGAATCAAGAGCTTGTTTCCACAGTTGCAAGCCCCTTGGTGAGTTCATTCACGAGGTACAAGAAGACCTAGTCTTTCTCTATTTTTTCTCCAAGTTTTGACATTCAGACACGCATTTAGAGTGTGTCCTCAATTTTTTGGAATTCATGCACTACAAGAGCCTCTTAAGCCTAGTGATGCTCATTGGGCAACGCTCAACACTAGCTGCGTCGCTATGAGTGTCTCTATATAGCGACACTTATAGCAATGCTCATAGCGACATCGATAGTGATCTAATCCAATGTCTGGGTATAATATTTTTCAATAAAAAAGAAGTAAACTGAAAGAATAAAATCATCATCAATGCTCGAGGGACAGATACTTATTTAGGATATATATAGATTTTGGATTAGGGTTTAAATCTAGGTTTAAGATTAGGTTTTATATTTAAACGTAGCTTAAAGATTATGGTTTAAATCTAAGGTTAGAATCATGGTTTAGATATAGGGTTATATGTATACGTAGGCTTTAAAATTAGATAGAATGTGGAGAGAGAGAAGATAGAGAAGAGAGAGAGAGAGAGGATAGAGAGAGTAATAGTAGATAAATCTCTTATTGCTTTCTACACCCTATCTATCTAGTCTCTACCCTCTCTCTCTCTCATATTGTGCTCAACTTACCTCTTTCTACCACGCTATAGAGAGAGGGATAATTAAGTGTAGGTAGAGAGAGGGATGATTAGGTATCTACCTCCCTCCATAGTTATGGATGTAAGTGGAGCCAGTGTTTTGTGTTATACGTAGTGGGAGAGTCCTTATGTTGCTGTAAAGTGCAAGGTATATTTATGTGTAAGTTTAGATTTATGATTATTTAAAACAACACGGACTTCGGAAACGGCTTGTTCTTGAGATGTTTGTGCATATAGCTTGATTATAGTTTAGGTTTATGATTATTTAAAACAACACGGTTTTCGAAAACGGCTTGTTCTTGAGATGTTATAGTTTGCATGTAGCTTGTTAGGTTTAGGTATGTAGTCATTTGCAAGCTCACACGCACAAACGACTCGCGGGAAAGTTGTTTCTAAAGTTAGCAAGCGTTTTTGCGTCCGAAAAACATTGCGGACTTCAAGCACAACTTGTGTGCAAGCTGTTCACGGATGTGAGCTTACAAATAGCTTGCATGTAGCTTCCATGGGTTTAGGTAGGTAGAGAGCGGGATGATTAAGTATCTCACATGCGCAACCGATTGTGAAAAAGTCGTTTTTGAAGTCCGCTGCATTTTTGCATTTCAAAAACGTTGCGAACTTCGGAAACACTTTGTCCGCGAGCCGTCTGCACATGTGAGCTTGCAAATAGCTTGCATGTAGCTGTTGTAGAGTGCTTTGAAGAAGAGCTTCTTTATTGTGCTCCGACTGCTATAGAGTGCTTTGAAGAGGAGCTTCTTTATTGTGCTCCAAGCTCATAATCTCTTCACAGTAGGAGATATGTGCATCAAAAGGCACATCAGAGGGTAGCATGGCAGAGGGTTGGCTTGTTTCAGAGTCCCTCGTGTACATTGGAGAGTGGCTCTCTGGAGCTAATCGTGCAGTAGATACGCTTTGGCGCACCATTGATGATGAGTGCATTTCTGGGATTGTGATGTGCAATCTCAGTGTGGAAAAGAACATGACGGAGGATCTAGAGGCTAAGATCAATCAATTTTTCATGCTTCACAACCTAGTGATGTAAAAGTGCACGACTTGATTGGAGACAGAGAAGACGACCACCTGTGCATTATCTGGCGGGTCTTGAGAGCCTACCAATATTCATGAGTTTAAGATGGTTACAAAATGTCTTGAGAAGCGCACAACAGCACGATGAAGAGGTGACTGAAGAGGAGCGGGAGTGCTCGTGAGGATGCAGCCCCAAGGTGTACTTTTAATCTTAGACCCATGGCATGTTTTTTGTATTGATGACCACTCATTATCGTTGTTGGTTGTAATATAAGTCATACACGGCAGCATGGTGTAATGGTCAACATTTCAAGGTACAATGGATCGACAAAAAGCATTTTACACAAGATTATGGAGTCATAGAAAAATTCAAACAATCAAGTCGATGACGGTCCTTTGATGCAGATCCTGTGGTAGCGGAACTCACATACTTTAGCACGCTACAAGAAATTTTGAGAGTAGATTATAGAAGTTTTTTTTGTGGACTTGTTCGACATGCAATGGTTCAAGATTAACATGGAGGGCCGCAATGCTATTGTACGCAGAGGAGAGTCAGGTTTCCTTGAGGTGGACTTGACCTTCGAGACACTTTCGTATTACCCGAGAATTGTGAACACGTAAGTCAATAATATTTGCCTCAACTAACTTAGAGGGCTTGCGTGTCTTCACTACTCATGTAAGGTAAATTTCTCTTGCATGTGATATTCCATCCTACAAAGTCATAGCCAAACTGGTAGTATGTTATAGAGGTGGCCCCACGCAGTGGACGGGTGTACGAGGTCTACAATTTTCAAGTTACCTTGGTATCCGTGGAGGAGGCCAGAGAGGAAAATGAACAATAAGCCATGGATGTGGCACTAGATGATCCCAAAACAACTTCTGAAGGAGAGATGTATGCAGAGGACCTCCTGGATGAAACTTTGGACATTTACTTAGATGGAGAGCTCAACATAGACATAGGGAGTTATGTTGAGTTATGCGAGGATGAGAGAGACATGCTTAAAGTCACAAACATTGTAGTTGAGCAATTTTTCTCTCTTTTGTTAAGGACTTTGTATTTGAGCAGTTTTGCCCCCTTTTGTCTCTCTAATAAACTTGTGAAACTTCAAATTATAAATCAAATTGCCAATCACATTTTCTTTGATTTCGAATTGTGATTCAAATTGTTATCATTAACATGTTTTAACTCCAAATGTGTTTTTTTAATGGAGGTATAGATCTATATGTGTTTTACTCTTCCTTAGATCTCGAGCAGAGGAGGTGGTATGACGCCCACCATGGCGTCGGCGCAATGACACGTTGTCCCAATCCTTTGTCGTCTTCGTCTACTTTGGAGCGATCAGAGCACTCCGAGAGGTTGGTGTCGACTTGATGTTCTACACACTCCTCTAGGCACAGACGCTCTAGTGGTGGAGGCGGTGGCTGTTGTGGAGGAGGCGCCACTGACGCTTCCACACCACCTTCTAGTCATCGAGGCTCCTTACCTCCCCCTCCTTTGCCCGCCCTAACATTAGCCACAACGATGCCCTCTACTCCCACTTTTGCGCGACTTTTCGGCACTCCTAGCTACACACCACTAGCTACTCCTTCGGGACACCCCACTCGACACTCTATCTACACACCGCTAGCTACTCCTCTGGGGCTCACCCCACTCCACACTCCTTGCTTGGGAGCCCAGACTCCTGTGGAGACACTTGCAACCGTGACCCCTCTTGAAACACCACTCAAGACCCCTATTGAGATGCCGATAGTGACACCTAGGTTCAGACGGGCCAGGCAAGAGGGCTTGACATACTTGATCGACATTAGCGATGGATTGATCTTGGATGAGGACGACAAGAAGGTGATTACGCGCATGCACGGCTTGTGCTCTCAGGTTTTTCGACACTACATATTAAATAAATGGTCAGAAGTGTCAAATGAATTGGAAGACAGTCGTCAGCATGCTGCATGACGAGTTTCCCTTGGCAAATTGGGATGGGCGTTTCAATGAAGACTTAATGAGGGTGCAGACGCGTGAGTACTACAAGCACAAGCGCTTTGAAGTGAAGAAAGCAATAAAGCATGGGTGGAGCAGACCAACTTGGTTGAGTAAAGAAGATTGGAAGATTGCAAAGCGGAAAGAGTACGAGAATCCCGACAAGTGGAAGCGACAAAAGGAGGCGGCCATAGCGTGATTAAAGGCAGGGAGCTCACACTACTTGGGAGCGGCAGATGGGTATCATTTGCGGTCGACTTTGTAAGTGTTGTTGCATTGCTCTCTAGGTTTAGTAGTTTCGGGTATTTGTAATCTTAAATTTCAACATAACATTTTCTTTGTATGTCCTAAATAGTGGTCGATGATTGGACGTGACCCCACACGTACGAGTGCAAGTTTGCGGGCAGAAAGGGCTTAAACGCCGTTATGGACATTCTGAGCCCTCAACGTGGCTTTGTGATTACTTAATTCTAAGCTTTGAAATGTATTATATTTTAATAATAAGTTGCTAGATTGTTTTATGTTTGTATGTTTAAACTTACAAAATTTTTTATTGTTTTTTTGCAGAATCCGATAGATACGCTGTTGGGTCACAATGAGATGCGAGATTAGCCGACGTTAAACTAGCCCTAGCTAGGACTAGCTAGTTTTACTTCTATATAGCGTATATATTAAGAGATGATGTGTATACGTCAATTTTGTAGATTGTGAACAACAATGTGAATTGGTTCTATAGTTTTTTATAATGGCTTTTGGTCCTACAGTTTTTGTAGATTCTGAACAACAAATTAATTTGGTTCGAGAGTACTCTTTTGTAGATTCTGAACAACAATGTAATGCAATCTGGTGCTAGAGTGCTTTCATCAATTCACTATGCTTTTGTCAATTCTATGCTTTTGTATTGTGTTCAATATATATGATTGATTGGGTGAGGGGGCAAAAAACCAAAAACCTTTATGCTCGGGCATCGCTATCAGCGTTGCTATTCAAGGCTTTGCAACGTCTCTCTTATGGGCATGCATCGTCACTATGTGCGTCGTTATATAGCGACGCACATAACGACACTTATAGCGATGTTTTCGTTTCAGCGCTCATATCGACGCTTTTAGCGACGCCGGGGATAAAAATGTCTCAATTCATTTTTGTCGCTACAACCTTCACAAGCCTTCAACACCTCTTCTAGTGTAACTTCAACATGTAGTTGGAATTCACTTTATAGTGACACATTCTTGGCCTTCCAGCTCTATGTTCTTTAAGCGTATTGGTCTCCATCATCCAATGTTTCCTAGCTGAGACAAATTCGCGCCTTGAGCCTCTTCCATCTCCTCCCATTCACAATGGGTGAAAGTTTCATCTATTTGATGGAAATACCCTCAACAAATATAACAAATATTTTTCGATCGTGCGACTACTCTTTAGGATAAAGGTCCCATATTAAGAACATTGAGATTACGGATGTTTTCTCATCCTGATACCTCCAAGATTTTGGGTGCAAAGGGGTTCATTGGAGAGCTGATGATGAAAGCTTTCAGATGCAATAGACATCTTACGCTTTGACGATATTTACGAGGATTGTGACATTGTTTTTTTCCTTGTTACACGAAAAATAATCCTTCAATAGGGTTGCACCACATAGCAGAGTGTGAAAAAGGACACGAGTTCCGATCTTGAACCCGTGTGCTTGCAAATGAAATTGACACACATAACTAAAACTATCCTTCCATTAGTACTTAAAAGTTTGTCCTTTTAGAGGGTCCTATCCTGCTAGCAAGACATATATATACCCTAGTCTCATGAGTGTCTTGAGTTCATTGACCATGTTCATTAAACACTCAAAAGCTCAAGGTTAGAGACCACCCAAAGTATTGAGTTTGGAGAATGCTCACCAATATGTTTGGCCCGGAGAGCGCTCTCTCTCTCTCTCCCTCTCTCCCTCCCCAAAACAACAACAACAACACTTAATTGCACCTCAATTTTAGAGAGGATCTATGGTTGAAAATTGGCGTTGCATATCGGTGAAGATCACAACCTTTGATCTCGAATGTGAATGTGATGTAAACTAAGTGTAAACTTGGGCAAACATGAACCCATATTGTGAAATATGCAAGGTATGCGCACTACATTTTGGTGGTGTGAATTAAATGTGAACTTGGTGTAAAGCCAAAGTGAACTTGGTGTGAACTAAGATGGCGAGCGTGTTGAAACTACTTAATATAAAGCTACCTTTCTCCATCCATAAAAAGACTCATACGAGCATAGTGGTAAGACATCCGCTTTGTGGCGGAGAGCCCGGAGGTCATGAGGTCAATCTCCGTCCAATCCATATTTTTGCTCCAAATGGATTGGAGTCTTGGACGGTCCACGGCATAGATCCACTCCAAAAAAAGGAGGTGTCAATTAGTGTTGTGTGCCCCATAGATCCACTCCAAAAAAAGGAGGTGTCAATTAGTGTTGTGTGCCCCAGTGTGAAACCTGCCTATTTCTTTTATTCTAAAGCAACATGTGCATTGTGCCCAAGGCAACAATGCATCATTTTGTCTTGCACCGACCGTTTAAAAATCAGGCTCTCAAATTCTCAATTTTATTTAGGCTAGGGGCTAATATTCAAACTTTTATAAAACAGGCTTTCTGTCTCACTGCTCAGGCTCGCCATGGCTAGCTTGCGTTTCTTGACAGGCCTTACACATATAGAACAGCACGTGTACGGCTTGCTGCCGCGTTGCGTGTGCACAATTTTCCACGAGCAGTGGGGGAGTCGCTAAGCGCCATAGGCAGCCTGCTTCTTGAATCACTCGAAAGTTTGAGATTGAAAGCCCCCGTTTTCTTCACAGCCCGCATAAGCTTGTTCTGGGTGAACTCTCGAAAGCTTGCACAGCTTCTAGCCTTGTTCTCATGCTACTTTGAGCGCTATCGACGTAGAACTGGTTTCGAGCTGTAACCTGTTTTCTTGAAGGGCATTCTGCGCGTCACTGCTTCATGTTTTGACAATGAAGCTTGAAGAGGAGGCGGTTACGTTTTGCCCTCGGGCGTTAGGGTTGGATGGGGAGATAGGCTTTGACAGAGTGGGGTTCCAACACCATCTCATGCATTTTCCAGTAGAGAGGAGCCAGATATGTGAAAATGAGCAGTTTGCCAAGCATCTTGCAGCGGAGCGGAGGCCGGGTTATGGTAACCAACCAGCTTTGCATCAACTTAGCATGCTTGCTGCAGCAGAAAGGAATCATTATGATACGAACGACTATGAAATTTCTAGACTTGATGAAGCATCGAGGATCTATGATCAATCAAGGTTTCTTTACATCACTGTAGAGAGGAATGATGATAATCTAGGACGGTTGTATCATCATCGCAAGCACAATCACTATCAGTATCATAGGGCTGAGAATTTGGAAGAGGACTGGGAAAAAACAAACATAGCTCCCCCATGCTGTTGCGTACTCAACTGCTCCGACGCTTCTATAGAATACGGAAGCTTAAGGGTTAGGGCAGGAGCTGAAAGGTCTTCCAGTTTTGAAGTTCCTTTGGAGTTTCCTGTTACAGTTATGGCGAATCCCTCCAGACTAGTTGTAGGATGCGCTCTAACTGCCAAGAAAGCTGAGAGTTTTTTGAAGCCAGCGCTGGTGGCGCTTGCCAGGTACGTACATGAGCTCATTGCCTACGCATATAATAAGTTTCCACACGCGCAAAACATGTGCCATTGTCTCTCTCTCTCTCTCTCTCTCACCCACACACACCCACACACACACACACACACACACACAAAGAACTGTCATGGGAGACCTCTAGGACCCTTTTGACTTTTGAAGGAGATAAAAGGGGACATGCAGGTAAATTTGATCAAGGATGAGGGCACATCAAGGGCATTAGTAGAACCCTTTTGGATATGGTTCATTCTCTTAAGTTTTTAAGTTGTTGGGTGGCATTGCAGGAGCAAGGGAATTGTCTTTTCTGTAATAGACTACGACAAGCCTCTTCTGCAGCAGGGTCAATTTGATGTCATCTTGCATAAAGTGAGTATTGTCTCATCAGGAGTTTCTCCATTCCTTCTTTCCCTGCTACGTAGCTCAATTTCTTGCTTTGGTAAGCTGCTAGTTACTTGGTATAGGAACTTAGCAAGACAGGTAGCTGCCACCTTTCTAGAGAGATGGCAATAAAATTAGCTCTGGAAAAAGGATCAAATAGTAAATAAACTGTTTTTCTTGGTTTGCTATCTTGTAGATAACTGGGGAGGTTTGGCATCAACAATTGAAGGTAAGGGATTGCTACCTTGTGAGTTAATGTTTCGCAGCTTTTGCACTCAGTAATTATCAAGGGCATTTTGTGGCTCTAGGCATACAAAAATAACTACCCAGAGGCTTTCATATTTGATCAACCGGAAGCTATTATAAAAGTTTACAATAGGAAGTCCATGCTCCAAGAAGTAGCTGATTTAAAATTTCAGCATTCGCAAGGTTTGTCTTTTTTTTTTTTTTTTGGCCTTGTAAAGGGATATCGTTACCAAACATGTTGATCTGATCTTGCAGGTAATGTAGGAGTCCCAAAACAGCTGGTTGTAGATGTAGATTCTGTTTCTATATCTGAGGAGGTGGCAAGAGAAAACCTGAGATTTCCTCTTGGTACATTTCATGAAATGCTATTACTAATAGTCTTGCAATTTGTGGACTTGACTAACCATTATTGTGAGATACATAAAGAGGTCTCCATGCGCATACTAAAGTGGTTATGTTATTTTCTCAGTAGATGGTCTAAATTCACAGGTGTATACTTATGTGGTGAATGGCGAGCTTAATGTTGTTTGAATGGCGAGCTTAATGTTCTTTGAATTTTGAGCTTTCTACTGCTCACTGTGTATCCAGTTAATAAACTCTTTGTTTGTTTTCACCTTGCAGTTGTCAAACCACTATGGATTGACGGCACAGCAAAGTCTCATGCACTGTCTTTGGCCTTTGATGAATCTGGGTTGTCTAACCTTATGACTCCACTGGTTCTCCAAGAATTTGTAAACCATGGTAATTATTGTGGCTGGCCTGGGTTGTCTGAAGTCATTACCATTGCAGTGGACATTTTCTGGTCATTGGACCGCCACTGTCTTGTTCTCCTTGTTCTCATGCCTATACGTGGTGTAGGTGGCGTCATGTTCAAGGTCTATGTTGTTGGCCACTTGATCAAAGTGGTCCACAGACCATCCCTTCTGGATATATGCGGAGATGAAGCTAGAGAGACAGGTGTCATGGCCTTTCCTCGTGTATCCTCTGCAGCAGCCCTAGCTGCAGAATCAGATCTAAATTTTGATGCTATTGGTATGGTTTTCGTATTCTTCAAAATCTTAGTCATGGTGAGAGAAACACTGTATAAATGCACCATGAATTGTTTTGCAGATTATCCTCCTGAGGAAATGCTTTTGTCACTTGCTAAGAAGTTGAGGTTGAAACTGGTGAGGTTTTTTCACCAAATTGACTCTGATTTAACCGGTTAATTCGTGAGGCTATGCGTATAAGCCATAAGGCGACAATCTTCTGGTTCCGGTGCACATCAAGCTGACTTTACGTTATGATTGTGCAGGACCTAAACCTTTTCAATCTTGACATGATAAGAGATGGTCGAAATGGCAACCAATATTATGTGATAGACATAAATTATTTCCCAGGTAACAATCCCCATCCCTACCAAATCTTGTCTGCCATCTGGTTAATTTGTATGCAAAGTACCTGCTGAGCTGCCTTATTATGTGTTTGATGATGTGGTAGTAGCCAATGTTCAAGAAGAGCAGGAAACAGGTGATTCAAAAATGGTTTTTCTCATACTGCAGGTTTTGGGAAGGTGCCTGATTATGAGACGGTGTTCACAGAGTTTTTGTCGAGCCTTGCTAGAGAGAGGGAGCCTGAATAAGTGGTGATGGTATGCTGTTTTCTTTCGCAGCTCTTCCTACAGAAATTGGTTGTGCACGTCGACTCTTCTTGTACGTCGAGGGAGATGAGAGCCATTTCAAGCTCTGTCGCCACCAGTCATCCCGTGGTCTTGTGCTGATGATTTAGCGCTAGTGCAAGCTCTATTGCTTCTCTGTGACAGATTAATATCACCCACTGCCTTTGAAGTATAAACAAATTCATCACTATACCAGCAACGCCTTTGTTCACTGTCCTACCGGACAACCTGTTGTGAAACAAACCATACTTCACCTTCTTCACACAGCCTAAGAGGACAACAGAATGTAAGTGCCAGGGTCAAAGACAGTTGTCTTTACACACTCCTAAACAACAAAAAACATAGATTACAAGCATTTTACGTGTAGAACATAGCTGACAAGGAAACTCAGATTCGGGGCCTATCTGATCAACAACTCCATTTCCAAAGTCCCTTCATTCTTGTTTCTGTTTTGCCCTTTCTTCATGAAGTTGCAAACATTGCATACAAAATATACCCAACAAAAGCCGTTCTAACCTCTAAACTGTTATCATGAAAAGAGCAAGCTGTTTCAGTCTTTAAGGGCCTAGCTGGTCTTGTTCTCGTATCTCGGTCCATGTGACTGATGTAGAACCATCAGTATATTTGATCAATAGTGTGCAGAGATTTGTGCCCAAATTGTTGTAGATGTGAAGCAAAGTGTCTTGCCTATACATCAAAACTCTCTCTCTCTCTCTCTCTCTCTCTCTCTCTATATTTATTAAAATGAGTCCATGGTCAAACAACTATCATACGCCTATATAGAGGAGAGTCCTCTCACTAAAGCCCCATATACACCTTACAAGGAAGTCAAGTATGACCAACAATGGCTTTCTACCAAGCAGTTTTTTGAAGCCTTATTTTAGGCCAATGCTTTGTCCAAGAAGTGGTAGAAGACTCAGTATTAATGTGCTTGTTACCTCTCGTTTTTCCAATCTTGCGAAGGGTTATAGGCAACCATGGCAGAATGCTCATAAGAAAAGAGGATGGGGTTGCTCTCAAAGACCTTGATACCCACGAGGGATATGATATTGGTGCTACGCTCGACGAGAGAGATGTCACCAATACCTAGCCAAGCCATGTGGTTGACGGTCCCTAAAACTGGCAAACATTGTTGTGATAATTGAAATATGCTTGCTTAGAAGATCCCCGGGAGTCTAAGTTAACCCCCCTAAGAGGTGTAGTTCATTTGCAAAACAGTGTTGGTAGAGCAATTGCAGTTGGCTCACCCCATTGTAGAAAGAATTCATTCTTTCTCTTAGGATTTTCTCTGTGGGATCATGGAAAAATGTGAACTTTTGCTAGATTTCTCAACCCTGTGACGTGGCCTCACTTTTCTATGTGTGCTGCCTTTATTTTCCTCTCCAAAGCATGAAAGCATTGGAAGGAAATATATTTTTTATTCATTAGTGTCAAACTTTCTTCATACCTTCCAATTTTTTATTCTTCACTTTTTGTCTCTGTAAGCTTTGGCACATTTTTAGGATTTTTTTTTATAAAAAAGTGTGAATGGACTGCGTGTGGCCGGGACGAAACCTGAGAGGGATGGGGTAATCACCTATACTCCTGATTGGAAGGAGTAAGAGCCTCATAACTATTTGCTTGGATAGTGACAAGCCCATTTGATGGCATCGACGGTGCGCGAGTGGAGCGTGGGGAGTGAGGGTATCTCGGCTCGACATGTGGCGAGTTGCATGGCGACGCGGGGTTACCCGTTGCAAGACGTGAACTCGGGCTCATCGGGGGGACCACGGAGTGCTGACGTGGTTGGGTGACAAGGCAAGCCACAATGGATGAGGTGGGGTTGACGGGGCTGTCCGTGTGCCACGTGTTTGGACATTATTAAGGCAAAGAGGGACGACTACCCTCAAGTCTATTTGCTTGGGATGGTGACAAGCCCATTTGATGGCATCGATGATGCGTGATTGGGACAGTAGGAACGAGGTCATCTCGGCCGGACACGTGACGAGTCACATGGTGGCACGGGAGCCGGGTTGCTCGTTGCAAGACGTAAACCTGGGCTCGTCGGGGGCTACAGAGTGTCGTCCTAGCGGGGTGACAAAGGTGGACGAGGTGGGGTTGGACGAAGTGGGAAATGATGACGGGGCTGGGTTCCACATCATGCGATTTGAAAAATCCATGATTGATGATTGGGGGTTGCGGAGGTAGTTACACCGTGGTACTACGAAGCTTCTTTATGCATGCTTCGCAAGGACGCGCGGGAAGAGTGTCGAGGGACTACCATTGCAAGCCTTCTCTCCCCCTCTTTTGAATGGCGCGAGCGCAAGCAGGTAGAGCAAGTGAAGTTGTAGCTCGCCATGGCCTTGTGTCGATGCAGCTCTCCTCTCTCCCTCCTCTTCTGAAAGAGCTCGCCACTTTTGAGCCTCTGTCCTTGCTATGGATTGCCAAGCTGCATTCGTCGTGAAGAATTGACATCTCTCCACAACCACGCACATTTGAGCTTTTTCATTGTAAACCGGGGTATTGCAATGCAAAAATGGGAGAAATTTGATGCTATTAGTAGGACAAAGGATCTTCTTGCCATGGCTTTATGGGGGGATGTGGAAAAGTCTTTGTAAACCTGAGCAAGATAGAGAATAAGGGAAACAAAGGAAGGGATGGCTTGTCATTGGGATTTGAATGAACTCCCAAGTGTTGAGCAACAACCATAGTGGATAGACTCTTGAAACCACACGCTTGCGCGATAAGGTCCTCTTGATATGTATCAAATTCATAGCACCTTTAATAAGGAGATGGACGGGGGAGACTCTAGTGATAGCCACGAAATGCAAGATTTGTTTGAAATGGCGCAACAACCATGCGTAGATGCTTTTGCATTTACATCTAATCGGTATTTTGCCTTTGTTAGACAAGCATATAGCTTGATGATTGCTTCCATACAAAAAGGGCAAGGACCGATCATAGATTCTCTAAAAGCAGTGGACAAATGGGGCCTCTTGGACTTGAGAAAATGGGGAAGAATCCAAGCATCATTACACATGGTCACCGATGAAGAAGGTGATATGTATCTTGTTAATAGCATTGGAAAGAGGATTCCATGCATAGAAGATTGGGAAAGGATTGTGTTTTCATGCCACATAAGTGAACATCTTGATTGGACCGCAACCAGGACATCAATCGCAAAAACATGGTGCACCAACATTTGGATGCATGGTATTTCACTTAAATTTGGAGAGGAGGTCCTTGACCTTTGCTTTTATGCTACAGTTTATGCTTTGGAGGATGGACATAGGCAGACGCAAGATGTGACACAGTGTCTGGGTTGACATGACAGGGGTGAGAGTGCTAGCAAGGGTGACGTGTGTATTGAGCAACACACAGTGGACTTTGTTGATGTTCAGAAAACATTAGATAGTGTAGTTGTCAACCACAAAGCTAGATTGGTTAAACTAAATTAGGCAGTACAAACAAAATGGAAATTTGTGTGCCATCAATAAGGCGATGTGCGAAGAAATGGGGAGGAGCGTCGGCGACTCCGCAATCCAAGAAGTCTGGATTGTTGAAATGTCGAGCTCTACATCTTGAGCTGGCATCCACTACGGGTCTTGGCCGCTTACGGCATTTACTCACTGGCGCGTTAGGTGACCGACACGGAGGATCTCTGCCAGTGATTCTACAGCTGGACTACACTTATAGTGCCAGCCTAGTACGCTTCTAGCGAGTTCACACTTAGTGACCGCATGTACATATGTGCTACTTTTCAGTTTTAGTACTTAGTCATTTGTACTCTCTTTTCTGTGAGAAGAAGAAGAAGCTTTCCATCTCTGTGTGGTGTGTGCTTGTCTTGTGTAGCTCTCTTGCATCCTCTTTCTTTACATGGTATCAAAGCTTAGTGCAGGCAAGAGAGGCTCACCGAGCAAGAGCATCACAATCCCTTCGTTCGCAATCCACGACTAGATGCAAAGTTTCTGAACAGGTCTCCAAAGTGCAGTACACAGAGATTTACTGTACAAGTACAGTGGTTGTATGTACGCTTGATTGTGGACACTCGTTGAGTGTAGAAAGCGTTACAGGTACCACGATAGCAGGTTCAACAGATTTGCAGGTTTTTGCAGATTGCAGCTATTTTGTTTTAGTGCTTCAAGATGTCTGACGGTTTCAGTCAGATTGTTACTGAGAAGCTTGAGAAAAATAACTACCCTGCATGGAAGTTTAGAATAACAAATTTCCTAAAAGGAAAAGGTTATTGGGACTATGTAGAAGGAGACAATGAGAAGGAACCAGAGATTCCCGAAGCAAATGCTACAGCAGAACAAAGAAAAGATTTGAGGGACTGGCAACAAGGCCAGAGCAAAGTGATGTATTGACTTTCTATGAGCATCACAGATGGCATGATGAGCTATCTACAGGATGCTGAAACCCCCGCCATTGCATGGAAAAACTTAGGCAGAGTGTTCGAGGTGAACACCAAGGCTAGGAAGCTTCAACTAAAGTCGGAGCTAAATCAGGTTAAGAGGAACAACCTCTCCATCAATGATTATGCCTTGAAGATCAAGAGTATCATTGAGGCTCTTGGATCTATTAAAGTCTCAGTGGAAGACGATGACATTGTCCGTGCATGCTTGGATGGCCTAGGAGATGAGTATGTACATTTCAGGTCTTCCATGAATACAAGAGACGACATCCCCGTGTTCCAAGATTTGATTTCTGTGCTTATTCTTGAGGAGAAGAACCTTGACACATCTTCTTCTCATAGCAGAAATAATTCTGAACAGGCCTTCTATTCTAACTCCAACAGAGGTAGAGGTAGAGGTCGTGGTCGAGGCCCAAGGGGTTGCAAGGGCCAATTTCAAGAATGTCAATCAAATCAAAACAATACAGGTGGCAGGGGAAAGCAGTCTCAAGGCTGGGGGAGTCAAAGAGGTCGTGGTGCAGGATCAAGCAGGCAGCAACATACTGCAGATAGCAGAGAATGTTGGACTTGTGGTGAAAGAGGTCACATGTCACGTGACTGTCCAAAGGGAAAAGAAAATGGAAAGAGAGAACAGGGCAACTATGCATCTACTAGCAGAGATGCAGATGACAGCAAAAACGAGCGCATGTTTGTTATGCAGCATGTAATGAATACAATGACTGCAGAGAATTCCACCCAAGATGATGTTTGGTATGTGGATTCAGGTGCCTTTAATCACATGATGTTTCGTGGAGAGTGGTTTAGAGATATGCGCAAACCAGATGTGTCAGGCTATGTGCAGACAGGAGATGACACAGCTCACCCCATTGCTCATGTAGGGGACATACCTCTAAATACGAAGAGTGGGAAATCAAAGTACTTAGCATATGTACTTCATGTCCCAAACAATACAAAGAATCTTGTTTCTGTTGGACAAATGGTTGAGCAGGGTTTGCAGGTTTGCTTCAATCCCAATGGCTGTTATGTAGAAGATTTCCAGAATGGCTGTAAGCTGATCACAGAGGGCAAATGTGTGGGCAGAATGTTCACGCTGAATGTAGACATGCCTGAGGTAAAAGCTTCATTATTTGCATAGGGCACATGTGTTGTGGCTGATGTTGACATTTGGCACAAACGCATTGGCCATGTCAATGAGCAGAGATTGCGCAACATGCAATCAAAACAGATTATAAAAGGTTTGCCCAAATTCAAGGTCGATGGTATGCATGAAGTGTGTGCAGCATGCCAGTTTGGAAAACAGTCAAAGGGCTCATTTCCACATGAGCGCAATGTATGTAAAAAGCCACTTGAGGTGGTGCACACAGATGTTTGGGGTCCAACCGATACTGCAAGTATACATGGTTGCATGTATTATGTCTCTTTCATTAATGACCATACAAGGAAAGTATGGGTCTACTTCATGCGTAACAAAAGTGAAGTGTTTGGTCACTTTCAAGACTTCAAAGTCATGATTGAGAACGAAACAGATATGAAATTCAAGACATTGAGGTCAGATGGAGGGGGAGAGTACTTCTCCAATGATTTTTCAGATTTTCTGCGAAAGCATGGTATACGCAGGCAGTTTACATGCAGATATACTCCACAGCAGAATGGGGTCGTAGAAAGGAAAAACAGGCACATTGTAGAGGTTGCACGTGCATTGATGAATGAGAAGGACATGCCTCATCATTTATGGGCTGAAGCTGTAAATACAGTTGTGTACATTATGAACAGGACACCTACAGCTGCGGTGCATGATGTAACACCTGAGGAAAAGTTTACAGGTACAAAGCCTGATTTGGCACACTTGAAAGTGTTTGGCTGCATAGCTTACGTGCATATACCAGATGAGTTGCGTAGGAAATTGGATCCTAAAGCAGAGAAATGTATTCTTGTGGGATATTCCCTTGAACAAAAGGGGTACAGGTGCTACAATCCTACTACACGAGAATTACGAGTGAGCAGAGATGTAGTCTTTGATGAGATGAGCAGCTGGTACAGTAATGCACATGGTACTATTGGGGCTGATGTAAAAGATGATGTGGTTGTACAAAATGTGAGGCCACAGTCACAGGTTTTGAGTGGACCACAAGAGTCCGCTTCTCGTGGCTCTGTTGAGAAGCCATGGAATGGTAGATTACGTACGCAGGTTACTCCACCAGCAGGTACAGGGAATGTATCACGAAAAGGAAAGGAAAAGGTTGATGAACCTCCCTTTATGGCTGATGCATCATCAGGTTTTTCACATGTAGACATGGATTCAGATGGTTCTGAACAAAGTCTTGATGAGGAATTTGGAATTCCGGCTGTCAGGACACCTGGTGTAAGGAAAGTACAAGAAGATGCTAGAGGGCAAAGGAGTGACCCGGGACCGCGCAGATCTAACAGAGTCAGAAATCCAGTTTAGAAATTGACTTATGATGGGTATCTAGCGCATCACCAAGCCTACATGGCTAAGGTGATACAGGATGTGGAGCCCACATGTTTTGAGGATGCAGTTGGAAATGTGCATTGGGATGACGCAATGAATGAAGAGATGGCTGCATTGGAAGCAAACGACACATGGGAGTTGGTGCCATTGCCAAGTGGCAAGAAAGCTATTGGCTGTAAATGGGTGTATAAAACCAAGCATAAGGCTGATGGTAACATTGAGCGTCACAAGGAAAGGCTGGTTGCAAAGGGCTATGCACAGACGTATGGCATAGACTATGAGGAGACCTTTGCTCCAGTGGCAAAGATGACGACTGTGAGAGCTGTCATAGCAGTGGCTGCATCTAGAGGATGGATTATGTATCAAATGGATGTAAAGAATGCCTTCTTGAATGGTGAGTTGCAAGAGGAAGTGTATATGGATCAGCCACCTGGTTATGTCGATCCAGGTTACCCAGATTATGTATGCAGACTTCTCAAAGCTTTGTATGGTTTGAAGTAGGGCTCTGGAGCATGGTATGACAGGATTGCCAAGTATCTTGTCAGTATTGGTTTTAGGAGAGCTCATGCTGATCATTCACTCTATGTACGTGAGAGTGATGTGGGGATTGTGGTCATTACCATATATGTAGATGACCTTATTATTGTGGGTGACAATGCTATGGAGATTGACCATGTGAAGGGTCTTCTCAAAGAGGAGTTTGAAATGAAAGATTTGGGCGAGTTGCGCTACTTTCTTGGCATTGAGGTGATCAGGACTCCAGAGGGTGTATGGCTGTCACAGAGACATTATGCTTTGGACATATTGTCAAAGTATGGTATGGCTGATTGTAAGCCAATTTCTATTCCCTTGGATGTGAATGCAAAGCTGAGTGCAGAGAAGGGTGATGTTGTTGAGGATGTCAAGATGTACAGGAAGATTGTGGGTAGTCTAATCTATTTGACTATCACGAGACCAGACTTGAGCTACACAATAGGCTTGGAGAGTTAGTTCATGCAGCTTCCGAGGAAGCCACATTTGGATGGAGTACGGCGCACACTTCGGTATGTGCAAGGGACTCTTAACTACGCATTGTTCTATGCAGCAGATGTGCCATTAGCATTGTATGGGTATACAGATGCACATTGGGCAGGTAGCATTGTTGATAGGAGATCTACGACTGGCTTCATGTTCTCTTTTGGGAGTGCTGTTGTTACTTGGAGCAGCAAAAAGCAGCCTACGGTTGCTTTATCGAGCACAGAGGCCGAGTACAGAGGTGCAGCAGTTGCGGCGTGCGAGGTAGCTTGGCTACGCACATTACTTGAGGACTTGGGAGTGCAGGTGGACCAGCAGATTTTCATCCATTGTGACAACCTCAGCAGCATGCAGTTGGCCAGGAACCCAGTGTTCCATGCTAGGACCAAGCACATAGAGGTCCATTACCACTATGTTTGAGAGCGAGTGTTGGCGGGTGACATCGACTTGGTCTACGTCAGCACAGAGGAGCAGAAAGAGGATATCTTTACCAAGGCCCTCGGAGCTGAGAAGCTTCGACGTTTCCGGACTATGCTTGGACTCTGCGACATGCAGAGCTCGAGGGGGAGTGTTGAGATGTCGAGCTCTACATCTTGAGCTGGCATCCACTATGGGTCTTGGCCGCTTACGGCATTTACTCATTGGCGCATTAGGTGACCGACACGGAGGATCTCTGCCAGTGATTCTACAGCTGGACTACACTTATAGTGCCAGCCTAGTACGCTTCTAGCGAGTTCACACTTAGTGACCGCATGTACATATGTGCTACTTTTCAGTTTTAGCACTTAGTCATTTGTACTCTCTTTTCTGTGAGAAGAAGAAGAAGCTTTCCATCTCTGTGTGGTGTGTGCTTGTCTTGTGTAGCTCTCTTGCATCCTCTTTCTTTACATGGATGCCCCTTCATGGTTTTTGTGGTTTTTCCAAAACATGATACATAGAAGGTCACCATACGGGTATTTGGAGGTCACAAAGGGCATGTTTCAGGGTCGCGGAGTGACCTATATCACCTTCCTGTGCATCCTATGGTGAAGAAGCAATGCATGGAGGATTTGTTTGATGTCGGTACATGTCGCCATGTTGCAAGGATGAGTGTATCTAAAGAAGCCGTCCACATCAACATGGCATCTCTTGTAGAGCAAGTATCCTATAGATTCTTTATGATTCCAAAGGAAATCCAGATGATGTCCTACAAATTGCGCGTCGAAGGTAGTGACCTTTTTGTGGTTTTACTTTTTGCGAACTGAAATGTAGCTGGGTTTACACTTAACTGGGTTTATATGTTGCCTGCTTGGGTTTATACTTACCTATGTTAACCATATTCATTACTGTAGGAAGGCTTGTAAGTGGCGACTGGTCATGAATGTACATGGAGGCTCTTAAGTTGAAAGAGTAGAACAAGGTGCTACACTACCAGTCCTACAACCTTGATGCACTTGAGGAGACAAATCGACCCTTCATTCTAGTTATCCAAGACAATTGGATGCTTCGCATGTGTATGCGTTTCTCACGAAATAGTTCCTGGGCAATAAACTCAACCTTCAAGACAAATGTATTTGGCATGCCCCTGTATGCAACAGTGGTACCAAATTAGCATGGTGTTGGCTTACATGTGTGGTTCATGTTATGCACATGTGATGTAGAAACTAGACAGGAAAAAGTCGCCTTGAAGGTTACTTTGAAACTAGTCCTTCAAAGAATGAACAACATCCACCCAAAGGCGCTGGTGATTGATAAGTGTATCTCTTTACTACAAGCCATCAAGAAAGTGGTTGATGCCGATCCATTTTGCTGGGAAGTGGCTAAAAATGGTAGTATCACCCAAGTTGCATGCATTGTGCTAGTATGCTGGTTCCACACAAAGAAGGCTTGGGTGGAGCATTTACTTCCACAAGTGCGTCCAAAGGCTTGCTTATGTTTTTTTTCCTCTTCATTTTCCATGCTTTTGATTGCCTCCCCCCTCCTCACGTGTTGTTGCAGGTCCTCAAAGAAATGAAGGACCATGTGTATGGTGCCATGGAGAGTATGATGCAATGCCTGACGGAGGAAAAGTTCGACTTGAAGTACAGAGAACTTTCGGGAATTCTCGGAGCATGGTAACATTCTAAGATACATTAGCAATGGATGGGCTGCAAAGACATGCACTTGGCGTCGATTGTGGCCAAAGTTTGGCCGGCTCTTCCCTCATGGACACGTAGATACCACTTGGTGGAGAGACTTTGGCAGTACATAAAGTACACCTTGTTGGATGTACGGATCAATCGATCAGCCTTGGACTTGTTGCATGCCCTTATTGGCGATTCAATCACAGGGATGTGGATGGGTGGTACTGCTGTGGAGTTCTTCATACAAAAACATGAGATCGGTATGCCCCTCTGTTTTTTATATGCCATGGTTTACCTTTTGCCGTTGCCTGGGTTTACATTTGGAGTAATAGTGTCTTTATACTGCAATCTACGAAATTGTGTCCTTTTTTTGTACTTGCCTGGGTTTACATTCTGAGTAATTGTGTCTTTATACTGCATTTTGAGTATCTCTGTCTTTGGTTTACGTCCTTGCCTAGGTTTACATTCTGAGTAACTGTGTCCTTGGTTTAGTTTCTTGACTGAGTTTACAGTCTAACTGTATTTTTATCCTACATTCTAGGTAACTGTGTCTTTGGTTTATGTCCTTGCTTGGGTTTACAGTCTGAGTAACTGAGTCTTATACTACCTTTCCTTTTATAGTTGAATCACGTAAAAACAACATGTATGGGAATGACGAGGGGCAAACCAAACGCTTGTTGGGTGGAGAACAAATGTTTTGCAGATATGTAAAGTGACCATCAGCTGTTGATGTGATTGAGGAAGTGGCTCTCCTTTTCAAGGTGTTGAGTATGTCATGCCAGGAGATCTGGTATCATGTCAGCTTGCAATCCTCTTATTGTGATTGTGCAGATTGGGCAATCATGTGCAAGCACCTATATGGCATGCGACCAGTAGTAAGAGACT
The DNA here is from genome assembly GCF_014529385.1 of Adiantum capillus-veneris. NCBI lineage: Eukaryota > Viridiplantae > Streptophyta > Polypodiopsida > Polypodiales > Pteridaceae > Adiantum > Adiantum capillus-veneris. The sequence goes on along the minus strand of NC_140959.1, from coordinate 84,109,043 downwards.
TCTTTTCTCATATGTGCCATATTCTCCCAATCGTTGACACGGATAGGGAAATGGCGATGGAGAATACACAAGAGGACATTGGCTCCATACTTGAAGGGCCCAATGAGCCTCCCAATGACGTGGTCATGCAACGGTCCCTTTCATCGCATATCCTCAACCAATGCATTGAAGAGTGTGGTGAATGAGATTGAGAAACGTATCCCATCTTGTGATGAGGTGTATGTACAATCATTGATAGGACAGATACAATTGGCTTATTCATGTCTTTCAGATGAAAGGGCTCCCAAGGAGATCGAATTGCCAGAGAATGGAAGCATTTCACAAATTCAGGGGCATGTGACAGCCACCCGACTCGGGCATGGACAATGGAAAGTTGCAAATGATGAGACAATCACAACGGTGCCTATTCAACCCTCGTCAAGAGTAGCAGGCAAGCTTAGGAAGAAACATCAAAGGGGCCGAAAGCGAGTGCGCTTTGCAAAGAGAAATTAAGTTTATTGCCATCGTCGTTGCACCAAGACCTTCTTGGTGGATCAAAGTGTAAAGTCATCCCAAACATGCAAAGCGATATTGCCACCCACTTCACGACATGGGGCACGAGTTACACGTGATGCTTTAATTGGTTGGAGAATAGTCTTGTACGAGGACTCCAACTCTCATGAGTGCCTCATTGCATCAGTGTCATGTGGCTCAAACGAGGACGAAGAGTGTGCTTTCACACTGACCTTGGCCACTGGACATAGCACTGAGAATGTGTGGACATCAAGGCATCACATTGCACTTTTCTAAAAAACTCTAAACTTTTACGAGTCTCACTCTCTGCTTTTATCTAAATATTGGGATTTTTAAAGTTTTTTTGTAAAGTTTTAAACAAACAATGTAAAATTTTTTGAAACCAAAAGATATGCAATGTTACCCGTGTTTGCAGAAACTTGTGTTTTTGCCTTAACTTTCCCTTTCGTGTGGACAATTGTACATATGCCCAAAGAGAGAGAGAGAGAGAGAGAGAGAGAGAGAGAGAGAGAGATAGGTTATCCTAATGAGGCTTTGTGCCCCTGGGTTTATATCTTTTGTATTGAAATGTAAATTGGTTTGCTCATGCCCAGGTTTATGTATGGCCTGCCTAGGCCTAGGTTTATACTTCATTGGGTTCACCATATTCATTGCTGTTGGAAGGGTTAACCCTTGACAAAAATGGGCATGCTTAGGAAGAAGCATCAAAGGGGCAATAGATTGTTGGTGGACCAAGAGTGTGGACTCGTGCCAAACGTGTCAAGCACTATTGCCACTAGCTTCACAACAAGGAGCACTAGATACACTTGCTGTTTTGATTAGTCGAGAGGTAGTCTTGTATGATGGCTCCAACTCTCATGCAAGCCTCATTGCATTTTGAATGTGTGGAGATCAGGGCATTACAATGTACTTATTTAAAAAACATGAACTTTCCTAGGATTAAGTCTATGTAAATCAGCCCAAGTTTTACTCTATGCTTCTCTCTAAAAATTAGGTTAACATATGTTTAGGTGTTTTGTTCCGTCGAACAACTCCCAATTTTTAAAAATTGAGAGATGTAAAGTTTATTCAAGTTTACATGCACCAATATTTCTGCTGGAACTTTCCCTTCCGTGAAGGCATTTCTACATGTCCTGAGAGAGAGAGAGAGAGAGAGAGAGAGAGAGAGAGAGAGAGAGAGAGAGAGAGAGAGATTGAGAGATTTAGTGCCAAAGAATTTAAATATGGTCAATTTATCTCTCATTTACCGCCCATGTGTACATTTCCAAGTTCTTAGAAAAAAGTTCATCTCGAGTGTTCATAGATGGGCAAGAAAAGGGAGATGTATGTGGCAATGCCATTGTTCCCAGTGTCCCAATGCTACCAAACATAGCTATTAGCTCTCCGCCTTGCATTGGCAAGTTTTCATATAATAGCTAACTATATGCCGTCTTGAAGAAGGGGGCACAAATAAAACAAATGTGGGCAATACACATCTTGTCAAGCATAACTAAGAAGTATTTAAGCTTGAAATTAATATAACATTGCCTATCAATGAGAGAGAGAGAGAGAGAGAGAGAGAGAGAGAGAGAGAGAGAGAGAGAGAGAGAGAGAGAGAGAAAAGAAGAAGAAGAAAGAAGAAGAAGAAGAAGAAGAAGAGGGTTTTAACTTCGTAATTCCAACCGACCTTAAGGATCTATCCTGTGAGGAGAGTTGAACTCAAGACATGTTATGAGAGAGAGAGAGAGAGAGAGAGAGAGAGAGAGAGAGAGAGAGAGAGAGAGAGAGAGAGAGAGAGAGAGAGAGAGAGAGAACTTGTATACCATGTGCAAGTGTGCTCCAAGGCATTGTTTAGCATAGTGCAAACCCAGGCAATTTAGGGAAAGACTATCTTTTGGCATCAATGGCGGAGAGAATAAGAGGGGAGGGGGGTTTTGCATTCCATATGCAAATATAAACAGAGAGACACACATAAAGAGAGAGAGAGAGAGAGAGAGAGAGAGAGAGAGAGAGAGAGAGAGAGAGAGAGAGAGAGAGAGAGAGAGAGAGAGAGAGAGAGAGAGAGAGAGAGAGATTTTACCCGTAGCCATTAACAAAAACTCCTCAGTTGGTTAGAAGCTTCAACATAGTTAGGTACAACATTGGGGCAAAGACATTAACATTCAAAACATGGCAACACTCATGTCATCCAAAATTTACAAAAGTTGAGAGATGTAATGCAAAAAAGCTCCATCAATGCATCATGCCTAAACCGACCTCAACAACACAAGGACATCCGCTGCCCAAGGGGTGCCACCATCTCCACTCAGGTGTGATGTGGAGTCCTCATCCATTGACACCTTCTCGCCTGCCTCACCTTCCCCATCCCCATCCGTTGATGCATCCTTGCCTTGAGCACTAGTAGCATCCCCTTCATCACTTCCATCCGCATTGTCTCCATCATCCCTTCTATCGTCCCCATTGTCCCCGCCACCATCGTCACTTTTACCACTCTCACTTTTACCTCTCTCACTCCCGCCAATGTCTCCATCATCCCCACTGCCGTCAGTCTCTTCGTCACTCCTGTCCCCATCTCCCCCTTCTTCATGACCTTCTTGATCTTCTTCGTCACTACCTTGCTCACTCCATTAGTTATCACCAACTTCTTTATCATCCCCGCCATCACCACCACTGGTACCATATTTCTCCACTGCTTCTTCATCCTCACTTATGGGACTCAAGCTCCGAACACGTCGCTGCACAAATATGTTACGTAAACTTGGGCCATGTTAGACAGTGTAGACCAGGGAATTGATGGGCGAGAGAGAGAGAGAGAGAGAGAGAGAGAGAGAGAGAGAGAGAGAGAGAGAGAGAGAGAGAGAGAGAGAGAGAGAGAGAGAGAGAGAGAGAGAGAGAGAGAGAGAGAGAGAGAGAGAGAGAGAGAGAGAGAGTATCTTCCTCACTATAGAATCTTTCCTCATCTCTTGCACAACATCAGCCTTTTGCATATGAGCCGCCACGAAGTCAAGGAGGAAGTCATTTTTGGTGCATCGTACTTTCTTCTTGTTGATACAATCCCAGGCTTCCAAGCCCCTGACAAGGGCCCTTGCTTGAATAGCCTTGTTGCGACTCAACTCGTACTTGCGGTCCACGTATTTAAATCGCTCTGTCGCACATAACCTATCTCTTTGTGTAGACTTTAGGATGGGGTTTAAAGCAGCAACAATCACCCTCCCTCCCACTCTATGTGGAATCTCTACCCTCAACCCATGTTGCTTACAAAGGTGGTCCACCATAAGTTGCCGCTTGTCCATCCGCATGTTTCTACTTGGGCAAGCTGGATCTGCTCAACACATCTGGACGAGCTTCCCATCAACATAAAGCTCTACATATGGCCGGGATGACTTCAATGAGTTGGCTCTCTGCACATGTATTAAAGAACATACCTGCATAACTTTAGAATTGGTAGGAAACCCTTGTTAACCCAAATATAAATCCGGGCATGCCCGAGACTAAATGTAGACTCGGGTCTGAGAAGGACTCAGAGGACTGATGCTCAATGGTTGAGAGGTTCTGGTCTTTGTTCACTTGGATGTAGAACCTGAACCGGCCCCTTCTACTTCAAGAAGCTTTCTCTTACTACCTTTGGCTTCTTTTGCGGTGGCACTTGTAGCATTTGGCATGGCCTTTTCCTGCAATTGAAGCTTCCCCTTCCCCTTTTCACTGGCCACCTTGGGTTGTTTCTCTACCTCACGACCCTTCAAGTGAACAGTTGAGGGATTTTGAACCACATATGAACCTCTCTCCTTGGGCTTCACAAGGGGTCTCTTTGCATCGGAGCCCTTCATTTGGACCTTCTCTTTGGGCTTCACAAGCAGCCTCTTCCCATCCGCACTATTGGCTTGATCTTGTCTAGCTTTGCCATATGGGCCTTCATCAACCTTCGGGTTTAACCTCTGCCCGCAAACAAAACCTTGGGATCAACCCACCTTATAAAGAGAAGCCATGAAATTCAACCTTTTAGCACCACAGACTTGACATATAAACTCGGCCACTCCTAGCATGGCATGAAAACCTGGGTAAGCCCGATGTGCAACATGGGCCCAACATGTAGGAGGTTTTTTAAAGAGGTTTTTCCCCCCGTGCATTGTATATACGCCCATTCATTCTAGGGCTATCTATCTTTCCATTGCACACTAAGTAACACTCTCTGTTGTGTGCCTTGAGCTTCCTTCGTCTTCTCCAAGCTGTGTGCATTTCTCTGCAACCCTAATTCCAAAAAATGCCAAAAGATAGTCTTGCCCTAGATTGCTTGGGTTTGCACTATGCTAAACCATGCCTTGGAGCACACTTGCACATGTATACAAGCTCTCTCTCTCTCTCTCTCTCTCTCTCTCTCTCTCTCTCTCTCTCTCTCTCTCTCTCTCTCTCTCTCTCTCTCTCTCTCTCTCTCTCTCTCTCGCCCCCCTCCCCCCCTATCTAATGCCAGAAGATACTCTTGCCCTATATTTCCTGGGTTTGCAGTAGGCTAGCAATGCCTTGGTTTACTTTTGCACATGGTATACAAAGTCTCTCTATCTCTCTCTCTCTCTCTCTCTCTCACTCTCTCTCATAACATGTCTTGAGTTCAACTCTCCTCACAGGATAGATCCTTAAGGTCGGTTGGGATAGTTTCCTACGACGTTAAAATCTTCTTCTTCTTCTACTTCTTTTTCTTCTTCTTCTTCTTCTTCTTCTTCTTCTTCTTCTCTCTCTCTCTCTCTCTCTCTCTCTCTCTCTCTCTCTCTCTCTCTCTCCCTCTCCCTTCTCTCTAAGATTGATAGGCAATGTTCTATTAATTTCAAGCTTAAATACTTCTTAGTTATGCTTGACAAGATGTGTATTGCCCACCTTTGTTTTATTTGTGCCCCCTTCTTCAAGATGGCATATAGCTATATGAAAACTTGACAATGCAAGGCAGAGAGCTAGTAGCTATGTTTGGTAGCATTGGGACATCGGGAACAATGGCATTGCCACAAATATCTCCCTTTTCTTGCCCATCTAGGAGCACTCAAGGTGAACTTTTTTCTAAGAACCTGGAAATGTACACATAGGCGGTGAATGAGAGGTAAATTTACCACATTTGAATTCTTTGGCACTAAATCTCTCTCCCCCCCCCCCCCCCCCCCCCCCCCCCCCCCCCCCCCCCCCGCCCCCCACCACCACTACTATTCCTAACCGGGTTTACTATTTCCCTTAACCGCCTAGGTTTACACTTGCATATGAAATACAAACTCTCTCTCTCTCTCTCTCTCTCTCTCTCTCTCTCTCTCTCTCTCTCTCTCTCTCTCTCTCTCTCTCTCTCTCTCTCTCTCTCTCTCTCTCTCTCTCTCTCTCTCTCTCTCTCTCTCTCTCTCTCTCAGCACATGTAGAAATGCGTTCACGGAAGGGAAAGTTCCAGCACTCAATTTGAGAAAATTGGGAGTTTTCTACGGAACAAAACACCTAAACACATGTTAACCTAATTTTTAGCAAGAAGCATAGAGTATAACATGGGTTGATTACATAGAAGAGTATAACTTGGGCTGATTTACATAGACTTAATCCTGGGAAAGTTCATGTTTTTAAAATACGTACATTGCAATGCCCTGGTGTCCACACATTCAAAATGCAATGAGGCTTGCATGAGAGTTGAAGCCCTCATACAAGAATACCTCTCGACTAATCCGAACATCAAGTGTATCTCGTGCTCCTTGTCATGAAGCTAGTGGCAATAGTGCTTGACACGTTTGGCACGAGTCCACACTCTTGGTTCACCAGCAATCTATTGCCCCTTTGATGCTTCTTTCTAAGCTGCCCATTTTTGTCGAGGGTTAAGGACTTCCAACTGCAATGAATATGGTGAATCCAATGAAGTATAAACCTAGACTAGGCAGGCCATACATAAACTTGGGCAGGAGTAAACCAGTTCACATTTCAATACAAAAGATATAAACCTAGGGACACAAAGCCTCATTAGGATAAACTCTCTCTCTCTCTCTCTCTCTCTCTCTCTCTCTCTCTCTCTTTGTGGGCAAATGTACAATTGTCCACACAAGAGGAAAAGTTAAGGCAAAAACACAAGTTTCTGCAAACACAGGTAACATTGCATCTTTTGGCTTCAAAAAATATACAATGTTTGTTAAGAACTTTACAAAAATTTACAAAAAACTTTAAAAATCCCAATATTTAGATAAAAGCACAGAGTGAGACTCGAGAAAGTTTAGAGCTTTTCACAAAAGTACAATGTGATGCCTTGATGCCCACACATTCTCAATGCTATGTCAAATGGCCAAGGTCAGTATGAAAGCATGCTCTTCGTCCTTGTTTGAGCCACACGACACCAATGCAATGAGGCATTCATGAGAGTTGGAGTCCTCGTACAAGACTACTCTCCGACCAATTAAAGCATCACATGTAACTCGTGCCCCATGTCGTGAAGTGAGTGGCAATATCACTTGGCATGACATTACACTTTGATCCACCAAGAAGGTCTTGGTGCAACAATGATGTCAATACACTTGATTTCTCTTTTCAAAGCGGACTCGCTTTTGGCACCTTTGATGTTTCTTACTAAGCTTGCCCATTACTCTCGAGGGTTGAATAGGCACTGCTATGATTGTCTCATCATTTACAACTCTCTGTTGTCCATGCCTGAGTGGGGTGGCTGTCACATGCCCCTTAATTGGTAAAATACTTCCCTTGTCTAGAAATTCGATCTCCTTGGGAGCCCTTTCATCTGAAAGACATGAATAAGCTGATTGTACCTGCCCTATCAATGATTCGACCTGCACCTCATCATAAGATGGAATATGTTTCTCAATCTCATTTAACACACTCTTCAAATCTTCAATGCATTGGTTGAGGATATGCGACGAAAGGGACCGTTGCATGACCATGTCATTGGGAGCCTCATCGGGCCCTTCAATTATGGAGCCAATGTCCTCTTGTGTATTCTCCATCGCCATTTCCCTAGCCGTGTCAAATATTGGGAGAATATGGCACATATGAGGAAAGAAGTCTATTACTACTAGTCACATGCCATATAGGTGCTTGCACATGCTTGCCCAATCTGCACAATCACAATAAGAGGAATGCAAGCTGACATAATACCAGATCTCTTGGCATGACATACTCAACAACTTGAAAAGGAGGGTCGCTTCCTCAATCACTTCAATGGTTGATGGGTCACTTACATATCTGCAAAGCCTTTGCTCCACCCGACAAGCGTTTTCTCTTGCCCCTTGTCATTCCCATACATGTTGTGTTAACCTGAGTCAACTACAAAAGGAAAGGTAGTATAAAGACTTAGTTACTCAGAATGTAAACCGAGGCAAGGACATAAACCAAAGACACAATTACCCAGAATGCAGGATAAAAATATAATTACTCAAAGTGTAAACCCAGTCAAGGAACTAAACCAAGGACACAATTACTCAGAATGTAAAACCTAGGCAAGGACGTAAACCAAAGACACAGATACTCAAAATGCAGTATAAAGACACAATTACTCAAAATGTAAACCCAGGCAAGTACAAAAAGAGGACACAATTGCTCAGATTGTAGTATGAAGACACTATTAATTTAATTTTAAACCAGGCAATGGCAAAAGGTAAACCGTGGCATACAAAAAATAGAGGGGCATTACTGATCTCTTGTTTTTGCCTGAAGAACTCCGTAGCAGTACCACCCATCCGCATCCCTGTGTGACTGAATCGCTTATAAGGGCATGCAACAAGTCCAAGGTTGATCGATTGATCCGTGCATCCAACAAGGTGTACTTTATGTACTGCCAAAGTCTCTCCACCATGTTTGTGGTGTCAACGTGCCCGTGAGGCAAGAGCCGGCCAAACTTTGGCCACAATTAATGCCAAGTGCATGTCTTTGCAGCCCATCCATTGCAAATGTATCTTAGAATGTTATCATGCTTCGAGCATTCTTGAAGGAGTTCTCTGTACTTTGAGTTGACTCATCCTCCGTCGGGCATTGCATCATACTCTCCATTGCACCATACACATGGTCCTTCATTTCTTTGGGAACTTGCACGAACACGTGAGGAGGGGGGAGGCAATCATAAGCATGTAAAATGGAGAGGCGAAGAAACATATGCAAGCCTTTTGACGCACTTGTGGAAGCAAATGCTCCACCCAAGCCTTCTTTGTGTGGAACCAGGATACTAGCACAATGCATGCAACTTGGGTGATACTACCATTTTCACCCACTTCCCAGCAAAACGGATCGGCATCAACCACTTTCTTGATGGCTTGTAGTGAAGTGATGCACTTATCAATCACCAACGCCTTTGGGCGGATGTTGAAAGGACTAGTTTCAAAGTAACTTTCAAGGCGACTTTTTCGTGGCTAGTTTCTACATCACATGTTCATAACATGAACCACACATGTAAGCCAACACCATGCTGATTTGGTACCACTGCAACATACAAGGGCATGTCAAATACATTCGTCTTGAAGGTTGAGTCTATTGCCTAGGAACTATTGCTTGAGAAATGCATACACATGTGAAGCATCCAATCGTCTTGGATAACTAGAATGAAGGGTCGGCCTGTCTCCTCAACTGCATCAGGGTTGTAGGATTGACAGTGTAGCACCTTGTTCTGCTCTTTCAACTTAAGAGCCTCCTTGTACATTGATGACCAATCGTGACTTCCAAGCCTTCCTATAGTAATGAATATGGTTAGCATAGGTAAGTATAAACCCGTGCAGGCAACATATAAACCCTGTCAAGTGTAAACCCAGCTGCATTTTAGTTCACAAAAAGTAAAACCACACAAAGGTCACTACCTTCGACGCGCAATTTGTAGGACATCATCTGGATTTCCTTTGGAATCATGAAGAATCTATAGGATAATTTCTCTACAAGGGATTCCATGTTGATGTGGATGGGTTCTTTAGATACACTCATCCATGCAACATGGCGACATGTACTGACATCAAAGAAATCCTACATGCATCGCTTCTTAACCATAGGATGCACATGAAGGTGATATAGTTCACTCCGCGACCTGGAACATGCCCTTTGTGACCTCCAAATATCCATATGGCGACCTTCTCTGTGTCATGCCTTGGAAAAACCATAGAAACCATGAAGGGGCATCCACACTTCTTGGATTTGCGGAGTCACCGACGGTCCTCGCCGTTTCTTGGCGCCTCGCCCCATTGATGGCACCCAGATTTCCATTTTGTTTGTACTACCCAATTTAATCTAACCAATCTAGCTTTGTGGTTGACAACTACAGTATCTAATGTTTTTTGAACATCATCAAAGCCCAATGTGTGCTTCTCAATACACACATCACTCTTGCTAGCACTCTCACCCTTGTCATGTAAACGTAGGCACTGTGTTATATCTGGAATCTGCCCATGTCCATCCTCCAAAGCTGAAACTATAGTACAGTAGCAAAGGTCAAGGACCTCCTTTCCAAATTCAAGTGAAATACCATGCATCCTAATGTTGGTGCACCATGTTTTTGCGATTGCTGTCCTGGTTGCGATCCAATCAAGATGTTCACTTATGTGGCATGAAAACACAATCTTTTCCTAATCTTCTATGCATGGAATCCTCTTTCCAGTGCTATTAACAAGATACATATCACCTTCTTCATCGTTGACCATGTGTAATGATGCTTGGATTCTTCCCCATTTTCTCAAGTCCAAGAGGCCCAGTTTGTCCACTGCTTTGAGAGAATCTATGGTCGGTCCTTGCCCTTTTTGTATGAAAGCAATCATCAAGCTATATGCTTGTCTATCAAAGGCAAAATACCGATTAGATGTAAATGCAAAAGCATCTAGGCATGGTTGTTGATCCATTTTAAACAAACCTTGCATTTTGTGGCTATCACTAGAGTCTTCCCCATCCATCTCCTTATCAAAGGTGCTATAAATTTGATACATATCAAGAGGACATTGTCGCCCAAGCATATGGTTTGAAGAGTCTATCCACTGTGGTTGTTGCTCAACGGTTGGGAGTTCATTCAAATCCCAATGACAAGCCATCCCTTCCATTGTCGCTCTTATTCTCTATCTTGCTTGTGTTTACAAAGACTTTTCCACCTCTCCCCAACTATCCAATCATGAAGCCATGGCAAGAAGAACCTCTGCCCTACTGGTAGCATCAAATTTCTCCCATTTTTGCATTGCAATACCCTATCTTGCTCGGGTTTACAATGAAAGAGCTCAACTATGGGTGGATGTGGAGAGATGTCAATTCTTTATGACGAATTCAGCTTGGAAATCTAGAGTAGGGATAGAGGCTCAGAAGTAGAGAGCTCTTTCAAAAGAGGAGAGGCAGAGGAGAGCTGCATCAACACAAGGCCATGGCGAGCTGCAACGTCACTTGCTCTACCTGCTTGCGCTCGCGCCATTCGAAAGAGGCGGAGAGAAGGATTGCAATGACAGTCCCTCGACACTCTTCTCGCGCGCCCTTGCGGAGCATGCATGGAGAACCTTCGTAGTACCACAATGTAACTACCTCCGCAACCCCCAATCATCAATCATGGATTTTTCAATTCGCATGATGTGGCACCCAGCCTCGTCATCATTCCCCACTTCGTCCAGCCCCGCCTCATCCACCTTGGCTTGCCTCGTCACCCCGCCACATCGGCACTTTGCAGCCCCTCGATGAGCCCGATTTACGTTTTGCAACGGGCAACCCCCACCCCCATGCCGCCATGTGACTCGCTACGAGTGTGGCCAAGATGCCTTCACTCCTCGCGTCCCACTCGCGCACTGTGTATGCCATCAAATGGGCTTGTCACCATCGCAAGCAAATAATCATGAGGGGATAAGATGGGGTGCCCCAATCACGACTAACCCCCCACCATGTAGGCCCCCTCTTTATGATTAATGAAGCTTCCAAAAAAGTTCAAAACATCATTTCCACCCTCCAAAGTCTTTCCAAATCTATTCTATAGCTAAAAAGTAATTTTCTCTCTCTACAAACTCTTTTCTAAGCTCTCCATTTCTCAACAACCACATGCATTCCCTATAGTCCAACATTATTTTTTTGCTAGCTTTCTTCCACCTCCATTGTAGCACCAAGCATGCTCCTCCCCCATCTCTTCCCCTTGCCCACCACAAGGATTCAAGGATTCATCTCCCACATAAAGATAAAATGGTAAGAAAACTATCCTTGTAGATTACATTCATAGCTTAACATCATCTCCATCTTAAAGTTTATCATGCTGGAGAGAATAAACCTCTTTATGACTTTCAATGTTTAGGCTTCATACCTCATAACACTGTGTGGTGCTATTTTGTTGATGGCTTTGGTGCGCCATCTATAGTTGTGTAGCATGTGATTGAGTCTCATAATGCAAGTAAGTTGTGTTATCTATGGAGAGTCATCAAAGATTTTTCTTATAATTTATTCTTTGTATAGTTGTCTTTAGATTATCATTTTGTACTTTATCATTTTTTCCTTTATAACTTTGTGCTCACATAATCTGTTGTTTACTTACAGAGTCAACTTCTTTTCAGAGGACATGAGCAAGCAACCATGTGCAGAGATGGAAATCACTCTATTTTTATTTCATGAGGAACCTTTCACTACGACGATAAAGGATTTTGATAAGAATAGTAGAATTTTTGTAGAATCTTGAACCAATAGGTACTCTCTAGGAGGTCTTAGAAAACCATCCATATAGTACTACTATCTTTCCTAATGTCATAGACACACAAATACTCAACTGTGTATGAATCTCTAGATGAGGAAGACAAATACTTGTAAGAGAAGCCTAGCAACAACAACATTGTCTCCGTTTGTGATTATTTCATGAGGCTGGATTCCTCTATAAATGCAATATAAGTATGTTTTTTTGTTAAATGGTGTCGCATTGAGTGAGAGTATTTAATTTAGATTACTGGAGTTTCATACAGATTCAAAAAAATATTGTTGACCTTTATGGATATTTTGATTTTCCTATAAGATGTTTCAAGTCTCAAGTTTTAATCTCCACCATGAAGAAATTCAAGCAATATTTTGATTTCAGTTTAATCATTAATGGTTATTCTTATTAAAGTGGATCATAACCTTTGTCAAGATGTCCCCATTTGGGGATGCTGAATATATATCATTAGCAACGTTTCACAAGTTGAGAAAGCAAAATTCTTGCTTTCCAACATGTTATTGTTTCCATACTATGCCTATGCCAAGCTTGACTTAGAGAAATGACAACTTGAGATGAAGGTGTTGATGTATAGGGGTGACTTATTATTGACTCGTGTTTCATCATACATATATTGTAAAGCCTTTGAGTTTCCACCTTTTTGAGTAGTGTTGACAAGTTTTTGGTATCAAATCTTCTTAAATATCCCTATTCATGAGCTATTGGTAGCTATTTCCTTGGTATTGCTAAAGATGATACCAATAGCTATTACCTTGTGAACTTAACTGTTAAATTGCAGATTTGATTTTTACTATGTAGCTCATTTGGATAGAGAAAGTGTAAACATAAATTATAGATACATGCATTGTTAACATAGAAGATATGTACCACTCGAGCCTATGTAAACTACTAATCAAGAAACCTTTGGTTGGATACTATAACAATAGTGGTCACATGTCGTTTCAAATACCAAAGAAATGGCTTAACCAAAACATTCCCAAGAACACGAGGTGGACACAAGGAAGTAAACAAATGGCTCCTTGTTTGGTCAATTTCTACTGCTGAATGTTTAGTGCACAGGATTTGTGAGGCCTTTGACCTGGGGAGTTCACTAAATTTCTAGTGCTGAATGTTTAGTGCACAGGATTTGTGAGGCCTTTGACCTGGGGAGTTTACTAAAGTATATGTAACATAGCACACGTGTTCAACAAAAGGGATTTTATATTCTTGTAAAGTTGCAAAAACATGTATAGATAAGGCCTATAATGGGTACTTTTAATCCATTTTTGAAGGCCTATAAGAGCTACACCTCTATCTCATGGCTATGCATTAAAAAAAGCCCCTAGTTGTTATTATAAGGCCCCAAGGGGGGAGCTCTTGCTCTCTGTACATCTAATTTACGTCCTTATCTCATACTCATACACAATAATTTTGCAAATTTTTGCCATGTAAAGGCCCCCAGGGCACTCAGCAAGAGTGGCCACAAGGGCGCACGAAATGCCCATCCAAAAGTCCCGGATGGGCATTTCGCGCGCCATTGCGGCCACTTTTTTGTGTGTGTGTGTGTGTGTGTGTGTGTGTGTGTGTGTGTGTGTTGAACTTTTAGGCTGTGATGCAAAAAATCATATCTTGCTCGGATTCTCCAAAAATCAACGTGCAAAAGCTGGCAATTTCGTAAAAAATGATGTAAAACAGATATTTCTTACTTTCTTCTTTAATACACGGGCTCCAACGAGCATAAACCCATGGAATCTGAAAATACTCAAAGAACCAATGTTTTTTATTGTGTTAAGGACTGTATTTCCTATATACAAAACTTTCCCAAAATCTCGCCCTAACACCTTCAAAGGCCCCGGGGAAGAGCTCTTGCTCTCTGTACATCTAACTTACATCCTTATTTCATGCTCATACACAATAATTTTGTAAATTTTTGCCATGTAAAGGTCCCCAGGGCTCTCAGCAAGAGTGGCCACAAGGGCGTGTGAAATGCCCATCCAAAAGTCCCGGATGGACATTTCGCACGCCCTTGCGGCCACTTTTTATTTTTATTTTATTATTTAGTGTTGTTTTAGGCTGTGATGCAAAAAAATCATATCTTCCTCGGAATCTCCAAAAATCAATGTGCAAGTTGGTAATTTCTTAAAAAATGATGTAAAACAGACATTTCTTACTTTTTCCTTGATCTACGGGCTCCAATAAGCATTAAAACCATGGAATCTGAAAATACTCAAAGAATCAATGTTTTTTTTGTGTGTTAAGAACTGTATTTCCTACATACAAAAAATTTCCCAAAATCTCGCTCTAACACCTTCAAAAGTGGCTTCCAAGGAGTGCTTTCGGTCAAAATTTGAAACTAAAAGAAAATAATCAGAATTAACTTCTAGATTGTGTACAAACTTTAAAATAACCAAAATTTATTTTTTAAAAAATCTATTGCTAAAAATTTGAAAATAGGCTTCTCTTCCACTTCCCACAACGATAGAAATCAAAGGGTTCAAGAAAAGGTGTGGCATTGAGGTTTATTCCATCAAGATCTCTTGTACTTTATCATGTCTTCTCATGTACAATCTTACCAAAAAAAAAAACAAATTTACACTTTAAATAACTACAAATATTATTTAACTTATCAAAACAATCTAAAATATGGTAGGCATAGAGTGCTCTTACACATCAACAAACAAAAAAGTCCAAATTTCTTCTCATTAACTTTGATAAACATACATTCGTGAACAACTTCCAAGGGGTAGTGCAGTCATAGTTCTTACATCCATTCCATGACATGGTATGCTCATGGGGTGACCTATCACATAAAATTATCTTTGGTGGAGGTGCCCTCATGTTAGGAAAGGGTGTGTTGCTCATGAAAAGTTGTTGTATTGTCCTACTAGGGATCTCTCCATGTTAGCATAATGATTTTTGGTGTAGTGGGAGCCACATTGCTTGAGGAGAGCTTTGTGCCATCGTAAAAGCTTCATATTATGCCAGTTCCTTGAGCCATTCTTGCAAATAACGTTACTCAACTAGCATAGTAAGAGGCCACCTTGTATCATGACGCGTTAGAGACATGTTCTTCAAACAAAAACCTGTATGAATTCAACATTTGCAAGCTGTATAATAAAGACACTTGTTCAGTATATTCTGTACAAATTTGCAAGTATTTTCATCCAATAATCCTAAAATATACATTAGAATGAGAGTACCCACCTCTAATAAGCATGGATTTGAAGCACCTACCTGCAAGATGTATCAAAGAAGGCTGTTTTAGAGAAAAAGTGGTGACAGTTGATCTCTCTAACCTGCAACCTTTCACTATTTGTGCATAAAAGCAACCTTTGTGCTAAGCACTACAAAACAAGTAGAGGCAATACCTTAGACTTCAAAGTCTATGATAAGAAGAACACAACCCAAAGTAAGAAGTATATTGCTACCTTGCACCAAGGGGTGTTTCTTTCAAATATGTGATGGTATTGACAATCTTCGTAATGTACACATCCTTTTCTTGCAATTCTTGTTGGAGAGTTTCAACCTCCCTCTTTGAAGAGGAATACTTTCTTGTAATGCCACTGTTTTGAGATGAAGAGCTTGACATTTATGCATCCACGAATACAAAGATGCACCTCCACCCATACACAACCAATTGCAATAGCCTAACAAGCCTACTTCTCCCTCCCAAGATATTAAAGAACCATCAACATTCGTCCCACCGACGGTACAAAGTTCCTGGGATGACCTTTGCTCACCCTCACGTGTGGACTTCGATGCAAATGCTACCAATAAGCAAATATGTACGCTTTTATTGTGCGGAGTATATGGTGGTGGAGACATATGACTTGTGATGTTCGGGAGCATCATGGCAGGTGTTGCGTGAGGAAGCAAAGGATGAAAAAAGAGAGAGGGGAGGGAGATGGAGGAACATGGGAGGAGAGAAGGGGGCAGGGGTGGAGAGGGAGAGAGAGGGGAGGAGGAGAAGAGAAGGGGACAGGGCCTCGGGACTAAGTGGCACGGGCATGGGAGGGTGGGATTTACAGCGGGGGCATTGTGAGCCGTAGATCTGGAATGCGGGTACCCTAGATTACTTCTGTAATCTAAGGTAAAAAATAATCTAGGGTACCCGCATTTCGAAAGTAATTTAGGGTACCCTCATTTTGGGGCATGGAGTTTGAACGTGAAACCTCACCCATGAGAGACGCATATCCTTACCACTACGCCATGCGCGCGTTGTGAAATGTGGGAGCCCTAATTTACTTAAAACATATATGCAAAGCGATGGACGTCAAAAGTAATCTAGGGTATCTTAGATTACTTTTTATAATAAAAAGTAATCTAGGGTATCCTAAATTACTTTCGGCGCCACCACTGGGATCTACGGCCCACAATGTCCCCGTCGTAGATCCCACCCTCCCATGCCCGTGCCACTTAGTCCTGAGGGGGGCAGGGAGGGAGAGGAGAGGGAGAGAGAGGAGGGAGGAGGAGGAGAGAACAAAGGTTTTTTGTTTTGGGGGAAATTTTTTATTATAAAAGTGGACTTTCAATGTTTGTAGGTTTAGAGAAAGGTCAAAGAAATATATATATATATATATATATATATATATGTATGCTGGGGGGAGTTTTAAGTAAAAAAATAAGTAAAAATAACTTTTTTGAAAAAAAATCAAAATTTGGCTCTTAATGACCTATGTTTTTGCTATGTGGCCACACTCCTTTACTCCCTTCACTTTCAAAAAGCCAGAGAGAGAAAGTGACCTCCTAGGTCCACATTCTACAGGTGTCTAAAAAAAAGCTAGAAAAGCCTACTCAAAATTAGCTTCATGAATGTCCTTGTCCCCTTAACCCTACACAACATTAACTTAATCCTTATAAATTAGGATTTCTTATAAGACCCATGCAAAGTCCATATTTATCCTAAAATGTGTGATGGTTGTGCGATGGCCCTAGCTTGTGGATATATACCGCAACATGTGGACATCACAAAGGGATGGTTCTTGAGAGTCTAGCCAGAGTTCGAGTTAGAGTCCACTGTGTGTCACGTGGAGCACTTCACCTTGGTTGTCAGCAGTTGGGCATGGGAGTCCTGTAGCTTGCAGCTAGTTTCTTTGTGGTTTTTAGTACTGTTGCACCACTGCACACTCCATTGCACCTCAACCTCTACATCCCCATTGTACCTTGTTGGTAGTCGTGGCTTGAGCAAAGTTGGCAACAACCAGACTAGCCTTTGTTAATATGGTTGCCCTCGCCCGGAGAACTCACCTTTTCTCTCTCTTTCACTCGCTTCTCTTCTCTCTCTCAACTTGCCCTTTTGTCTTCCTCTTTACTTGCCAAATTCCCTCTCTGGACTCGCCTTTTTAACGCCCTTATTCTCATCCTCTTGCCTCGCCCCGCCCCATTTTCTCTCTCCACTTATTCTAACCTCCTAACCCTCGCCCTCATTCTCTCTCTATTCGCCCCATCTCCCTCCCCCCCCCCCCCCCTCTCTCTCTCTTCTCGCCTATCCCCCGCCCCATCCCTCTCTCAATCTCGTCCTCGCTCTCTTTCTCTCTATACTCGCCCCATCCCCTCTGTTTCCCTCTACTCGCCCACTCTCATCCGTACCCTCTCTGAGTCTTTCCGTCACCATCTTTCTCTCTACTCGCACCATCCCTCCCCTCTCTCTCTACTCGCCCCAAAACCCACTTCCGTCGCCCCATTTTCTCTCTCTACTCACCCCATAGGCAGCCCTTGCCCATTTTCTCTCTCCACTTGCCCCGTCCAAACTCCCCTCTTTCTCTATACTCGCCCCGTCCCAACTCCTCTATATCTCTCTACTTGCCCAACCCTTTCCCTCTCTCTTCCTTGCCGCACCCTCGCTCTTGCCGCTTGTGCATCCCCTCTATCCCTAACTCACCCCAATCACATCTCCCTGCTCGCTAACCCTTCCACTTTTGTCTCTCATCTCCCCACTTCCTTTCCTCCTCTCACCTGAACTCTATCCTTGACACCTTCTAGCACTCAGACTGACTTGCCCCCCTACCCTGTTGTGTTGGTCGCTAGTGAGACTCGCCACAGTTTCTCTGCCCTCACACTTGCCGCCCTTTGGCTCGACCACCCCTCTCTTGTTCGCCTCCTGATCCCCTACCTACCAGGTTTGCTCGCCCAGCCCCCCTCTGGCCTTGTAGGCGCTCAAATTCTTCCTCTACTCGCCCATAATCTCTCCCCTCTCTCTTTACTCAGCCCCTTACTTTCTCTCTATTCGCCTATTTTCCCCTCCTTCTGCACTGGCCCCTTATCCTCCTCATGTTTTCTCTTTTTCACTCTCACCTCACCCTTTTAGCTGACAAACTGACCCTCCCTCATCACTATATCACACGGGCATGGTCAAATGGGATCAATGGTGGAGGAGGAAAAGGCGACGCGCGTCAATTATGGACCGTTAGATTTGAAGTTGTCTCGAATTTTCCAATTTATCTGAATTTACAAATTTACCCCGAATTTACTAATTGGCCCACATTTACAATATGACATACTCGAATCGCCTATATTTCAACGTACGCATGAGGGCGTAGTGGTTAGTGCACATGGCTGATGGTGGGGAGGTCGGGGATTCGAGACATGGGGTGCGGATCGACCCGAATTTACTTTTTTGCCCGAATTTACTTTTCTTCCCGAATTTACCAAACGCCCCAAATTTACCAAATGCGCATCCGACGGCCAAGATCACCTTAGCCGTCGATCCCATTTGAGCATGCCCGTGCGAGATAGTGTGGACGCTGGCCCTCCAACGGCTTGACCTTCATAAATTATCTCCCCAAGACTATTGGCCCTCAGCTAGCCGTCAAGATCGCCCCCCAATCGCCTCCTTCCCTCCCTCTCGCTAGCCTTTGCCTCACACTCTGCCTCGCTGCAACAGCCCACGAAACCCGCCCCATTTATATAACTCTCTTGCCATGCCCTCGCCCTCGCCCTAGCTGTGACCTCTATCTCTTGCTTCTATTGCTCGGCCTCGTGCTCGCGCTCTGCCCGCCGGACCTTCGTACTCCCTACCTCCATCACCCAACACTCGCCACCCCTTTCCCTAGCCGCCACGCTGATCGTTGGGCTCGTCCTCACTTCGCTGCTCTCCTGGGCAATAGCCCTTGTCCCCTTGCCTCCGCTATTCACTCGCCTTTTTGCCGCTCGCGTAAGAGTCCCCTCCCTCACCTTTTACCACAGTCGCCCTGACAAATTTTATCTCTCTAAACCATAATTTTTCTTTGGAATTTTTGGGCTAATCTCGCCCGCTCGACACCTCCCCTTGCTCTCACTGCCTAGCTATCACCAACCCCGCTACCATGCATCGCTCGCCTAGAGAAGACTTGGACCTGTCCTGAAGGTTTAACTTAGTGAAATTGACAGTAATGTGAACTTGGTGAGGGAAAATCATGGAGCTCCACACAGACTACATCTATCTACTAACATAATATGGCGGAGGCCATGACACTTTACACGTGTCACGTTCTGCGAGGTGAAGGCTATAAGCCAACCTTGGGAGAGAGAGAGAGAGAGAGAGAGAGAGAGAGAGAGAGAGAGAGAGAGAGAGAGAGAGAGAGAGAGAGAGAGAGAGAGAGAGAGAGAGAGAGAGAGAGAGAGAGAGAGAGAGAGCTCAGAGGGGGAGCAAAGGAGAGAGAGAGAGGCGACCGGCAATACTCGTGGTACAAAAGCGTTTCCGCTACAGTTGGGACCAATCACATGACCAAGAATCTGTCCGTTCTTGATGATGGGGTCAATGGGGAGGAAAGCATTGCCTATATGTTAGTTGAAGACTATTTGAGGCAAAGACAGTGGGCTATAAATATTTAGTCCATCGACAAAAGCCTCCGAGTCAGCTATAGATGTGAACTGCAGAAGATTGATGCCTTGAAGGTATGGAAACTTAGTAGTGGGGAATGCAGAGGATTCACTTAAAGGGATGACACGTTAGTGGGGCGGTCAAGGAGCAAATTGAACTTTGTGCAACATCTCCATTGCGATTGGACCTTTTATACATGGAGTTGTCTGCACAAAGAAAATTGGATAATTCCTTCATTGTGTGTGTGTGTCTCTCTCTCTCTCTATCCTCTTCAATGTGTGCAAACTTAAAAGGCATGTGCATCTCTATCCCTCCTCTCTTTTCTAGCATCTATACTCCATCTATGTCATGGTGGATTCTTGCTCCCCCTATCCATTTCTATATATTGCAAGGGCTCTCTTTCCCTATCTCTCTTTCCCAAGCATTTCTATCATGGAATATACTTATGGTTCTTTCTCCCTCTCTCCCTCTGTCTAGGTTTTTGCTCCTATCTCATCTCTTGCTCAATCATCCCTCTCCTTGTTTCCTCAGCCTCATGTGGTGTAGTTCACATTCCGTTCTCTTACTCTTGTGGCAATCTCTCTCTCTCTCTGTGTGTGTGTGTGTGTGTGTGTGTGTGTGTGTGTGTGTGTGTGTGTGTGTGTGTGCAGGATGCTAACAATTGTGAAGGCACTTGTAGCTGTAGCTGGTAAAATGATCCAAAACTGGTAAAGATGTGGTATAAATTTTCCGATGCATGCTTGGTTTTGGTGATTTTAGGGAAACTCTATATTTCATTGTTTTTGAGGGGGCATGTGTGGGCAAATATTTTAAGATTTGTATCATTATATAGAATCTTTTCCTCCACCTTACCCGCCTCATTGCACCACCCTCATCCACCCCCTCCTAATACCCAACTCCACTGCCTAATTACCTTATCCACTTTCAACAGTACACTCACCACTTTCCACCTCCATATCCGGCCCGCCTGTCCCACCTCCAGCCACCTCCCTCCAGCCGCCTCTTTCTACAGTTATCCAAGCAGCATCATCCTTAGGGTAAAAGCCCCGATACGTGGACTGGCTCTAATTGAAGGACAAAATTTAAGTACAAACAAGGCCACAATTCAAGTCACACACAAATGAGTGGTAGGACGTTTACATCGCGTGTTCAATTTTCATTGGCCAGGGCGCGGGTTCAACACTCATGCAACATTGTCCTTTTTCCAACCGGGGGTCTGTCCGGCTTTCGGGACACAATTTTTTTACACACGCAGATGAAAACTTGTGTCGTGCTAATTGTATGCAGTGTCGGAAGTGACAACATTGATTTCTTCGGATAGTAGGTGTTCTCAGCTACACATTGCGGCCCAAATCGACAAGATTGATCCAGTGTGCACAATTTGCGATCGAATCTCATTGGAGTGTCCTTAATATGGCGCTTTTACCCTAGTGCCTCACCACCTTTTTCAAGGCCATTGTGTACATACCATGTTGCTATTTTTTCTTTCACAGTTTTGTTGACTATGATTTTAAGGTTTCAGTTTTTACCTCTTGGCTTGCCAATCACTCACCACACCACTCCTGGACGGTGAGTGGAATAGTGGCAAGCATCTGTAGTGGGGCTACAGGGCTACACAGGGCTCAACTCACATGACCACTTAGTGGACATGCTCCACAGGACACCATCTTTGATTTGGTCCACACTTGGTTTGGGCGCTCGGGCACTCTTGGACCGCCCACCGAAGTGTTGACACCCATCGTTCCGGGTTGGGCTCAGACCACCTTGGCCAGAGAGGTATGGCCACCCCCTTCAGAGCGTTCAACAGCTATCGGACAACAATTCTTTATTAGCCGGGGCGATGGTGGACCAGGCCGCAGGCTAGAGCCGTCGAGTGGCCAGCCAGGCGACTGGTGGCCTGTTGACTCACCAGTGGCTTTGCTAGACCACCACTAGCAGACATTTGTGCAGTTGCCAAGGGTTGCCTTGGCTAGGTATTTCTAGTAGGACCAGATATATGTGGTGGTCATGCAATGGCCCTAGCTTGTGGATATACCGCATCATGTAGACATCGAAGAGGGAAAATTCTTGAGAGTCTAGCCAGATTTTCAGTTAGAGTCCACCACTGTGTGTCACTTGGAGCACTTTCCTGGAGCACTTCACCTTGGTCATCACCAGTTGGGCATGTGAGTCCTTTAGCTTGTATTTTCTTTGTGGTTTTTGGTATTGTTGCACCACTGCACACTCCATTGCACCTCATCCTCTACATCCCCACTCTACCTTGTCGATAGTCATGGCTTGGGCATAGTTGGCCACAATTAGACTAGTCTTTGTATGGTCTTTTGGTTATGTATAGGGTGTTGCCTTGGAGGGCTTGTGACTGTCTTGTCTATTGTTGAGTCGTTGTCTCAGTTGTCTATCTTTTCATTTGGTCGTTCTTTCATTTTGTTGAGTTGAGCCAGCTTGTGAGTCCGCATGCACACTGCATCTAGAGCACCCCACGACCACCACTAGAGAGCACAGTGCACCATTTCCATCTACATCGCTATATTGTGAGTCAACGTGCAGTGGTCGGGTTTTTGGGATTTAATTCTTGTCTAGGTTTCATTTTAAATTGACATAGGCGGCTGTGATTAGTTTGATTTTCACGCATGCACTTCCCAACTATCATGCCAAGGGCTAGTACTTGCATGCGGCTAAGGGGGCTATATTTAGTAGGCCCAGGGCTAGGACTCGCATGTGATTAAGGGGGCGATATCTAACAGGCCAAGGGACTATATATGGCATGGTTGGGTGGAGATGTGCACGTGCTAGTCCCCAAACTCGATTGGTATCATAGCTTAGAGGAGAAGGGAAACCATGGAGGAGGGGAAGGTCGCAGCCTTCATCTCTCTTCCTTCTCTCGATCTTGTCACACTTCCTATGGTGTGCAAGGTCATACAAGAATCAACTCTTGCAAGGCGAGGCCGACAGAGATGTCCGGACGACAGAGTATGAGGGGCTGTGGGAGCTGTCCCTTACATGCACAAGGAGGAGATGGAGCCCGACACAAAATGGAGCATGGGTGGGATCTTTGTTGCGAGCATGGGAATGGGATGAAGCATTTTTTCTTTTGTAGGGATGCAGAACGAGCAATCTATGGGTGAGTTTTCTTTCTCCTTCTCATCGTTGTGCTACCTCTATAGCCCGAGCCATAGCTTTATCTCAAGGGATTTCACATTGGAGGCCTCAGTTGGATCTTAATTTGGCCAACGGTCATTCCCATCATAGATAGGAAACAAGTGCATGTCAAGAAGGTTCAAGCGTAGCCGCATGCATTGGTCGTGCAAGGCATGCAAAATGAAGACAAGGTACCGAAGGTAGAGATGAATAATGGCTGCTATGATGAATCTCCACCAAAAGTGGCCAAGGACAATTAATCACTTGGCATGCATAGTTGGCAACGTTATTGGGAAGTATTGACGAGGCTTTTGACCAAGCTTTGCTAGCATGGAGATCTTGGCACGAATTAGTGAAATTGAGCAAGGCAAGTTGGTGATTGTTGTCACGAGGGGAAACGAGTTGGGGTCGTTTCCTCATGGTTTTGGTAAGGAAA
The DNA here is from genome assembly GCF_014529385.1 of Adiantum capillus-veneris. Taxonomy (NCBI): domain Eukaryota; kingdom Viridiplantae; phylum Streptophyta; class Polypodiopsida; order Polypodiales; family Pteridaceae; genus Adiantum; species Adiantum capillus-veneris. Next base: position 84,085,556 of record NC_140959.1, on the reverse strand, counting down.
ATTTCATACGGCAAGCAATCATATTGAAGCCGATAGAAAACTACAAGCCTCAATGAAGGCATAAGGCATACAAAAGTCATGTGGAGGATTCGGTAAGGGGCCATCATTGCATATGTGAGATTCCTTGCCAAGGGAATCAAGACTACGACAATATGCCATGCAGTTCACTGAGTACACCAATAACGACATGGTCATTAGGTTTTACTCTGTATATGAATTTGTTTTGTAGGATTCTACGATATATTTTTGAAAGTTAATTTTGAATGCAATGGCAAGGCCTGTTGCTAGCTTTGACCATGCATGAAAAGACGTTAGGTATGGCCGGCTCTTTGCTAGAGTGAGACAACACAGTTCTCTCTATCATGTTTATGCTTGACAAAGAGGGCAACGATGCTCGGCATGGCCGACCCTTTGTTATAGTTCCAGACGTTGGTAGAGTAAAAAATGACTATGATCAGTATCCCTCGTGAGCAGGACTTCAACCCCATATGAGTCATCCTATATAGGCAAACCACATGAATGGGTGATATGAATTCCAAGGCCAATGGCACTGATTCAAGAAAATCGATAAGCAAGTTAAATTTAAAGTTTATAAGTTTGAACTTTTTATATCTTGCAAAATGTTCAAAAATCCAGCTTGGCAAGCAACGATTGCTTTATTCGAGAAAGGTTTTGTAGTTAGATGAAGTTGATAACTAAATTTCATGAGTTGTCTCATTTCAACATTGGACAATCTAAAGGACTTGTATGATTCTCAGTACCAAGTATGGTTTGACAAGGACAATTATCTGTGAATGATCGATAAGGTCAATTTTCTTTGCCTTGAGATTTTTATGTGAGCATCATCACATGTTGGCTATGAGAACACATGCTCATCTTGTTTTAACTTTCCAATGTACTTATGCAAAGTAAGGCTTCAATTTTTGGCATTGTTCATATAAGCTTCCACAATGTTTGGAATATGCTATCAACATAAGAACTTGGGGGAACTTTGCAATATGTCTAAATGATATTTCATTGAATGTTGATATAAGCCATGTTAAGAGGACATGCATGATACATATACAACAGCTCTTTGTCAGCATACATGGTTATGAGCCACATTCTAACAAAGACAGTAAAATTAGAACGATGTTCACTTTTTAGCAAGCACTTCCTTCCGGCTTTTGCAGCCACTTGCCACAGTTGGGCACCAAGGTTAGAAAATTTCAAGTTCTTTTGGTTATTTTGTGTTTTTAATTTTAAATTAGACAAGATCTTCTGCTTTGCAGACAATACGAGAAGTAAGGCTTCTAACCCATACCAAGGTACTTCTCATTGACTTGGGAGAAGGGCAATGTCAAACAGATTTGGGGCATTGAGAATAAGAGAATATAAGCTCACATTTTACGTTTGGTAACATTGAATTGTGATGTACCAGTATAGATTGTGTAAGGCGCGTATGGTATTGACTCAAACTATTGAGACCGTCATTGTCACCAATAAGGTGGAAGTAATTCCACCCCATCATTGTTTACACTTCCACTATAACCCTAGCTACTCTATCAAGGACATCCTTATCCGCCTCATAGTCATGATGGATTCCACTCGCTGTGATGTCTACATGCACTAGACTCACACGATTTGTAAGACGAGGTAAGACCTTATTCTTTTCCAATGATTTTCTCGATGCTTCTACCGTTGATGCTATTGCAGGGGTTACCATATTTGTAACCTTTTACTCAATAAAAAGGGAGTCTAGTATATTTGCTTGTGATCATTGTATATGACTGCAACAATAGACACTTTATATCATTCGCTTTATGCACAAGGTACAACCAATACAGATGATGCTTTCTATTGTTAGCAGGCATGCATGGCCTCCCTATCAAGAAACTAATTTAATGGGATGACATGAATGAACTAAGAGAGCCTCAAAGAAGATAATCTCTTGTTTTAAACACCAAAGAAAATCTAGTATGACTATCTTCTTTTGGGTGTTGGAAATATTTCTCTTCTTTTCATGGGGAGATATGATTGTTTCAAAATCTAGTTGTGAATACAATTTGAACTTGAGAGGACCTGCTACTTAATTTATACTAGCACTGATTATATCTATAGGAGTAGTATTTTTAGGGGATATGAACAAACTAATGCAAATCCATCCATATGGTTGAGGTCGCATATGGGCCTCTTCACAGTTGCACTTTCAAGAAAAAAATACCTCAATCTACCATGGGATAGTGGATAGGTTCAACTTTCCACGTTGATTACAATCAGAATATGCTTATGCTGGTCACAATTAACTGATAGTTTAAGAAATTTTCATGCAAAATCTCACAAAGGGATTTGAAATTGCGGAATCTAACCAAGGGGATTAGATTGCCAAGGCAACACCCACCGTTACAAGTTAACATTTAGTGTTTAAAAAGTCAAAGAAATATTGCGTATTTTGCGGCTGCACTTTCAATAATGTACCTTTCAAGTTTGGAAAGCCAACTTGATTGGGTTAGTGTAAGCTATTTTCCACCTTCAAGTAAGCATATGAATTGGTTTAGTTTCAATTTTGAATATGCTTTAATTGAGTTTTTTAAATGGGATGCATATGCTAGAATGATTTCATCAATTTCGCTCATACACATGACAGGGTCATGTAGAAGCAAACAATTTTAGGATAATAGTGTACTAGATGCACCTGTAGTTCGCCGCCACTGCCGTATATTCGCTCACACCACATAGCAAAGAGATAACACAAGAGAGAAGGAGAGAAAGAGCAATCTCAGTACATTCAAGAATGATAAAAAAGTAGGTCACAAGCCACTTATGTGGGTTGTCCTGTTCACATATGGGTGCCCGCTCTTGATGGACAATCAAAACATGTTATCTCTCTCTACAGGATTGGTGTGTGCCTATCATCGGCTATCACCCATTATTACACAGGTGGAATCGATAGTTCCGGTCCATAACTCAATACAAATAATTATAAGAATGACGCTTAAAGTTAACATGTCCTCCTTCCTGATGTAAATTATGTCCTCGAGATTTAGGAATGTGTGGTCAAAAAGCAGATACTCCGTGGATTCACTTGCATGGGTCTTCTAGTAGTTAAATATCTTGATGAGAGTAGTGGCCCATGGACGTGCTCTCAATCAAGAAGTTTAATACTACAAGAGGATGCACCTGTTCTTTGCAAGATTGCAACTATTTATCTACACTCGAATGCTACAAAATCAACAAGAACTAGCGCAGTAGCTGCACTGTCATAAGAACATGGATAATTAAAAATCATCTGCAATGAATAAGTTTAAAGAGTGATTGGTAGTAAACTATCAAATAAACTTGTTTGAGCATTAAACATTAAATTTCAATATAATTAAACTCACAAACACTTGTAGAGGTCAACAAATCAAGAATTCTAGTGTCACTAGTTAGATTGTCAATAGGCACTAAAGGTCAACTGATCTTTCTAATTCTTGATAGTCAAGATAGAGATTTTTAATTGCAAGAGCAGATTGTTTCATATCCCAAGGCTGACGAGAGGCTATTTTTAGAAGACCTTCAAGATTAGATACAATAAAGGAAGTTGCACATGAAATAATTACCTGATTATATTTCCTTTTGTTGACCTCCAAAGCATCTTTGTTTAGATTTTTTGCCATGTAGAGTCTTAATTGTTTTTTAGCTCCATTCTTTTCCCCCCCCCCTTTATGAGTGGCCGTGTTGATTGTATCTTTGAAGAGTCATCTTGACACTGCTACCCTCTCTAGGCTCATCACAATGGAAAACTCCCTTTATAATATCTAAGCTAAGGAGAAATATAGATTAAGCCCACTAGAAAGTATTGACACACTCCATGCAATGCTTCATAATATCAGATTAAGAACCCTAAGTAATTATTAAGAATTAGGAAGAATGCTCTACGATATTAAAAGAAGTTTTCTATCGCTCTATCTTGGTTAAACTAGCTTAGCCAAATTTCTTGATTAATAAACCTAAACAAGTGAGTATGAAGTAAAGTTATATTGAATCTAAGATATGATACTAAGAAAATATGCTAAATAATTTGGTACCAGTCATGATTAAGGTAGACAAGCAAGCAAATATGCTAAATAATTTGGTACCAATCATGCTTAAGGTAGACAATCATAAATGTTAGAAAAGTAACAAGCAATAATAATGGTCAAGAAACACATCTTTTGTATTGACAACCATGCTGAATTTGATGAGTGGACATGACAAAGATTGCATGATGTTCAAAATTTGAGCTACTAAAATGTGCTCGCGTATCAATTAGCAAACAATAGAAAATCCCTTTAGGAGACACATCAGTGGAAAGAGGCACCAAACCCTTCATTGAACATGTTTTGTATTGACAACCATGCTGAATTTGATGAGTGGACATGACAAAGATTGCATGATGTTCAAAAGTTGAGCTAATAAAATGTGTTCCCGTATCAATTAGCAAACAATAGAAAATACCTCTAGGAGACACATCAGTGGAAAGAGGCACCAAACCCTTCATTGAACAAAATCAAAACAAAATAGAGAACACTATGCTATATATATACAACACACTATAGGATTTGTATATTGAAGAATTTGGTTGGCAGTCCTAAGGCTAGGCCTCTAGCCTCATCATCAAGATAAATATAGTCATGCTCAGTGAGACCATAGGCTTCTTCAATGTCATCTATTGGTTCTTCTTCATATTCTTGTGCATGTCTGCTAATCAAGAATGCTACCATCCATGGATAGTCGTTTTGTGCAAAGAGTAAGCATGTGCCAATGTGACAGTATCCTTTATTGCATAGGGGTCACTCATGGTCAATAGATGCATCAACCATTCTAACTCCTCAACATTTTTCTTACATTCTAGATTAGCTTCCAGGCCCCATTCGGAGGTAAGTACATGGTAGATCATGTGAAACACTTGAGAAAGATAAAAACGATACCTCTCATCAAAAGTAAGAGTGGATGACTAGTGAATTGGCCTTATCTATACACACAGATAGATTTTGATTAGTTTTCAAATAACGTACGGGTTGTGTCATTGTGCATAATGTGTCATTGTAAGTTTTGAGATATGGACTAAATCTTGTAGATTTCAATCTCATTGTTTGATGACTCTTGCTCGTTGACTTTTTTGTTTTGTTTTTTGGTTTTAGTATAAGGCTATATATATATATCCTAGGATTTGAAAGTTAAGAGGTCTGGAAGGAAGGTTAAGAGGGAAGCGAGTAAACGATGGATGTGAGTAAGTACTTCCCCCCTTCCTTGGATATATCATACCTTTTGGAACGATGTCATCACTCTTTGAAACCAATTGCTCCAAGTTGTAATGGGTGAGGAATTTGGCCAATAGTTTTCCGCCACCCAAGGTGCTTCATTAAGTTGTAAGGGTGATTTGGTACTCTCCCATGAATTAGCTCAAAATGTTTCTTCCAAAAAATAAATTACAATGGAAAGTGTGAGCTAGGTGGAGTAGATTGTTCTTGCTTTGGTATCCAAACTAGCTCCGGAACATAGGTGGAGTACTCCATGATTTTTTCTTTCGCATGGTCTTCAATTGGCTTTGGATTACAAGATTTGACTCACATAATTTTGAGGTGATAGGGAAGAAAACAACTTACATTTAGGTACCCAAATCTTATCATTACCATCATAGTAGCCTTGGGCTTCCAATAGTCAAACCCAACACATCGCATCCTTGCATTTCTTGGGATAAGTGGAGAGTTTCTTGTGAGGCTTCTGTTTTGAATAAGACTGAAGATAGGAAGAGGGAATTAACGAAGCTTTTAGGGACCCATATGTACCCCTTGTCAAATCAAGCTAATTCATGGGTGAAACATTCTCTATTTTAGCCATGGAAGTTAAAGCTTTAGAGGATTGTGCCACATGCATGGATGTTTTAACCTCTTGAATCTTTGATGTTTTTTCTTGTGTTCCCTCAAGAGGCAATAACTTAGGGACTAGTTCTTGAGCGGTAGAGTTAAGAGTTAGTTTTTGTGATACTCCCAATCCTCTAATCAATAGTACACTTAGTTGCAGACATCCACTTATATCCCATGTTTATGTTACCCTGCATAGCACTAGCCGGCATGACCAAAGAGTTTTGAGCCATGACTCCATTGTCCTAATTGATAAGAGTGTCAATGATTCCAAAGAAATTTCTTCTTATTGATACACTTGACTTGGATGGTACTCTTGGATAAAGATGGATTTCCTAATTGACACTACACTCCATAGAAAGAAAATTACGTTGAGCTCCTATGTCCAATAATGCATTATATAGAACTTTCTCACAGGAACTGTTTAATTCGATTAAGTATCATAGAGATGGGTTATAGTCTATCGAGTCATCATCTGTTTCAACTTAAAATGCATGTGTAACTCCAAGTTTAACCTTTCGTTGGTGCCTAATACATGGTTGCCACTCTTGAGCCTTAACTCGAGCTTGTACCTTTTTCAATTCTTCTTGTGCCTTGGCTACCTTCTTTTGATGGATGGCGTGTGGCTCCTCTTGGTTTAAAGGATCATAGTATTTTTCAAATTTTCTCGAATTGAGGAATCCAATGGTTTCAACTCCATCTAGAGTTTCACATGAGTGGTGTCTTGGGGCAATTTCACATAGTTGATATGGTTCTTTTCCCACATATTTCAACTTTTTCTTCTTGTTACGCACTCCATACATAAGGAATTTATCCCCAACCTTGATATCCTTGTTCTTTAAATGAATTTCAAACCATCTCTTTCTTCTATCCTCTCCACAACACGTTGGAGAGGGGGAAAGGGGAACACACCCAGCACACAACACAATGCCTCACTATAGCTCAGGATATACACAACGACCCAATCCACTAGAGTTCACCTTCCAAACTCAACACTACCCGCAAGCAAACCACCACTTTCACACAACCATACGCACATACGCCTTGCAATGCACCAGAAAGACTCAATCACTTCGCTCTGCTCAATTCACAGCCTTCCACACTCACACAACCTCTCCCTATCTCTCTTTGCACGACAAACCTTGGGGGGGGGGGGGGGGGGGGGGCACACGCTTATGCACGCCCGGAAACACATGCACACAAGTAGAAAAGATAAGGGGGAAGGGGGAATGATGCCCAGCAACAGTAGAGAATAGTTTTCTAGCATATGCAATACCATATACTACCAACACACTGCCGATATGAACCTCGGAAACCCAAAACAATGGCTCAAAAGACTTGGCAAAAAAACCTCATGGCAAAAAAGCTAACATTGGTCCAAGACCCCAAAAAATGAACGTTTATCTCCTTTTATAAGGGTGTGTCTAGGAGATTTAAAAAAGAAAAAATGGATGTTCTTCTCCTCCCGTGCACTTCACTTGTAGCTTCAATTAGAATTTCCTTGCATTGCCACCACTTGGCATAGTTCATTTTTTGGAAACATTTGCACTTCTTCGTAATGTCCGTCCAACTCGGCCGCCCGGCTTGCTCCTCTTGGGGATTTGAGTTCTCTCTCTTGCTGTGGCTTTGCTCGATCTCCTTTGCTAGACCTTTGCACGTTCTCAGCCTTGCCGTCCATTCACTGTGGGACCACCTTCTTCCATGAGGGGGGGAGGCAATAGCGAGGTCGCTACTGCCCTCCCTCTTTTCCTTCAAAAATTTGGGGCTCCAACGGAGCCGCGGGATCAACCTTTAGCACAGATGCCACGTAATCACCCACTCCACACGGACGCGAGCGCCCTGGAGCAGCCCAACTTAGCCAAAATCGCCACCGACCGCCTCAATGCGCCATGCGCAACGCCCAACAGGGCTGCCCGCTCGCTCTCCATAGCCAACGGGAGGGAGAGCTCCTCTCTCTCTTCCCTTGTTTTACTAATGGAGGCCCACGGCCCTGCTCATATAGTGCGACACCCACGCCCTCCATTTTGCATATGGGTTTAATCCCCGGCTACGTGGTAGCTCGCAGGCATACTCCCCACAATGGCCTCCAAAAAACCATCTTTTAATCTTAAAAAAACCCCTTCTTTGCTTGAATTGGGTATCCTGTTTGGTCCTGCCTAGTAGGCATATGCCCCGGCTTTGAAGTCTGACCTGCTGAAGCCCACCATTCTCATCACATCAAGTCATCTTTCTCTTGCCCCACTTTGAGATCTGCAAGGCTGTTCTCCGAGGCCGCCAAAAAACGGGAAATGCATCTGCATGCACTAAACCGCCAACTGCTCCATTTTTCTCCGCACTGTAACTCAATGCTCGGGGCTCAGAATCACGAGCCGTGACTTCATGCTAACTCCAAATGATGTACACTACCACCGAGAACTTTGGCGATGCCGTAAAGATGCGAGATGGCACATCTACTGATAGCCGTTTTTCGGCTCTTCGTAATTGTCACAGTGAGTTATCTCACCCTACCAAAATCACCCAAACACTGTGGCTATCCCTACCATTTCACTGTACATAGGTGTGCGTGAGTCACGGGACTTTTCCCATATCTTCTTAAAAAACCCTCAATTAGCTAGTCATTGGGCTAGTTGAGCCAAAAAAATAAAAAATATAAAAAATATAAGTATATTATGGCCCATGCGTATGAAAATATTTCTTTATATATAGGGCCTAAATAAAAGATTTTTTCATAATTATTTTGGTATTTATTTAAATATTTCTACCTAGGTGTGTGTTATTTATGCTCTGTACATTGCCTCACCATTACCACAATTTTTCTTACCATTTTTCATACTCTTTATTCCATATAGAAATATTTTCATGTAAGCTTCTCTTATATTTGGTGTAACTCCACCCCAACAAAAATCCAAAAAAACTAGTTTTATGTATGTGTATATTTTTTCACTATTGTGATTTTTCCCTTCCTACATCTATTTTGTTTTTTTTTCTAAAAAATTAGAACACCAAAAATATTTATCTCTTTATGGTATCCTCATAATGAGAAAGATTTCTTTTGACCCCTTTATATTTTTTCCACTTATATTATTTATATTTGACATGTAAATATTTTTTAGACTCCTCAATATTTGATTTTCTTAGTTGTACTATTCACTTATATCATGATCTCAACAATATCTTCAATTATAGACCTACCAAATAAGGTCAAGGGTAGGTGGCATGCATACATGCACTATGGAGGGCTCACTCTTGGAGGTATTCAAAAGAATCATCCAAAGAAGGACCCCACAAGGAGCTTGTGTAGTGGAAAAAAAACGATCGGTTTTGCTGAATTTTTAAAGTTCACTTGCTCTCCGAATTTGAAAAGGTGATACAAACAAAAGTTGTAGCTCGTGGGCTGAAATTTTGCCTCAATTTTTTTCATATTTTTTTGAGCTACGAGCTGTGAGCTATGATTTTATTAGTGGACCCCAGCTTTCCCATGCTATGCAGCCACACTCTCTCTTCCACTTTATCATTTTCCTCTTTCACACACACTTCTCCACTCATCATCCCCACCTCTCTCACCACTCCTCTCTGCACCCTACTCACCTTCTCCTCAACCTTGAAGAATAAGAGAAACCATGGTGAACTCATACCTCTCACACACAATTCCATTCCAAAATTGACCACCTAGTCTCATTTTTCCTTCTCCAAATTACCCATATCTATCAAAAAAACCACAAAATTCAGCCTCTTCTCTTAAAAGACAGCATCATGGTGGTTGATTACTCAGCTTCAATTACCTTGTCTCTCAAGGAAGGTAAAGAGTGGAGAAAAAATGTACCGTCAAAGCTAGTGGACCGTCAACAAGCGTCAAAAATTGGCCCTACTCAAGACACTTGGAGCATCAACCTTGTAAGAAATCCACCTTTTCTTACCTCTTAAGAGTTTTCTTCCTTATTTGTATCCTACATGGATACTCCCATTGTAAATATCCAATTCCATTTGTAAATTAATACTAACTCTACTAACACTAACCCACTATGAAAAGTCCTATCACCTCCATTTCTCTCCTCTCTCTTTCCCCACCAACTTCTTGATAATTCCAAGCAAAAGAAATTAGATAAATTGCTAAAAATCTAACCCAACCATGGTTAGAGGAGTAACCCTAGCCTTCAAAATTGCTATAAAAGGAGGGTGTAGCTAGCACAAAAGGGGGAGCCATAAGCAAGAGCACTATGCTATAGCTTGAGAAGCCAAGATCAACCTCTCTAGAAGGAGCTCTTGAGTGGAAGCTCATTGTCTTATGCAGGTGCATGTGTTGTAATAGGGGATTATCAAGGGAACTCTATGCCATTGTAAGAGAGAGAGTGATCATTCAATTGAGAGTAGGAAATCTATCATTTCTCCTACTAGTGTAAGCCCAACATTTGCTGAATCAAGGAGGGTGGATTTGGACTAAGCTTGGATACTTTGTCTCCCTTTCAACGTGAAGTAATGGGCAACAATGATGCGTAAGTATCTTGGTGTATTTTTTGTTAAGTTCTTGATAGCTTGTCTCTGGTGTTGTCTTCAATCTAGCCATAAATCCCACATACTGTAAGAGGGCGACAGGGTGGAGAGGACTCCCCTGGCCTTAAGACAGTGATTGGGGTGGCTTTTCTTGTGATGTGTTGTGGTGAAATTTACGCAAGCTATGTTGAACAAATACTAATCTCACTTTGATTTGTCATGACAGATTTGTAAGAAGGCATTAGTGCAACAAGCACCCCCTTCCCCCCTCTCTCCCTTTCTTACATATATATATTTATGTTTGCTTGATCCTTAACGATACACTTCAAAGCAGCCCGAGCACCATCTCTCTCTCTCTCTCTCTCTCTCTCTCGTGTTTTAGTGTGTGAGAGTGTTCCATTGGTGTTAGGGTTAGTGTAAATTCCTTGCTTGTTTGTGGGTTGCTCTAACGATTCTCCTCTTTTGCGTCCTAGTTCGCTCTTAAACTAGGTGGTGCCCCTTGTGTAGTTGGGATTTGGCTGGGGGTTTGTTGTTTTGGGTTGTGTTGTGTTGTGCCCCAGCCCCATTGAGCAGCACGGGATCCTTGAAGGGTGTCTAGAGGTTGCTCTTCTTGTTGCCCGCCCCGGACCGCCCCAAATTGGTGCCCCCACGGAGGACGGCTTGTGTATTTTTGTGTAGAATCAACCTTTAGCATAGTCAAGTAGTTTGCATGAATCACGAAAATTTGTATGATCCCTTCATTCCCATTGCAAGGCAAAAGGTACACATAATTATTAGTACTAAGTTGCAATTTCAACGTGTCATTCGTAGAATTTTAGGTCCTCTTAGGTTGGCCAAGATAAACGCTTCAGTAAATCCTTTTATTTTGCCTCTCATTAGGTACGACCTTAGTTTGGACGTCTATATTTTTGTTTTGTTTTAAGCATTAGGTCATGCATAGACCATGGATAATGGCTCAGGAATAGAGGTTTTCCCCTTCCATTTCACTCCACACATTAGAATAAACATTGCAATTAGTAGGAAAATTCATTTTCAACAACGTATGGTGTTCATGTTTGGTGCCCAAAGAGTAGGAGAAATTCTCGCATCACCAAACCCTGTCATCCTACCTCTTATTGATTATCATAGGTCGTTTGATGTGAATATCTTTATTTTGTTGTAGAATAGATTGCAAGCTAGATACATTATTGTGTAAATCTTTTTAAGAAAGAAAAACAAAAACGGGTGTCACTTTGAAATCAATTCAATGGAAAGCCAACGCCAAATGTCTGGGTATCCTCTTTTCTTTGGAGAGCCTGGAGAGGATGCTGAATTATTTTTAGCCAATTTCAAGATGTCTTGCCGTATCAAGAGGATAATAGCTGATCAAGAACGTGTAGAAATGTTTGAGGTGGTCCTTAGGAAAGATGCTAGCACTTGGTTTGACTCTTTGCCTGAGGAAGTTAAGGGGAATTACACAGAAGTTTTGAATCGTTTCAAGAAATACTTCTTTGATCCCCAAAACACTCAAAAATTATGGCAAGACATTGTTTCTCATAAGCAAAAAGACTTAGATGACTACTACTTGTACAAGCAAGAGTTTCTACGTCTTTGGGCTCTATGGATACGAAATGTTGCTAACCCTGGTGATGGTGCAGAATTTTTAAAGAAGGAGAGGTTCATAGCCGGACTCTTTCCTGACCTTAAGGTAAAAGTTGAGGCGGGTGCACCTGCTACCTTTGATGCAGCTGAAACTAGGGCTGCTGAGAAGTATAGGAAACTTAAGTGCTTAAGGGGAGAGGTTACAATAGAAGGTCTTAGACCCAAAGGTAAGTCACAAGCATCAACATCGAGGGATCTTCCTGAGGTAACGGCGGAAGTAATTGAGAAGTTAAACGAATCTTTAAGCAGCCTGTCAATTCACCTTGCACAAGCTGTAGGTCCAAAGGGACAAGCAAAGAAGTCTGAAGAGCGAGATCCACGACCTAGGAGAGTCTTGCAATGTTGGAATTGCGGAGAGTCTGGACATGGGATGTATAATTGTCCTTGGCCCCGTGGGGAGCCAGGGAGACCTAACTTGAATTACCCAGTGATGAATGCAGGTGAAGGAACTGGTCAACAACCAAGGCTTCTACAAAGACCAAATGGACCAAGACCACCTCCACAAGGGGTAGGAGTTCCACCTTTGCCAGATCCAAATGTGCATGTGGTAGAGGTGACAAACTCAAATGAGGTTGACATGGAAGCAAATGGCATTAAGCGTGGCCGAGGAAAAGGTAAAGAGAAAGAGGGTGTCCCATCACAGAGTGACCATGGACAAGGCAAGAAGGCAAAGGAGACCAAGGAAGCTAAGAGGACTCGACGTCGTATCAATCTCCAAGACTTCCCTCTTGGACATGGTATGGCTCCATACAACCTGTTGGAAGACATGCGAGGTAAGGGTCCTGATATCTCATGGCCTCAGTTTCTTGCATTATGCCCACAAGTTAGGAGGGATTTAACAAAGGCAGTTAGCACTAGGAGAAAGGTAAAAGAGAGTTTTCCTGTTGTAAAAATTGCACATGCTGAAATGAACGAGGATATTACACCTGTGCTAGATTGTTACATAAAAGGAAGATTGGTTAGGAAAGGTCTAGTGGATGGGGGTGCACAAATTTGCATCATGACAGAAGGGCTCATGCAAAGACTAGGCATGCACATCCATGAGACACCTGAAATCAAAGTGAAAATGGCAAACAATAGCAAGGCTAGGTGCGTAGGCATTTGTAAAAATGTTTTTGTGGAGGCCTTTGGCATTAAGAAGGCAGTGGATTTTTATGTTATGTCGACCAAGGGAAGTGGTTATCCATTTATCCTAGGAAGACCATGGCTAATGAAAATGCGAGCTTTGCAGGATTGGGAGAGTGGGAAATTAATTTGCAGGAATGACAATCATAAGAAGGTTGTCTTTGACATGAAGGAGCAACGCCAAGAGGAGCTCCATGAAGAATCATCTCAAAGTGAGACGGAAGAAGGTTGGACCGATAGCACTTCAGAAGAAGAAAGTAGCAGCAGCATTACTGAAGAGGAGTCTTCCATCGAAGTCATGGGGGTAAGGTTTAAGCCAAGCAACCAAGAGACCTCTTGTCGAGGTTTGGAAGAGGTAGGTTCCCAAGAGAACCAAAAGGTGGAAGATGAAGGAATGTTAGAAGGTATGTTGTCTACAACACTTACAAAGGATGAAAGAGAGGAGTTCAAATGTGTGCTAAGGAAATTTCCGAGGCTTTTTGCTAAAGACTACACCGATGTGCGTGGAGTAGATGTTGTTCAACACAAGATTGAGTTGAAGCCAGAGGCCACACCTAAGGCTCAAAAGCTACGAAGGCTAGGAGTCATTAAGGAGCAGGCTCTACTCAAGGAGGTAAGAAATCTTCTAGCAGCAGGTTTCATTTATCCAGTGGCGAATTCAGAGTGGGTCTCTCCCGTTGTTGTCACTCCTAAGAAAAACGGCAAGTGGAGGGTGTGTGTGGATTATCGTCCACTTAATGAGGAAACAAAAAGAGATCACTTTCCCCTCCCATTTCAGGATGAGATACTAAATGAAGTAGCTGGTCATGAGAAGTACACTGTGTGCGATGGTTACTCAGGTTACTTTCAAATAGGGATTGCATTGGAGGATCAATTGAAAACAACCTTTATCACTCCTTGGGGTTGTTATGCTTTTACAGTCATGCCATTTGGTCTGACAAATGCTCCTGCAACATTCCAATGTTTCATGAATATGGTGTTTCAAGCATTCTTTGGAAAGTCAATTAGGGTGTTCATTGATGATTTCTGTATTTATAGCTCAAAATCATTGAATCTACAAAGGGTAGAAGAAGGTTTAAAGAAGCTCTACGACATGGGAGGTCAACTCAACCCCGACAAGTGCCATATAGGTGAGGATGAAGTAATCTTGCTTGGTCATAAAGTTTCTTACAAAGGCATTGAAGTGGATCCTTCGAAGGCAAAGGCTCTTATTGAGCTACCATCACCCAAGAGTCTTAAGGAGGTCATCTCATTCATTCAAAAGGTGAAGTATATGTCACGCTTCATTCACTTAGCCTCGGAGTTACTTCACCGTTTGCAAAAGTTGACACAACAAGTAGAATTTGCATGGTCTGATGAGCTTGAAGAGTACTTTTGTAACATTAAAGCCATTTTGTCAGAGCTACCAACACTCATGCCTCCTTGTTGGGAGTACACTTTCTTTGTTAGCTCTAGTGCTGGGAAAGAAACAATTGGTGCAGTTTTGTTACAACAAGATCCCTATAGTACCAGGATGCGGCCCATCTACTTTGCTAGTAGGGTCATGAATGCTTTAGAGAGAGGCTACATGGAGGCAGAACTCATGATGCTTTCCTCATGTTTGCAATAAGGAAGTTTAGATCCTACTTGCTCCCAAAACCTTTTGTAATCCTCACCGCAGAGAATTTGTTCCCTTGGGTGTCATCTCAAATGAATCTTAGTACTAGGATCTCAAAGTGGATTATGGAGTTGCAAGAGTTCAAATACTCTTTCAAGGTAGAAGATAGTGTGCGTGCACAATTGGCAGGGATTCTCACTTATAGGGTACATGAGAAGGAAATTAAGGTGCCTCAAGTAAAGACCCTACCATTGCCACCACCAAAAAGTATTCCTAATGCTTTTACCTTGTTCTTTGATGGAGCTTTTCGTCGAGCCACAGGAAAAGCAGGGGGAGGGCTAGTGTTGCTCAACCCAAGTGGAGAGGTGGTCATGAAAGAGAAGTTCAATCTACCAGGTTCAACTAGCAACAATGAAGCAGAATACGACACACTACTTCATGGTTTGAAGATGTGCATTGGCCAAGGGATAAAACGTCTCATGGTAAAGGGAGATGCACTTCTCATTGTTAAACAGATTTTAGGCATTTGGGCATGCAAGAATGAAAGCTTAAGGACAAAAGTTCATGCCATTCGTAGGATGTTTAATCAGTTTTAAGAAGTGCAACTATATCATATTCCGAGGAAACAAAATGAAGATGCCGATTTACTTGCACAACAAGCAGTTACATGTGTTGAGAGAGAAGTGCAGGTCATCATGGTGGCAGCAGCTGTCATGAAACCGAGATACCAGGGATTGGAGTCATTGGCTCCCATTATTGGCTACATTTTGGAGGGTGAGTTTCCACAAGACTTCACGAAGGCTCAGAAGAGGAGACTCATGAAGAAGGCAAGCGCATATCTCTTCCTAGAAGGCTCCCTCTATCAAAGAGGGAAGGATCAAGTGTGCAGAAGAGTACCAACTATTGAGGAAATTCCAGCCATTCTAAAAGGTTTGCATGAAGAGGCATGTGGTGGTCATTTTTCCCAAGAATTAACTGTGAAGAAGATTTTGCTTGCGGGGTATGTTTGGCCAAGTCTGCATGTGGATGTCCAACATTGGTGTAAAAGCTGTCACAATTGTCAGATAAATGGAAATAGAAGGTTGGTGCATGGCCCGAGGCAAATAGTGCTTGCAAATGGACCCTTTGAAAAGTGGGGCATTGATGCTATGGGTCCTCTGCCTAGGACAAAAAATGGTAAACTCTACATTCTAGTGGTTGTAGACTATATGACTAGGTGGGTGGAAGCTCAAAGTGTGGCAAGAGTGAATGAGAGGACAGTTAGCAAGTTTGTGTACAATCACATTTGTTGTAGATTTGGCACACCTTTGGAGATTGTTTCTGATAATGGTCCAGGGTTTAGGAAGGGCTTGCTCACAGAAGTTTGTGAAGAGCTTCACATTCTACATCCTCACAGTACACCCTACTATCCCCAATCAAATGGTTTGGTAGAAAAAGCTAATGGTGTCATTGCAGGCATCATTAGAAAGATGGTGAGAAACAAGACAAAGTTGTGGGATGACTTCTTGGATGGTGCCTTGTGGGCGTATCGAACCACATATAGGGAAGCCACGGAGTTCACACCATTTCACTTGGTCTATGGTCAAGAGGCTTTACAGCCAATTGAACTAAACATTCCAACAATGCGACTTCATGGCAAATCAGCACAAGATGATCAAGAAGCATGGATGGATCGACTTCTTACCTTAGCTGAGCTTGAGTGGAAAAGAGAAGCAGCATACGAGTGCTATAAGAGGAAAGCCACACAGACAAAGGAGAAGCTTGATAAGAAACTGAAGGACAAAGGCATCAATGAAGGAGATCTTGTGCTAAGGTATGACAATCGACTCGATAATCTTTTTGATGCCAAGTTTGAAACTAGATGGAAAGGGCCATACATAGTCAAGAAGGCTTTCAATTCAAGTTACTATCAGCTTATGGACTTGAATGGTAAAGAGCACTCCAGGAAAGTAAACGGGTATCGCTTGAAGCACTATTTGAGTCGCCTTCTATCAAAGGATCTACCAAAGATCTGTCAAAAGGCCACTGTCTCATGTAAGTATTGTTACATGAAGCATGAGTGTAACTCTAGCCAAAATTCTGAGGGGCCAAACAATAAAGATCTCGTCAAGGACTCTGAAGCACTCTCTTTGGAAAAGATGCTCTATGATGGTACATGAATATACCATCATCCAGGGGGAGGGCTAATGATAGCCGTTTTTCGGCTCTTCGTAATTGTCACAGTGAGTTACCTCACCCTACCAAAATCACCCAAACACTGTGGCTATCCCTACCATTTCACTGTACATAGGCGTGCGTGAGTCACGGGACTTTTCCCATATCTTCTTAAAAAACCCTCAATTAGCTAGTCATTGGGCTAGTTGAGCCAAAAAAATAATAAAAATAAAAAATATAAGTATATTATGGCCCATGCGTATGTAAATATTTCTTTGTATATAGGGCCTAAATAAAAGATTTTTTCATAATTATTTTGGTATTTATTTAAATATTTCTACCTAGGTGTGTGTTATTTATGCTCTGTACATTGCCTCACCATTACCACAATTTTTCTTACCATTTTTCATACTCTTTATTCCATATAGAAATATTTTCATGTAAGCTTCTCTTATATTTGGTGTAACTCCACCCCAACAAAAATCCAAAAAAACTAGTTTTATGTATGTGTATATTTTTTCACTATTGTGATTTTTCCCTTCCTACATCTATTTTGTTTTTTTTCTAAAAAATTAGAACACCAAAAATATTTATCTCTTTATGGTATCCTCATAATGAGAGAGATTTCTTTTGACCCCTTTATATTTTTTCCACTTATATTATTTATATTTGACATGTACATATTTTTTAGACTCCTCAATATTTGATTTTCTTAGTTGTACTATTCACTTATATCATGATCTCAACAATATCTTCAATTATAAACCTACCAAATAAGGTCAAGGGTAGGTGGCATGCATACATGCACTATGGAGGGCTCACTCTTGGAGGTATTCAAAAGAATCATCCAAAGAAGGACCCCACAAGGACCTTGTGCAGTGGAAAAAAAACGATCGGTTTTGCTGAATTTTTAAAGTTCACTTGCTCTCCGAATTTGAAAAGGTGATACAAACAAAAGTTGTAGCTCGTGGGCTGAAATTTTGCCTCAAATTTTTTCATATTTTTTTGAGCTACGAGCTGTGAGCTATGATTTTATTAGTGGACCCCAGTTTTCCCATGCTATGCAGCCACAGTCTCTCTTCCACTTTATCATTTTCCTCTTTCACACACACTTCTCCACTCATCATCCCCACCTCTCTCACCACTTCTCTCTGCACCCTACTCACCTTCTCCTCAACCTTGAAGAATAAGAGAAACCATGGTGAACTCATACCTCTCACACACAATTCCATTCCAAAATTGACCACCTTGTCTCATTTTTCCTTCTCCAAATTACCCATATCTATCAAAAAAACCACAAAATTCAGCCTCTTCTCTTAAAAGACAGCATCATGGTGGTTGATTACTCAGCTTCAATTACCTTGTCTCTCAAGGAAGGTCAAGAGTGGAGAAAAAATGTACCGTCAAAGCTAGTGGACCGTCAACAAGCGTCAAAAATTGGCCCTACTCAAGACACTTGGAGCATCAACCTTGTAAGAAATCCACCTTTTCTTACCTCTTAAGAGTTTTCTTCCTTATTTGTATCCTACATGGATACTCCCATTGTAAATATCCAATTCCATTTGTAAATTAATACTAACTCTACTAACACTAACCCACTATGAAAAGTCCTATCACCTCCATTTCTCTCCTCTCTCTTTCCCCACCAACTTCTTGATAATTCCAAGCAAAAGAAATTAGATAAATTGCTAAAAATCTAACCCAACCATGGTTAGAGGAGTAACCCTAGCCTTCAAAATTGCTATAAAAGGAGGGTGTAGCTAGCACAAAAGGGGAGCCATAAGCAAGAGCACTATGCTATAGCTTGAGAAGCCAAGCTCAACCTCTCTAGAAGGAGCTCTTGAGTGGAAGCTCATTGTCTTATGCAGGTGCATGTGTTGTAATAGGGGATTATCAAGGGAACTCTATGCCATTGTAAGAGAGAGAGTGATCATTCAATTGAGAGTAGGAAATCTATCATTTCTCCTACTAGTGTAAGCCCAACATTTGCTGAATCAAGGAGGGTGGATTTGGACTAAGCTTGGATACTTTGTCTCCCTTTCAACGTGAAGTAATGGGCAACAATGATGCGTAAGTATCTTGGTGTATTTTTTGTTAAGTTCTTGATAGCTTGTCTCTGGTGTTGTCTTCAATCTAGCCATAAATCCCACATACTGTAAGAGGGCGACAGGGTGGAGAGGACTCCCCTGGCCTTAAAACAGTGATTGGGGTGGCTTTTCTTGTGATGTGTTGTGGTGAAATTTACGCAAGCTATGTTGAACAAATACTAATCTCACTTTGATTTGTCATGACAGATTTGTAAGAAGGCATTAGTGCAACAAGCACCCCCTTCCCCCCTCTCTCCCTTTCTTACATATATATATTTATGTTTGCTTGATCCTTAACGATACACTTCAAAGCAGCCCGAGCACCATCTCTCTCTCTCTCTCTCTCTCTCTCTCGTGTTTTAGTGTGTGAGAGTGTTCCATTGGTGTTAGGGTTAGTGTAAATTCCTTGCTTGTTTGTGGGTTGCTCTAACGATTCTCCTCTTTTGCGTCCTAGTTCGCTCTTAAACTAGGTGGTGCCCCTTGTGTAGTTGGGATTTGGCTGGGGGTTTGTTGTTTTGGGTTGTGTTGTGTTGTGCCCCAGCCCCATTGAGCAGCACGGGAGCCTTGAAGGGTGTCTAGAGGTTGCTCTTCTTGTTGCCCGCCCCGGACAACCTCACTACTAATGCGGCCAAGTGGGCTCAGACCTGGCCCCCGAAAAAATTCAACTGGTCATAAAATGAAAACCATAGCTCTGATCCGCAATCTGAAAAGACGGGTAGGCTCCATGAATTGAGTTCTACACACCTGTATCTCGACTTCCACTTGGACCACCTATCTCTAGCTGCCGTGTCCGGCAAGAATTTGCAATCCATTGAAACTTCAACCTTCAATAACTTGGGTTCCGTAGCTCGGTTTGATGAGCCGTCTAGACCTGCTCCTTCAACACTTCAAGCTCTTCATTCGTGGACCCAAAAGCTGCACTTTGCATCTCCTTAACCTGCTACACACATTAGCCCCTCATGGAGCCTTCCTTGGCCTATAAGCCGCATTAGGCATACAATTTTGCTGCTACCTGTCATCCCATGATCTTCCTAGTTTCTCCAGCCCTTTGCCATGCTTTTGCTTGCCTACATAAATCTGCCCAAGCCACTTTCTAGAGTCGACACACTTTGGCCGCACCAACGTGCACTTGCATAACCAATTGTGTCTCTTCATCTAACCTCTCTAGGATATATCAACGCTCAACTAAAGGGTTACCATCCCGAAATTCTTGCAAAGCTACTCAAAGATTAGGAATGACAAACTGTCATGGAATAACTACTTCTTGATTATATACCATCTTAAATGGTGTGCAATTAATAGCCACTTTATAATCAATACGATAAGCCCATAGAGCTGATGCCGGCTTCAAATCTCAATCTCTGTGATGAGCCTCTACCATCTTGGTTAAAATAGAGTTTAGAGACTTTGTGGTGCTCTCAGCTTGGCCATTCACTTGTGGATAATAAGGTGTAGACATATGGTGGGATATCATGAATCTTGTTGTTAGTTCTCTTATTACTTCATATATGAAATGGGTACCATTGTCACTCACAATTTCAAAACAAATCGTGTAATAATGTTCTCAAAGAGAAACTTAGCTTTTGTCCTTGCATTAGACCTGCGTATAGCCTTAGCTTCTGTTCACTTTCTCATATAGTCAGTGGCAGCAATAACATACCGAGATTGAGTGTCACGGGCTACCTAACTAATCAGACCTACAAATTACTAAGCCCCATGTTTAAAATGGTTAAGTCACTTAATAGGATGTAACGGAATCTTATCTGACCGTTGCATTAGGAAATTTCGGAGGTCATTTGGAGGGCCTTCTAAGAAAAATAGATTTTTGACTTTCTCTCTCTAGAAAATAGGTGTGGTAAAAGCAATTGTAAACTTGGAATAACCATTCAAAAAGTGCACTTACAAGTAGATTCTTGCCACAGTGTCATAACGGCCGTGATGATTGAAGAATAAATCGTTTTTAGCTGCATTTAATGAATGTCCTAGAATTGGAGGGAGTTTCCTGTACATGGAATGTATGACTAAAGGAAATAGGACGTATCCTTCCAAACCTTGTCTCTCCTTACTCTCTCACTGTTTGTGTGCTGACCTTAAAGAAATCCTCCCTTTATTCCCCTATTGCACACATGGCTTCTTCTTCCACCCCCACAAATGTCCTCCTTAAAAGACCCTTCTATCATCTACACATTGACCTGGATCCCCAATATACGCCACTGTGTAAGTGAGGCAAAACTAACATAAAAATGACACCGATCATGACAGAGAGACTCAGAGCAGAGGGAGCAAAACACTTAGATATTTGGACAAAAGGCTCACTCTATCCATTGAATCCCATGACAAATGCTTTCCCAGTATATTCAAGTTCCACTAACTTATTGACCTTTGCAGGTAATGGAAAGAATGGATTGCTTGGCTAGTGTAAAGCTCTAAACAACAAATCAGAAACTTATAAAGACATGGTGAAGCACCAAGCAAATGAGATTCAAAGACTTTCAAACTTGCATCATGAGGACCAAAAGACTGTAATGCAGCGCACACAAGAATCACATGTCTTGCGAACAAAGGTACGATCATTATAAAACAAAGAGACAATGTTAGGCACTCGTGTGCAAAAGAAAAAACTAGGGAATCTTGAAACGTTGAAGGTAGGCTCTGGCAGCCTTAAGAAAACAATCCAAGCATTGAGGTGACCATTGTAAACTATCTAATTAATTTAAATTAATCTAAGTTTTTGTTTATGTTCGTTATGCTTTCTTTGTAGACAAAGAAAACATAGACCCTAAGGCCAATGTAGGAAAGCAGTTAAAGCCATTGATAACTAGTGGTCTTGCAAAGGATATCATGCATGACAAAAAGTTTAAGGTTTTGCAACGGATGTCGTTGACAGATTCATTTCAAAGAATGTAGTGCTTGCTAAGCATGTACAGGTACATTGGACTCCCTTGGAGTTAGTAAAAGAGGTTACTCAGCTATTCAACAGTCTATCTCTTCCATGTTTGTGAAGAAGGGAATAGAGTCTAAGCTTTTACCAACAGCTGCAAGTGTTTGGAAGGAAAGACTCTAGCTCAATAATGAACAGACATACTTCCTTGGATGTCCATTTCCATTAGGAGAAATATGAACCTTGCATGGGCCTTGTAAGGAATCCTAATTTTTAGGGATTAAGGCTAATGGTGTGTAGGGTTAAGGGGACAAGGGCATTCAAGAAGCTAGTTTTGAGTAGGCTTTTCTAGCCTTTTTTTTAGACACATGTAGGATGTGGACCTAAGAGGTCACCTTCTCTCTCTAGCTTTTTGAAAGTGAAGGGAGTAAAGAGGTGTGGCCACATCATCAAAAACGTGGATCACTAAGAGCCAAAATTTGACTTTTAAAAAAAAAAGTTATTTTTACTTATTTTTGACTTAAAACTCCCCCCCAACATATATCCATATCAAAAAAGTATTTTTTGACATTTTTTTAAACTTACAAGCACTAAAAGTCCAATTTTTCAAAAAAAAAACTCCCCCCAAAAAAAAAACCTTTTTTCTCTCTTCTTCCTCCCTCCTTTCTCCCACTCCTCTCCCTCCCTGCCCCTTCTCTCCTCCTCCTCCCCTCTCTCCCTCTCTCCCACTGTCCCCTTCTCTCCTCCCATGTTCCTCCCTCTCCCTCCCTGCCTCCTTCTCTCCTCCTTCTTCACTCTCTCTCTCTATCCCCCACTACCCCCTTGTCTTCTCCCATGTTCCTCTCTCTCCCTCCCCCCTCTCTCTTTTCATCCTTTGCTTCCTCATGCAACAACTACCATGGTGCTCAAGGACATCATAAATCGTATGCATACATATTTGCTTGTTCGCAACGTTTGCATTGAAGGCCGCACGTGAGGGTGAGCAGAGGTCATCCCAGGAACGTCGTAGCATCGGTGAGATGAATGTTGACGATTCTTCAATATCTTGCCAATACCATCACATATTTGAATAAAACACCCCTTTATGCAAGGTAACAATATACTTCTTACTTTTGATTGTGTTCTTCTTATCATAAACTTTGAAGTCTAAGGTGTTGCCTCTACTTGTTTTGTAGTGCTTGGCACAAAGGTTTCTTTTATGCACAAATAGTGAAAGGCTGCAGGTTAGAGAGGCCAAGTGTCACCACTTTTCCTCTAAAACAGTCTTCTTTGTTACATCTTGCAGGTAGGTGCTTCAAATCCATGCTTATTAGGGGTGGTAGTCTCATCTTAATGTATATTTTTATATTGTTTATTCCCAGCTAGATAGAAATACTTGCAAATTTGTACAACATATACTTAACAAGCGTCTTCATTATATAGCTTGCAAATGTTGAATTCATACATGTTTTTGTTACAAGGTGACCTCTTGCTATGCTAGTTGAGTGGCGTTGTTTGCAAGAACGGCTCAAGGAACTGGCATAACATGAAGCTTTTACGGTGGCACAAAGCTCTCCTCAGCGGCAATGTGGCTCCCACTACACCAAAAATCATTATGCTGACATGAAGAGATCCCTAGTAGGACAATGCAAAAACTTTTCATCAGCAGCAACACACTCTTTCCTAACATGAGGGCACTCCTACCAAAGATATTTTTATGTGATAGGTCACCCAGGAGCATACCATGTCATGGAATGGATGTAAGAACTATGACCACACTACTCCTTGTAAAGTGTTCACAGATGTATGTTTATCAAAGTTAATGAGAAGAAATTTGGACTTTTTTGTTTGTTGATGTGTAAGAGCACTCTAGGTCTACCATATTTTAGATTGTTTGATAAGTTAAATAAAATTTGTAGTCATTTAAAGTGTAAGTTTGTTTTTGTTTGGTAAGATTGTACATGAGAAGACATAATAAAGTATAAGAGATCTTGAGGGAATAAGCCTCGATTAGATTCCTACCATGCACTTGTGACACCAGACCTCTCCTTGAACCTTTTGATTTCTATCATTGTGGGAAGTCTAAGGGTGGTCTATTTTCAAATTTTTAACAATAACTTTTTTTTAAAGGAAATTTTTGTTATTTTAAAGTTTGTACATAGTCTAGGAGTTCATTCTGATTGTTTTCCTTCAGTTTCAATTTTTGATCGAGGGCACTCCTTGGAAGCCACTTTTGAAGGTGTTAGGGTGAGATTTTGAGAAAGTTTTGTATGTAGGAAATGCAGTCCTTAACACAATAAAAAACATTGGTTCTCTGAGTATTTTCAGATTCCATGGTTTTAATGCCCGTTTGAGCCCGTAGATTAAGGAAAAAGTAAGAAATGTCTGTTTTACATCATTTTTTAAGAAATTGCCAACTTGCACGTTGATTTTTGGAAAATCCGAGTAGGATATGATTTTTTTACATCACACGATAGTCGAAGAGCGCGACGAGATGAACAAATTTATGTGAGACAAGCCCAGACAGATTCAGAGCCAATTGAACACTAAAAGCTCTTGAAAACAGCCTAAAAGTCCAACACTTAAAAAAAAAAAAAAAAACTTACCACTTGAATTATGACCATGCATAAAAATAAATCCTGTACTTGTCATTTTAGGGCCCCAGGGACCCTCAACATGAGGGACCACAAGGGCGCGCAAATCAGCCATCCAAAATCTTGTACTTGTCATTTTAGGGCCCCAGGGACCCTCAACATGAGGGGCCACAAGGGCGTGCAA
Organism: Adiantum capillus-veneris; assembly: GCF_014529385.1. Taxonomy (NCBI): domain Eukaryota; kingdom Viridiplantae; phylum Streptophyta; class Polypodiopsida; order Polypodiales; family Pteridaceae; genus Adiantum; species Adiantum capillus-veneris. The sequence continues at coordinate 84,060,956 of NC_140959.1, read as the reverse complement.
ATCAGCCATCCAAAATTTTTGGATGGCTGATTTGCGCGCCCTTGTGGCCCCTCATGTTGAGGGTCCCTGGGGCCCTAAAAAGCCTGTACTTGTCATTTTAGGGCCCCAGGGACCCTCAACATGAGGGGCCACAAGGGCGCGCAAATCAGCCATCCAAAATTTTTGGATGGCTGATTTGCGCGCCCTTGTGGCCCCTCATGTTGAGGGTCCCTGGGGCCCTAAAATGACAAGTACAGGCTTTTTTTGATGCATAGCCATGAGATAGAGTTGGGCAAGTTGATGTATTCATAACAAACTCCCCCCCCCCCCCCCCCCCCCCCCCCCCCACAATGGCAAATAGCTAAACATTGTATCATGCCATGCTTAAAAAAAAGCTTGTACTTGTCATTTTAGGGGCCCAGGGACCCTCAACAAGAGGGGCCACAAGGGCGCGCAAACTGGCCATCCAAAATTTTGGATGGCCAGTTTGCGCGCCCTTGTGGCCCCTCTTGTTGAGGGTCCCTGGGCCCCTAAAATGACAAGTACAAGCTTTTTTAAATGCATGCCCATGAGATAGAGTTGTAGTGTTTGATGTCTGGAGTATTCACTATGTCAAATTTTCCTATATCATGTCCGTTCACCACAATGGATTGAAAGTAGCCCTTATAGGCCTTACCTACACATGTTTCTGTAACTTTACATGAATATAAATTCCCTTCTGTTGAACACATGTGCTATGTTATATATACTTTAGTGAACTCGCAAGGTCAAAGGCCTCACAAATTTTGTGCACTCAGAACATTTAGCACTAGAAATCAACCAAACAAGGAGCCAATTTTTACTTCCTTGTGTTTACCTCGTGTTCTTGGAAATGTTTTGGTTAAGCCATTTCTTTGGTATTTAAAACCACATGTGACCCCTATTGTTATAGTATCCGACCAAAGGTTTCTTGATTAGCAGTTATATAGGTTCGAGTGATACATATCTTCTATGTTAACAATGCATGTATCTATAATTTATGTTTACACTTTCTCTATCCAAATGAGCTACATAGTAAAAATCAAATCCGCAATTCAACAATTAACTTCACAAGATGATAGCTATTGGTATGATCTTTAACAATACCAAAAATTTTGGATGGCTGATTTGTGCGCCCTTGTGGCCCCTCATGTTGAGGGTCCCTGGGCCCTAAAATGACAAGTACAGGCTTTTTTTTAATGCATGGCATGATACAATGTTTAGCTATTTGCCATTGTGGGGGGGGGGGGGGAGTTTGCTATGAATACATCAATTTGCCCAATTCTATCTCATGGCTATCCATAAAAATAAATCTTGTACTTGTCATTTTAGGGCCCCAGGGACCCTCAACATGAGGGGCCACAAGGGCGCGCAAATCAGCCATCCAAAATTTTTGGATGGCTGATTTGCGCGCCCTTGTGGCCCCTCATGTTGAGGGTCCATGGGGCCCTAAAATGACAAGTACAGGATTTATTTTTATGGATAGCCATGAGATAGAATTGGGCAAATTGATGTATTCATAGCAAACTCCCCCCCCCCCCCCCCCCACAATGGCAAATAGCTAAACATTGTATCATGCCATGCATAAAAATAAATCTTGTACTTGTCATTTTAGGGCCCCAGGGACCCTCAACATGAGGGGCCACAAGGGCGGGCAAATCAACCATCCAAAATTTTTGGATGGTTGATTTGCCCGCCCTTGTGGCCCCTCATGTTGAGGGTCCTTGGGGCCCTAAAATGACAAGTACAGGCTTTTTTTGATGCATAGCCATGAGATAGAATTGGGCAAATTGATGTATTCATAGCAAACTCCCCCTCCCCCCACAATGGCAAATAGCTAAACATTGTATCATGCCATGCATAAAAATAAATCTTGTACTTGTCATTTTAGGGCCCCAGGGGCCCTCAACATGAGGGGCCACAAGGGAGCACAAATCAGCCATCCAAAATTTGGCCCCAAGGGCGCGCAAATCAGCCATCCAAAAATTTTGATGCATAGCCATGAGATAGAGTTGGGCAAATTGATGTATTCATAGCAAACTCCCCCCCCCCCACAATGGCAAATAGCTAAACATTGTATCATGCCATGCATTAAAAAAAGCTTGTACTTGTCATTTTAGGGGCCCAGGGACCCTCAACAAGAGGGGCCACAAGGGCGCACAAACTGGCCATCCAAAATGCTTGTACTTGTCATTTTAGGGGCCCAGGGACCCTCAACAAGAGGGGCCACAAGGGCGCGCAAACTGGCCATCCAAAATTTTTGGATGGCCAGTTTGCGCGCCCTTGTGGCCCCTCTTGTTGAGGGTCCCTGGGCCCCTAAAATGACAAGTACAAGCTTTTTTTAATACATGGCCATGAGATAGAACTGGGCAGTTTAATGTGTTCATAGCAACCCCTCCCCCCCCCAAATGGCAGATACCTAAACCTTGTATCATGCTTATCAACCATTTTTTACTTCCTTGTGTCCATCCCCTGTTCTTGGAAATATCTTGGTCCCTATTTGTGCCTGGATGGGCAATCTACGCGCCGTTGTGGTCCCTCTTGTTGAGGGTCTCTGGGGCTTCAAAATGACAAATAGGGGCTTTGTTTTAATGTATGGCCATGAGATAGAGTTGTAGTGTTTGATGTCCGGAGTATTCACTATGTCAAATTTTCCTATATCATGTCCGTTCACCACAATGGATTGAAAGTAGCCCTTATAGGCCTTACCTACACATGTTTCTGTAACTTTACAAGAATATAAATTCCCTTCTGTTGAACACATGTGCTATGTTACATATACTTTAGTGAACTCGCAAGGTCAAAGGCCTCACAAATTTTGTGCACTCAGAACATTTAGCACTAGAAATCAACCAAACAAGGAGCCAATTTTTACTTCCTTGTGTTCACCTCGTGTTCTTGGAAATGTTTTGGTTAAGCCATTTCTTTGGTATTTAAAACCACATGTGACCCCTATTGTTATAGTATCCGACCAAAGGTTTCTTGATTAGCAGTTATATAGGTTCGAGTGATACATATCTTCTATGTTAACAATGCATGTATCTATAATTTATGTTTACACTTTCTCTATCCAAATGAGCTACATAGTAAAAATCAAATCCGCAATTCAACAATTAAGTTCACAAGGTGATAGCTATTGGTATGATCTTTAACAATACCAAATAAATAGCTACCAATAGCGAATGAATAGGGATATTTAAGAAGGTTTGATACCAAAAACTTGTCAACACTACTCAAAAAGGTGGAAACTCAAAGGCTTTATAATATATATGATGAAACAAGAATCAATAATAATTCACCCCTATATATCTACACCTCCATCTCAAGTTGTCATTTCTCTAAGTCAAGCTTGGCATAGGAATAGTATGGAAACAATAACATTTTGGAAAGCAAGAATTTAGCTTTCTCAACTTTTGAAATGTTGCTATTGATATATATTCAACATCCCCAAATGAGGACATCTTGACAAAGGTTATGATCCACTTAATAAGAATAACCATTAGTGATTAAACTGAAATCAAAATATTGCATGAATTTCTTCATGGTGGAATGATTAAGACTTGAAAATTCAAACATCTTACAGACAAATCAGAATATCCAAAAAAATCAACAATATTTCTCAAATCTGTATGAAACTCCAGTAATCTAAATAAAATACTCTCACTCAGTGCGACACCATTTAACAAAAAGAAATATTTATATTGCATTTATAGAGGAATCCAGTCTCATAAAAATAATTACAAATGGAGACAATGTTGTTGTTGTTAAGCTTCTCTTACAAGTATTTGTCTTTCTCATCTAGAGATTCATATACACGAGTATTTGTGTGTCTATGACACTAGGGAAGATAGTAGTACTATAGGGATGGCTTTTCTAAGAGCTCCTAGAGAGTACCTATTGGTTCAAGATTCTACAAAAATCCTACTATTCTTATCAAAATCTTTTAACACGGTAGTGAAAGGTTCCTCACGGAACAAAAATAGGGTGATTTCCATCTCTGCACATGGTTGCTTGCTCATGTCCTCTCAAAACAAGTTGACTCTGTAAGTAAACAACAGATTATGTGAGCACAAAGTTATAAAGTACAAAATGATATCATTCTAATAATCTAATGACAACTATACAAAGAATAAATTATAAGAAAAATCTTTGATGACTCTCCATAGATAACACAACTTACTTACATTGTGAGACTCAATCACATGCTACAAAACTATAGATGTCGCACCAAAGCCATCAACAAAATAGCACCACCCAATGTTATGAGGTGTGAAGCCTAAACATTGAAAGCCATAAAGAGGTTAATTCCCTCCAGCATGATAAACTTAAAGATGGAGATGATCTTAAGCTCTGAATGTAAGCTACAAGGGTAGTTTTCTCCCCATTCTATCTTTATGTTGGAGATGAATCCTTGCAATGCCCATGCACTATTCACACCTCTTGTTCTTGTGGTATGCAAGTCATGTGAGTTGATGCTTTTTCCACCTTCGGGAGTAGAGGTTTCCATGTAGTGTGAGTGAATGAAAGTAGAAGGAGGAGAATCTTGTTTCATGCTGTAATGGAGGTGAGACAAGGGAGAGGAGCTAGCTTGGTGTGGAACTATGTGGTGGGCAAGGGGAAGAGATGGGGAAGAAGATTGCTTGGTGCTACAATGGAGATGGGAGAAAGCTAGTAGAGAGATAATGTTGGACTATAGGGGGTGCATGTGGTTGTTGCAGCCATGGAGAGCTTGGAAAAGGGTTTGTAGAGAGAGAAAATCACTTTTAGCTATAGAATAGGTTTGGAAAGACTTTGGAGGGTGAAAAATGATGTTTTGAAATTTTTTGAAAAAAATTAATTTTTTGGAATTTTTTAGTGCACGTTTTTGACTTTTGGAGGTCAAAAATACTTTTTTGACCATGAAATAGGTTAGGGGACCTTTTAAGGAGGGAAAACTTGAAATTTGAAATTTTTTGAAATTTTGAAATTTTTAGTGTATTTTTAAATCCGGGCCAAAAAGTGGGGGAAAAAAGGTCAAAGTGGTCCCCCCCCCCCCCCCCCCCCCCCCCCCCCCCCCCCCCCCCTCTTTCCCCTAGCCACCTCCCTTACCTTCTCACTAGGTAAGAGGCCATTAAGAGGTGTAAAGCTACCTTGTCCCCCTACTTTTTTGAGGGTATAGAGTGTGTCCACCACCCTCTTCCTACTGGCTGGCCTCTAATTAACCTTAATCCCAAAGGGCCCCTAGAGGGTTCATATTTTTCCTAATGTCATATTCAAGATATTTATAGCTCACAGGGAACTACTGTCACTTATGATGAGTACAACAATATCTTCATGGACCTGACTTTGTTGCAAACTAGAATGGTAGAGTTCTACAATATCACATTCAAAGAGACAGGTGGCGTTCTACATTTTGTTTTGAAGCTAGATGAGTGTGAGATTCTTAAAGAGAAGAAGCTAGAGCGAGTTACAATCACATTAATGAATAGGGCCCTTTCCAAATGTCCCATTGATGACCCTTCATACTTCAGTGTTCAATCAGAAACAAACATATGGTGCCTTGGTGCATTTTAGGTAATCCAGTTATCTCCAATTTTGTAGCTCTAGCAAGCCCTCTATTGTACCTAAATTTTAGATTTATTTTTTGTATATCATAAGGATTGATCTTGCAGGTAAAGAAAGAAGACAATGACATTTTATTTTGGGTGTTCCATCAAACCCCTATTCCCGATATCATTGATAGATAAATGAATCAAGGAGAGGTATTGGCTGTAGATGGGTAATGACACTTTCAAGTTCAATGGCATCTTGCAGATGACCTCAAAACACTGAAGTGTATGTATAATTGTGGGATGGATGCCATGGCAAAGTCTCTATGCTTGTATTGCATGGAGCCAGCAAAAGTGATGGACCCAAAGTGGTGGAAAAAGGCTCCTACTCGTCACAATCAAGACTCTAATTTCCGACCAGTTCTGGATATACCACTTGTTAATGTCCGTATTTTTACAATGCGTGGTCTCTGCCGAATTGTAGAGAAGTTGGTATATCTGTACATTGGGTTTTCTTGGAAAATCAAAAAGTCATCTAAACGACAAGTCTCTCTAGAGGCTTTGGAACTAGTTTTGTCAGATATTGGTCTACATGGGGGCAATGTGAAAATCCAGCGGGACAAAAAATGTCAACCAATGAGAAAGATGTACCCTGCAAACCATCCGTATGTGGGGTCAAGGCACGCTGTTTTCTATCTAAACCTCAAGGTATGAAAGATGTGAAGTTAACAAAGCGAGGCAGAGTATATCACTCTACCTACATTAGCAAAGTTGAGTATATGCACTGGAAAAAACTTCATTTAGCAGTGAAAGGCCAGGAGCCAACAACTCATAATGCAAAGGGTGATGTGTGGCGTTCCATTGACACATTATTTCAAATGTGTGAGAATGATGATTGGTCGCAGGATAATCTCAGCAAGTTTAAACAGAACCTTCAGCTACTATTGCAAAAATCCTTCAAGACAGCATGGACTAACACTCAAATCACTCATTACATGGTAAATTCAAAGCACCTCAGATAGTCTTAGTACTAAGTTTGTGTTTAAATTTCTAAATAAATTTCTTCTTTTGCAGCACATTATTTTTAATCATTTGCCATACTTCATCCAAAAGTATGGGAATCCAGGTATATGGAACACCCAGGGCTTGGAGAAGTCTCATTACATGGCTAGAAATGCCTACTTCAGACACACACAGCATGGAGGCTCTTGAAATAAGGCAAACAGTCTGAAGGAGTTATTTCAGTGGTTTTATCACAAAATCATTCATCGCATGCAACAAAAGCAAGTATTGGCCTCTTCAACAACCATACAGGCAATCATATATTTGCAACTTCAGAAAAGAAAGCGAGTAGACACATTCAACAACTCAAGTGCTCTTGAAAGTCAAATCAGGTGGAGAGAGACAATGCAATATGCCAATCATCGGTGGAACAAGAGAGTTAGAGTTTAGATGATCGAATGTACCACAAATGCCTGTAGAATTAAATTCAATATGTACCACAACTATTTCAACATTTTGCAAATATCATTTGGAACCTCGTCCGTGTATCTTATCATTAAATGTTTGCCATACTCTAAGAGTTTAGTAGGATTTTCTTTCCCTAAAGATAATGCCATTGCTGTGTATGTGTAGTAATATGCTGCACGGCCCCTAATATACCCTGGCGAGTAACCAAAACATTCTCTCCCAAAAACCTTGTCGACGAGGATAACTTTGTTAGCATTTTGTGGCACCATTGGACCACCTAAGAAGTGAGATAATTTCTTAAAAGCATAGTATTTCCCTCTTGTGACATTCCGTTGTGGAAGATTAGGATGGGTGCCTCACATAAAATAGGAAGATATTGTTCTAGAGCTACATTCCTACCACGGAACTGTCTTCTCTGACAACGAAGAAAGTTGTCCTTTTCAGCAATCCATGACTGTAAACAAAAGAAGTTTTTTTGTATGTGTGTGTGTGTGTGTGTGTGTGTGTGTGTGAGAGAGAGAGAGAGAGAGAGAGAGAGAGAGAGAGAGAGAGAGAGAGAGAGAGAGAGAGATGGGGGGGGGGGGGGGGGGGGAGGATTTTTTACCATGAAACTCTCATCTTGCAAAAAAAGCTCATCCTTCCATAGGTTGGCTGATCCGATTGACTCCTGCACTGATCGCCTAAACCAATCCTCCATATCCTGTTTACTAGTTGATGGCTTAAGATTATTTTGAATAGTTTGAAATGTGGCTACATCAAGAAGAATTTATTTATACTTTTTTGCCTTTTCAAAGCAGAGTTTAAGGCAGTCCAGTGGGTTGCTGGAGATCTCCATTGCCTCGTCATCACTACTGTCATCTGAAACAAATCCATTTCTCTCCTTCTGATACTTGGAGATAGTGGCCAATGCAAAGTCCTCCCGCAAACAAAAAATACTTTGTATATCATGAAGGAAAATGTATGACCTGTCTCCAAATTTAAACTCTGGCACTCCTAGTGGCATTAAGGTGGCTTGCCGCTCATTGAAACCTGACACATCTAGAGGTAGCTTGATATCTGAGGTTTTCACTGAGAGAAGATTGCTTCGTTTTACCTCTTTTTCTTATTCGTCAAGATCAATGGACTCCTCTATCTCTGTCACTTCAATATATTCCTCATTCTTTTCCTCTTTTTCATTTGCTAGTAAATCTTTCCTCCATGACCTTCTTAGGATCTTTCATAAGACTTGTAAATAATCCACTTAAAAATATTAGAAATCCAAAGGATTCTTGAATCAGCTTGCACTCCTGTTCATATAAGTTGCACCAATGGGGTCTGTACATAAGAGACAGTTGATTATACTTCTTGTAAGACTGTCTTTTAGGATCACAGTCTTTTAAATGGACTACCACCATTTCACCAGCATTTACCCTGCCCTCTTGAGTGTGAATCTCAAACTTCTCTCGTTCCAGCTTCAAGTGTTCACTCTGTTCAACTATAAACACATCAAGATTAAATGGAGCATTAAAAATGCAGGAGACCAAATCAAACTTATTACCAGCCCCATACGAAACTGCAAAACCTAAAAGCCTTTCATCAATCACTGTAGAGTCTTCATAAATAACTGTCTCTTTATTCTTTTGGATTGTTGCAACTCATTGGGCACTCTGCAAAGTAGGTGCTGAAAAATCCACTTCTCTCTTAAGTGAATTGGGTAAAGTAAATTTTGGAGTAGAAGAGGAATCCATTTCTACAGATGGATTAGTATCAGGCTCCTCCAAACCTAGAGCAGGCTCCTCCAAACTCATGGCAGGCTCTACAACAGATATATCAATGGGTTCTGTGAAGTCTACATTCCTCTTCATTGATGTTTTTAACAGCTCCGGTAGTCTTCTCGGAAGGTTTGCTTGGCCAACAATGCGCTCAAGATTTTTTTTCTGCCTCTTCCTCCTGTGTGATCTTAATCCTGCCATTTATTTCATACTCACAAATATAAGTTTCATCAAACATATATAAAAAGGAGAGCACCAAATGATCATATAAGTTTTGAGAAAACTATAGCTAGGTATCTCACAGTTATTACCAACTAATCATGTAGACTATAAAATAAGATGATTAATATGGATAAAATGAAAAACTGGGTTATATTTGTGAAGAGTAAAAGACATACAAGTGGATCACAGTGCGCAAAGTACATAAACAAAAATCCACACAGCTACAATCATGCCGTGATCCACTTAAATGGGCTTTCATAAAATAGAATAGCTACCAAAACATCAAAGAATTTAAAAAAAAAATGTTTGTACAATATCAAAAGAGGATCATGGAACACTGAGTATGTTATATAACATCAACAACTCTATTGGCGCGTCGTGATCCACTTAGCGGGCTTTCATGCATTGGAATACCTACAATATTATTCTACAAAAAAATCCTTTGTAAATATTAGAAGAGGATCACGACGTGCGGAGTATGTAAAAGAATCTCCATAACATTACTGGCGCGCCGTGATCCAATGTTGGGTTTTGAATTGTGAAATGGTCTTTTACATTTTGAAGCACAATCCCTAGACACAACTAAACTAAGGACCAAATGAAACTAAAGAGATTAGCTTTGCCAAGACTAGACATTGCTGTTGGAGTAGGGGTTCAGGACTAGGAATGTTGTTTTGGGTCTTCAAGCTTCTGATTCCTGCACCTTGAAGGAGGCAGAGGCCTTCTTAGGTGTCTCTTCCTCACTCCCTCACTCTCTATCTCTCTGTCTCTCAAGCCTCTATCTCTCTCTTGAGGTCTGTAATTAGCTTGACCACACGAGTTATTCTCTCTCTCTCACTCTCTCTCTCCCCCCCCCCTCTCTCTCTCTCTCTCTCTCTCTCTCTCTCTCTCTCTCTCTCTCTCTCTCTCTCTCTCTCCCCTTTTCATGCAATAATAGATATTAATGTTGGCGTTTTTAACGAAGAAAAAAACAGATTCACATTTGAAATGTAAGATAACATTTATAGAGGAGTGCTAAATAATTAACTTACTGTTGCACCGTGGATTATGCACCATGGAGACATTGCCGCCATTAGCAATCACATTAGAGTGAGTGAAAACATGTTGAACAAAGACTTCTTTCACAGTCTTCTTACCAACCTCGACTTTGAAATCTAGAACTCTTGCTTTCCATGCAGAATGAAATATGTTTGTTGCTTTCGAGCTTTTTCTCCTTCTTGTCTACATAAGAACCCAAGAACCTTTGCTTATCCTCTGCTCTTGCCACCTATTATCAGTAGTGAGAGATTTTGAGATTGAGATAGTGCTTATGCTACTACATGGTCTTCTTGGCATACTAATGGTGAGGCTAGTTGGGGATAGTGTAGAGCAACCTCTAGAACTTCTTGGGCGGGTAGAAGACAAAGCCATAGGTAAAATGGAGGGAGAATGAGGTTTGAAAGCCTTTCATAAAGGAGTGGATATCTTTTAATGAAGGAAGAGAGTTAGCTATCAATCAGTAGTCAGGTGTCATGAACTTGACGGCTACTAGTAATGGGCCCTACTTTGTGAGACGAAGAAGTTACCTTACAAAAATGAGACAAAACTCAATATTTTAAAATGTTTTCTTTCATTTTTGTGTTGTTTTTCATGTATTTCTATGTTACATAAGGTTGCTGCTCATTGGCTGCGCCTTCTTTTCTCTCTCTTCTATAAGGCCCTCCAAATGACCTCCAAAATTTCCTAATGTGTCATTCTGTAACATTGGCATTCATCACATCCTTTTGCAAAAAGGTGATGCATCCTTAAATAAGGTGGGACACCAATAGCCTAATTGTAATACCTCTCTAGCAGTTAGTTATCTTGAAAAATACCCTCTAGCTATGCCCATATGTGCTTCTTGTAATATATAAAAATACTCATCCTCATGGGCACAACGTCTAAGAATATTGCTTTTTCCTAGCTTGTAGAGAGCTCTTGCAATTAGATAATAAGGTTCACATTTCTTCTGTACATGTCAAGCTACATCCTTACAAAGCTCCTTGGGTAGAAAACCATTAACTAAAAAGTTTACAATCTTCTCACTCCACTCGAGCAGGATTTCGACTAGGAATAGGAAAGTATCCGCCAATTCATCATCAATTCTAGTAGGGGCTTCACCATTGGGTATGCAAGAAAAATGATCAGCCATGGCATGTCTTTTGCTAGGTCTCACCACAACGGTGAAATAAAACTCAAGAAGAATCAATACCATCATATAATTCTTCACGTGAACATGGTTTTTTACCAAATACAACAACGTTTGATGATCCACATAAAAAAACAAACTTGTTAGCAAGAAGATGAAATAAAAAATTCTTTACATCATAAATCACAACTAAACCTTCTCACTCTATAGTGGTGTAGTTTCTTTTAGCACAATTTAGTTGTGGTGATTGGCAAAGCTAATGGGATAATCTAATTTATGCTCTCTTTGTTGAGTTAGAACACACCCAATAGCAAAGTTTGATGGATCAATATGCACATAGAAGATAACATTCCATTTATGTGTCTTTAAAATTGGGGCACTCTCTAGGGCTTGCTTCAATTGTTCATAGGCCTTGTCACACTTTTTGGTCCATTTATTTCAATGAGAAGCTTGTATAAGGAATGAGCTAGCTTTGCTTAAAATATAATAAACCGTCCATAATATCTGACATGACCCATGAATCTTTGAGCTCTCTTATAGTTGGTGGGTAGTGGCAATATTCTTGGACACTCTATGCCTTAAAATAACTCCATGCTTGACACAAAATTTTCATTTAAAAGGGTTAATGAGATACGATATAACCTACACTTTTCAAACACCTTTTGTAGACATGATAGATGTTCTTTCCAAGAAGAATAGACACATAGTTGGTCTAGGTAAGCTTCTTAAAACTCCCTTAAATATTCTTTGAAAGAAGTGTTTATTAATCTTTGAAATGTAGCATGTGTTAGGTTTCAGGTCCCATGGCCGGTTATTGTCGAACGCACACCCACTTACTCTTATTCATTTGGTTATAATGTCAATCAGGAGTTGAGAGGCATTACTCTCAATAGATCCACCAAGTTATGTGTCTCCTCCTTCTCCCCCTTCTCTCCTTCCCTCTCTTGCACTCACCTCCCCTGTTCCCACAAGTGGTATCCGAGCTCAGGGAGTTGGTCGGCATCCCTGGCTACCCTTTGCGTGCAACCCTCTCTATCCAACAAGGAATCTTGGGAGCTTGGGAATCTGCAGCAGAGCATCAAAGCAAGCAAGGAGAGAGTTTTTGGGAGCAACAAAAGTGTCGAGCACAACTATGAGCAGTAGCAAGACAACCAAAGACTTGAGAGCTTTACAAGCATTGGTATAGAGAGGAAATTAAGCATGAGTCTACATCGTTGTAGGCAAAAAGCTCGAGGGAAGAGTGTGTGAATGTGCACGCACATGCGTGCGCATGCACACACACACACACACACACACATTGCATCAGATACTAGTGGTGATTTTGAATGGATCGGTTAAGCAGAGCAATCCGAACACTAAGCAAAGCAAATCGGGTGCAGTAGCAAAATAACTCCTGAGCAAAGGAAAGCACAAGCGGCGCAGGTGTCGAGAAAACTGAACCACCCTCACACTCCCACAAGTGTCTCAACCGACTCGTCAGAAGTAGAGTCTGCAATTTTGACATTTCTGTAGGGAATTGGTTTTTAAAAAAAACTTGAACTTACACACAACATTTTGTGTGCAAGCCACCAATCCCACCTTTGCCCTCGACAATTCGGCTCAAATACCACGACACCTACTCACACACACAAAAGTGAGAGAGAGAGAGAGAGAGAGAGAGAGAGAGAGAGAGAGAGAGAGAGAGAGAGAGAGAGAGGGAGCAAAGTTGTGAAAAAGAGAGAGAGTGGAGTTGTAGGAAAGAGAGAGAGAGAGAGAGAGAGAGAGAGAGAGAGAGAGAGAGAGGGAGCAAAGTTGTGAAAGAGAGAGAGTGGAGCTGAGAGAGAAAGAGAGAGTGGAGTTGTAGGAAAGAGAGAGAGAACAAGGTTTCTTGACATCGGCATTGGAGACTCCTATCCGGCAACGAGAGGCGGCCTTGACATTGACAAGGGAAGATCAAATCTTGGCTAGTCTCTAACATCGACATCGATTTTTGGTACTCTTTGACGGCACGGCACATTGATTTTGACATTGACTTTTTTGCGACTTGGCACCGACAACACCTCTCATTATGCGACGGATTTTTTGACATCCGACCCCAACACTAGCATTCCCACGGACGAGCATTTTTCCATGGACAACTGTGCTTGTGACGTGAGCGGGTGAGGTCCCTCTATATAGAGGAGTGACACCCAACATTGGCACCGAGTGCACCGATTATGCTCTACTGCAGAACTATCAGCTTTGACTTCTTTGGCGGCTCCTTGACTAGCACATTTCTGTCTCATGGCAAAAATTGGCACCGACGATTCCATTCTACACCAACACGCAGTTTATAGGGAGTTTTTGAGCCACATACAACATTTTCTCTAGGTTTTCATACGTTTACATGCAATTTTGGTAGTCCTTCTACAGACACATGCATTGATAGATCATGCTTTTTTGAGCACACATAGTGCTATTAAGTTCTTTTGAGATCAAATATCCCCGCAGGGATCCTTTTTACTACACGATACAGTTCCTAGTGCTTATTCGTGCGCAGTCACTCATGTACATTGAGTTGCGGTCACTGTCTATGTACGTTATTGATGGCACCAATTTGGCATAATTCTTTGGTAGTTTTCTAGGCTGTTTTTGAAACTCAAACCAGAAGAGCCTGTTGTAATTTTAATATTATAAATGTGGCGAGCACCAAAATGGTGCCGCCTCAAACTCTACAAAATGAAAATCCACTCACACACAAATGTGAGCGTAATTGATTGAACGTCTCTCTCTCTCTCTCTCTCTCTCTCTCTCTCTCTCTCTCTCTCTCTCTCTCTCTCTCTCTCTCTCTCTCTCTCTCTCTCTTTCTCTCTGTCGCAATCTCTGAGTGCTTCAATACCTTTAAATTAAAGTTATCTCCCTACTCTAAACTACAACATTATCTCCCTACTTTAAATTACAACATGGTATCATTCACCTAGTATTACAATCCTCCTGCCAAGCCTATCTTCTTTGCTGCCCTCATGTGCTGTTGTAAATGAGTATTATTGACTCACCAACACTAATTATCGTTCTTGGGAGATACGCATGCAAATGTTTCTCGTTCATGAAGAAATTTGGAATAGAGCAAATGGCACCACTTTATGCCCGGCTCTTGTAATCCCTGCAGGTGTGCTGCCCCAAAAACTTTTGCTATTGATGCCACTGACATTGCCGCATGGGAAAAAATAGATAATAAAGCCATGTCCAACATCATGTTATGCATAGGTGATACACAAATTCACTTAGTGCATCGTTTGCCGACTGCTAATGCAATCTGGGAGCGTTTAAAAATGCTATATACTCACATGGACATTGTTTCACAAGTCACCGCCCATTGCAAATTAGTAAATTGCTTGCTTCCTGAAGACAATAGCGTTCCCACCTTTTTGGATGAGTGGAAACATCTATCTACTTGATGAGGCTACTATTGTAGGCCTTAGTTTTACTGATTCACAAAATGCTACGATGTTACTAAGTGCTCTACCAACCACTTGGACCGCATTCATCCCTACTCAAAGCAGTATCATTGGTCGCACATTATTGGTTCTTATTGGATGGATCCTCCAAGAGGATACTATGCAAAAAAATGCAAATTCACTTGGCCCTAGTACGACTACACCACTAGTCATGTTCTCCAAAAGTACGAGATTTACTTACCATCCTTCCCCAAGAGAAATGTTACCTACAAAGAACCCTCATTAGGCTCTTCTAGAATTCCAAGTCCCTCTACCTCACGAAGTTTAACATCTACTCCCCGCTCACGTAGTATAACTTGCACATACTGTTATAAACAAGGTCACTATGTGAAGACTGTTGGAAACATGCTTTCCATAAGCAAAAAGCACGAGAGCATCAATCCAACTTTGCGAAACCAAAAGGGGAGGAGAATAATAGTGACATTGATGAACTAACTTCCGATTCAGTATTCTAAAAAAATAAGCTTTTGTATTGCTTCTTGATAGGTACACAAGCCTTGATAAAAGGTGTGGCAATCGCACAAAAGAATCACAAAGGATCCAAAACAACGGCATACAAAAAGAAGAAGATAAAGCTACATGAGTTCTACTAAAATGAATTTATTTTGTTAAAAATATTTCCCTTCAGAGGAGGGGGGGAGTGTTTTAATTTCCCTTCAAAGGAGGGGGGGAGTGTTTTAATTTTAATATTATAAACGTGTCAAGCACCAAAACAGTGCCGCCTCAAACTCTATAAAATGAAAATCCACTCACACAAATGCGATCGCAATTGATTGAACGCGTCGTCTCTCTCTCTCTCTCTCTCTCTCTCATGTGCCTTCTCTCTCCTCCATCTCTCTCTCTCTATGTGTGTGTGTGCCGCACTCTCTGAGTGCTTCAATGCATTTAAATTAAACTTATCTCCCTACTCTAAACTACAACATCATCTCCCTACTCTAAATTACAAGTGAGCTCTTTTTGAGATTGTGCCTAGTCGTTTTTTGAGTCTACTTTAGCCTTTGGAGGGTCGTTGCCACAAAGCACGACTTTTCATTTGCATGGCTTGGAGGGTCTTTTCATCCATCCAAGCACGCACATTTTTTTTATATCACCACCTCTTAAATCTTTTACTCATGTTGACTAATTCTTGATTACGAGTTGTCTAGTGAAAAATCATTGGATGAATTACTACTCGTGTCCTCTTCTCTCTAGGATAGATCATCATTTAGATACTACTAGGCTCCAAATGGTTTGTTTCCATATTTTCACCAATATTTG
This sequence comes from Adiantum capillus-veneris, assembly GCF_014529385.1. Classification (NCBI taxonomy): domain Eukaryota; kingdom Viridiplantae; phylum Streptophyta; class Polypodiopsida; order Polypodiales; family Pteridaceae; genus Adiantum; species Adiantum capillus-veneris. The sequence continues at coordinate 84,045,088 of NC_140959.1, read as the reverse complement.
ATTTAGATTCTCCATCAAGATTGGATTCAATTTCAATTGATGATTTAGACTTCAAATCATGTGGGATATAGTCTTCTGATACACTACTAGTTTCAACGTCAGTCTATTCTTCACCTGTATGCCATCAGAAGTTATAGACATTGATCCTTTCATATTTAAAGGTAAAAGTTGTGGCACTTCGTCCCCCTCAAGTGTTACCCAAGTTGTCCCTCTATTTCCCAAGGTATCTAGGTTGCCGCTAGGTGGACCCAGTCCACGTTGTCGGACTTAGCCATTCCAGGTAGAACTTCCATATAAAGGGAATCTTTCCCAATATCAGTGTCCATTTTACATGTGTAACAATACTGCAATTGGGCTGAGTGAATTGTGATGTCAAATTGATGGTCAATTATAAATCTGTTCCCTAGATGAGGTGCTCGACCGACTACAAGATCAACTCAAATGACAGAGTCTTATAACTATAGGCAAACGTGGTTTTTAGACCAGTTATGCACCATTTTTTATTCCTCATGAAAGGACATCCCAAGATCATCTCAGATGACATAGGATGCTTGGAAAAATCCATAACAATGAAGGTATGCCTTACCTTGTGTCCAAGGACCTTGATCTTGAGATCTTCTAGCATTCCAATAGGATTAACGATAGTTTCGTTATGTTTGTGAACCCTAATGTAAGGTCTTCCCATAGATTTGCAACAATTTTTAGTTACAATGATGACTCCATCACCACCATCCAGAATTCCCTTCACAGTTAATCCTTTAATAGTGATTGGTAGGGTCACATTGGATTCATCACCTTCAAAATATTGTCCCAACTTGTTAACAAGTATTTCAACAATAGAGTTTTCATCTAAGTGTTCCTTCTCAATTGGCACTTCGTTATCCCTATCCATCTGTGCAAATTGTGGTAACTCGACTTTCAATTCTCCCATTAGGAAAAGTTTGGATTCAAATTTGGGCCTTGTAAGAAATGCCATGTCAGCATAGAGAGAGTTAATGGAAAATTAATTTTCTCTTTTTTCATACATGTTTTCTAAAAACTAGAATATCCTTTTCATTACAAGGTACGTTTATTAAAAAGCTCAAAAAGTAATCTAGTCTTGATAATTTTCTACAGCCACTAAGAGTTCAATGTTGAATATCTCAATCTTCTACATTTTTGAAAACTTAACTCTTCTTTTTTTTGCATTCAGGTTTGCTCAAAAACTTGTGGCTACTTGGGAAGTGTTGACCCATGAAAATATATGGGAAGACATGCTGATTTTGAGTTGTAAGGTGTCCAAACAAGACAATGGGCATTCTTATGGTCCAAACAAGACAATGGACATTCTTATGGATGGAGAGTTCATGCAAATGTAGAAGTTCTTTTAGAGCGCATTCATGATGAGAAGCGTGGAAGTGTAACTACACCCTTTTTCTTTTGCATTCCTCTAACAATTTCTACATATAGTTACTTAGGGTAGAGATTTGTTTGCAAGCAAGGAACCTAGTAGATTATTTTAATGTCCAAGTTGATATTTTCAAGACGATGATGATCCAAAATATGATCAATCTTGTGGATACACGTCCTGAAGGAGCCCCGAAAGCATTTGTCCTACCACAATCACGCTCTCCACCTCAGAGGTACAAAGTGGTGCCTCTAGCATCACAACAAGCTCCTGCACAACAGCTGCCTCTCCTTGTCTCTTTGATCAGTCCATCTCTAGGATTTTTGTTATGCCTGATTTTACAAAGGATGATGAGCCCACTGCACAGTCTTTTCCTCAATCCCTAGCTCATCATCCAACACCCAAACTGTCTCTAGAGGATGACTTGACACCCTCAGCCCCTCATGCTATCAAGGCTGCTCATTCACCTGCTAGCTCACCTTTGATCCCTGCTAACTCTCAATCTATTTTTTTCTCAAAGTGAGCCTTTACATTAGTCATGATAATCAAGCGTGAGAGGGATCTCCCGAGTACTATTGTAAATGAGAGTTACAAATCAATGTATTGAATTGGACAATACAATAGTGTAGATGACTATACCCAATGTAAAGACAAGTTGAGTCTGGCCCAAATTTTTTATTTTTGCTCAAACTTTGTTTGCAAGAAAATTTGTGTTTCATTTTTGTATGTATAATGATTAAAAACGTGCTCCGTAGCTTTGTTACAAAATTTGGGTTCAAAACATCATGATGCTTTGTGTGAGCCACCTTCGTCAATTAGGAGTTGCACAACACCAAAAACAGTCGATCATCATTTATCTCTGCACAGACTATCTCCTTGTCCGTTCTCTCAAGGACTTGTACAACAATTAATCCAAAATTTAGATTAAAATGATTTTTTTAACAATGAAAAACAAGTAGGTAGTATACTCAAAACATGCTACCTTTTGCATGTTGCACTAGAAAAGAAATTTCAAAGGTAGGTTGAGGTTAACCTCATTCTCCAAGTCCTTGCGCACATGTCGTAGTGTCACATTGCCTTGAATGCTAAGAATGGATAGCAGGTCAGGTCCACACCACACCTTAAGCATACTTAAAGGATTATTCATATCATCATGAAAATCCTAATCAACAGCTACCAGATGACCGTTCACTCGATGCCACCTTATGTAGTGGAAGGAAACTATGAAGTTCTGAGAAGCTATCATGCATTTACACATAACAGACTTCTTATCTATCTTGCATAAGATGCCATCAAAATCATGGACATCCCAAGACTCATCAAAAAAATTGAGGCATTTCTCTAACTTGCAGATTAACATAGTTGCAGTCTTCCTAAGCTCCTGATCATGGAAGAAGTTCATGAACACATGCATGGGCATCATGATTAAAACACGTACCACCCTACTTGCAATATTTTGTCTTCAAGACTTTTGTATTTCTTGATGAAGCTTTAGTCCAAAACACTTGGAGGTTTCACAGGCAGGGTTTGAACATTGTGGACTCTCCTTTGGAGGAAGTGGGAAATATTGTAGAGGGCCGAAGCCAAGTGTAGAGCTTGGTGCATTGTAAAAGTGGTCAAAGAAAAATATCCCCCTTTCAAAGAAAAATACCCCCCTTTCAGCCAGTGCTCTTCTACCACTAGTGTTATAGAGTAGCTTTCCCAGTGATGCATGGAATGCATAAAAAATTCCTATAATGCAATTTATCGTCTGTGCTAGCCTTCTTTGTCCGAGGGATAGATATCTGCAATAGATAAGTTAATAAAAGTTAAATAGTGAAAACAAAAATCTTTAGTGGAGGCTAGAAAATGCACACTTTGGTCAGTGAGCTAGAAACCCTAGCGGCATTGCTCTCAGATGTAGCTCTAAGTGCATATATGTATGTTCAATGAGCACCTCTTTGACTATTTTTCCTATTTGTGACAAGCAAAATTATTTTCCATGCCTTTGTAGCTATTCACAAACTCATTTTTAGTGCACTTTCTCTGTCTCGTCTGCAAGAGAACCCAACTTCCAATGATAATGGTGGTGGAAAGCCAACGACCATTGTCCAAATGAAAGATGTTGAATATTTCCAAGGGCTTAATACTTGTGGATGCTCATTGAGGACTTTTATTCTCCATTAGTGGTTCTTTGACGACGTTAAGATGCAGAGCATAGAAGAGAGAAGGAGAGTGTTTAGTAGTAAATGGATAAAAACGAGCATGATTAGAATGAAATCTCTCATATTGAGAAAGTGCACACAACTACATTGAGTATAAGTTATGCTATATTTTTCCTATATTCAATGCTGACAGAAGAGAGATTTGAGAAAATCACAATGTATATTATTATTAAAACTTTTGAAACAACAAAAAATTGTTTTTTGAAAATTCAAAAATTTGACATACAAATGCAAAAATTTCAAGCTACCGTTATGATAGCCTCCCATCCATTGGTCGCGCAACATTCTTTCTCTAGCACTAAAAGGACCAAAAATGAGTCGAAACTTTTCGTAATGATTGAGAAAGCTCAAAGAGCTAGGAATAGTTTGTGATTTCCATACAGTTTAGACATGATGGTGTTTTTGACTTCAGAAGCCATGAAATCCATTAACTTGGCAATATTTAGCGACACTTCCTGTGCTTTGGTTCCTTGACATGGGGAAGATGGAATCTCCATTTCTTCAATAGGGTTAGGCAATCCCTCCTTGAACATTCTCTCCAAGAGGATGAAGCTAACCTCCCCAGTAGGTGTTGCCCTGCACTTGATGGGGAGCACGAGGGGGGGGGGTCATGAACCCTAGGAGGTCCAATGTCCTAAATGCACTTTCTTCCTGGATGATACTAGGTATGGCTAGTGGAAATCTGTGGTCCTTGTGAGGCTGAGTTTGTGTAGCAAACACTGTGCCTGTAATCTAGATATGCTAGATATTGGCTCTAGCTCCCTTTGGGTCTCTTCTACCAAATTCCTTAAGTGCTTAACTCGCTCGATCTCCTCTATAGGGTTTAGGTGAGTCCCGATCTTCTTCATGAGTTCCATGGGTTTGTTCCCTCATGGCTCATGATGATCCTCATTGGTTTTTTCCTTCATAGTGGCCATCTTAGTCTCCATGGTTTCATCTGAATGTAAATCATCATTAAGTTCATTCATATACACAGGGTCATCTCACCGGGTCCCTATGTTGGTCTTTGAACTAGGGTTTAATTTTGCTACCTTTTGCGATCTATTCCTTCAAGTTTTCTTCTTCTTCTTCTTTGATTGGGTGATTGATGTTGCATCTCTTTCTTCAAGGATATAATTTTTGTTTTGGAGCATCGATTGTGTGAGTAGGTTTACTGGTGTACCACTATGTGTAGTTGTGATGTCGCCTTAGTAACCTCAATTAAGTTCAACCGCGTGATCTTTGGCACATTTGGAATATTAAGACATTGGGAAATCAAATTATCTATACCGCATCAATTACACCTGAGTATTGGCATTGTAGATGCTCCCTTCGTTGGTTTGCACTAGTGTGGAATTCTTTTGTAGTCTAATAGGACACTTAGCTACATGATGTGGTCCCTCACACTCATAACATTGAAGAGGTGGCCTCTTGGCAGTGAGATTGATATTTTAGCCTCTTGCTGCAAGAGAAGATACTTGATAAATAGGCTTGACTTGTCCCCAATATTCCTCCATGTAGTATTGTGGACACACCTCAAGCGCGTCTACTCCATAGGAAATACTAGAGTCTATATCATCCTCACAATCCACACAAGCACTAGATGACTTGCAACCCACTTGGTTCACATGGGTGACTATCAAATGTGGGGTTGCGGTCGTAACACTGGAGGTGGTGATGGTGTCATTTGAACAATATTTTGGGATCTAGGGACTAGGTGTTGTGATGGTTGCTCAACATGTGGGGCATGCATCAATGCAGGAACTCGAGGTGAGTCCGTTCAAGCCAAAGGTGGTCTAGTTGAATTGCACATTTAAACACTAAGCTAATTATCTAAGTCAAAATAGATCAATTTTAGATGAAATTACAGAGAAAAAACTAGTTAAACAAGTTAGGTAATTATGTCTTATTTATCAAAGTTAGTATACATCATAAGTAAGCCCTTATAATTATCTTAATGTCAAAAAGGTAATCTACCTATTTAGGTAAGTCAAAATAGTTCAATTTTAGCAAAAGTTAAAGAGGGAAAACTAGATAATAAAGTTAAATAATTATGTGCTATTTATCAGAGTTAGTATACATTATAATTAAACTGTGTTAATTATCTTAAGGTCAAAAAATTAATTTAGCTAATTATTTAAGTCAAAATAGATAAATTTTAGTTGAAGTTAAAGGGAGAAAATTAGTTAATCAAATTAGATAATTAAGTCCTATTTATCATAGTTAGTATACATCTTAAGTAAGTTGAAATAGTTACTTGAATGTCAGAAAAATAATCTAGCTATTTATTTTAGACTAAACAGTCTAAGTTTAGTTGAAAATGAAAGGGAAAAATTAGATAACTAATTTTTGTATTTACAAGGTAATTACCAAAGCTAGGAGATACCATTATCTGCTTGTGATAAATATACCATAATTAGTTTAAGTTGTTAAAATTGATCAAAAACCCTACTTTTATTTGAAGATTAATTAAGATAAATAGAATCTAGTGTCAAAATTCTCTAGAGAAATTATTATGAGTGTAAACCATTGGTTTAAAGCTGGTAAAATGTAATATTTAAGAGAAAAAAAATATAGTAAATATTAAGCTTAAAACAAGCAGATTTCAAGCTTAATAAACATGGGGAAATTAGGAAAAGGCTCTATAAATTTATAAGAAAATTATGGGAGCTTAGAAAACCCTTAAGGAAGATACGATAAAGTTATCTTGTCCATATAAGCAATTAAGAAATTACTATGTCAAGAAATTACCCTCTAGGATTATAGATTTAACCTTGAATTGGTTGGAAGAAAAATTTGATGGAATACGAAGGTTAAGTTTAGCTTTTGGATGATTTACCTAATAATTAGACATCCTTTTTTATAAGGATAAGACATTAGGAAAATTTTGAGCTCATTTTTGGGCCTTTTAAGAGTGCCACATCATCAAAGTTGTACAAAAGAAAGCAACCCGGTAGACCCCTCTAAATATTGCTTAGAACCCCATGATATGACCTATCATTGGAAAGTTCTTGAAAAATGGATTCTAAAGAGCCAAGGTCCAAAATTTTTGGATGACTTCTATGAAAGTTATGCCATTTTTTTTCAATCAGCCAGGTTTTGTTACCGTTACGGTAATCTAAAATCACCTTTTTCTAGATCTACATGAAAGCAATGTCCGATACATGCATGCTATATATCAATAGATAGCATTTGAAGAGTAGATTCTAAATATCCAACCTCCGACAAGTTTGGATCTTATTTGTAAAAAATTTACCGATCCCCACTTTTTGAAAGCTATGCCACATCAACGATGCTTACAAGGCCCGTTTTTGAGTCCAAACTTTTCCTAATGAAGTCATGGCATCCAAAAGGACCCGAGCCAATCCTCCTTCTGAGATGAGTGTAGTGTTCCTAAATGAACTAGAGCGTCGCACGACGACGAAGCCATGCCTAGTAGTAGGCCCACTGACGAGAGCGTTCAGGCCCTAGTGCTACAAAAAATGCTTGATCAGTCCCAAGTGGATCTTTGTTATATTTAAGTTTAGCTAATTCAAGTTTTTCTTTAAATATTAACATTGCGTATGTAAAGAGGGAGTAAGAAATTAGGAAAAGTAAAACTAGCCGAAACGGAAGACATCTTTCAAGAAGCCTACAAGCACTTGCTTGTACATTAGGAAGGAAATGTTTGGGATAAAGCTAGTTGACTTAGGGAAGAATGATTGGTCATCCCTAAGATAGCTTGTCTCAAGACACGTCTGATTCCTCGAAATATTTTCACTTTAGGTGATGAGTAATGATGGCTGGTCAGCCATGGATGAGTCGTTCCCCATGTACGTGGAGTCTGTACCTCCTACATGTGTATGTTTGTGGATACTAATTAGAATACCGTTTTCTTGGTTGGCATATGGGCGCTCCGAACTTTTGGGTGATGGTTTCCACCCTATTTATAAATAAGAAATGGTGTTGTTTTTTCACCCATGTATAGGTGTGCTTGAGACAAGTGGAGTACGTGTCAGGATTTTCAAGATATATTATAAGTGACCGTACCTTGTCTTAAGTCTAAAGATGTTTATTTTCTAAAAGACTGTTTTCAATGACTTGTCTTAATGAATAACCGTGACAAAAAGTTAAAAAGGAATCCATTATTTTAAGTGTTAAAACACATGTGATAGTAATTAGGAAACCAAATAATCATGCGGGATTATGGGGTGGTAAGTGGGGATTGACTAAGGTTGTCAATCATGGATGGGTGGACGTGATTAGTCAGGTAACTATCCATTCCTGTGCACTAAAAACATTAAGTAAACCTCTCCAATTGGAAGAGGAGTTCACCATCGGCTGTAACCTCACATCTGTTAGGGGGAAAAAATAATTGGTTGAGAATATCTTAGTCCAATTTGTGGAAGTTATAGGGCTGAAATAGTATGATGTTGTCCTGTTTCCGCTGTGAGATAGGACTAGGAATTCTTCTAGGGCTATAGACCCAAGACATTGTCGATGGTAAAGGTCTATTCCCTAGATTTTTCTTGTTTAGAGACTTCGAATTTTAATAGTCCTAGAAACCTGGCAAGGACCCCCATCCCAATCTTGGTATTGGTGGGTTGGGGATCTCTCTCTCTCTCTCTCTCTCTCTCTCTCTCTCTCTCTCACACACACACACACACACACACACACACAGAGGTGTACAAGGCATGAGGAAGGGCGGAGGAAGTCAGGAGGGAAGATGGCAAAAGAGCCCTCTCTCTCTAGTATGCTCTACAGCACCTGCAGGACAACCAAAGGGTGATAAATGCATCCTTGGGTGCCATGAGTCAAAAAAGTGGAAGACAAAAACCTTGCGTCTTTATTCTCTCCCTCTACTATACTCTATGTCATGCGGAAGGGAATCAAAGGCTTGTAAGACGTACACCGTAGGTACAAAAACCTCTATCACTAGTGGATTTTGCTAAGATTGGCCCACTTATGGATGAAGTAACATTTAATGGTCTAGTAACTTGTGTGTAGCGGAAAATAGCATAGACATAGTGAGCATTTCATTAGAATAGATTCCTAATGAGCATAGCAAGAGTGCTTGGATGGAGAGAGCAACAAAAGCATAACACCTAGTTAGATAGGCATGAACAATACTTCAAAAAGAGAGAGAAATTAAGCTATGGACAATAGTTGAGGACTGGATTTACATGGAGCCAGTCCCCCCTACAAAAGGCTTTGTATTATAGGTTTCCCCCGTCAAGGGAGAAATTTTACAATACAATACTTTGTGTTCCTTCAATAACTTGCCGGTGCAATGAAGATGGAAGCTTCAAGAACCAAGCTCACACTTGTAAAACACGACATCAATTCCCTCACGGTCTCAGACCCAAGACCTCTTACACCTTTGAAGATGGTGAGAACTAGCGGGGTATCAGAGTAGATCAAGAGAAAGAAGGAGTATTCTTATGAGAAAGAAGTATGTCTCCTCACATAATCACTCATAATAGCTTAGCATAGCTTAGTAATTAGCATGGTAGAGGAGATGAGCATGCATGGGAGCTTGGCTCTTGGTTGGATTCGCATCACAAAGCAAAGAGTTGTTGGTGTAGGCCTCCCTTCTCATCACAAGCTTGGAGTAGATGATGAGCTTTTTATTAAAGCTTGAGAAGGAGATAGTCCTCCTTACTCCACACATGATATTGTGTGTGTGTGTGTGTGTGTGTGATAATGCCTTGCCAAAGTCAGCCCTTCTCTCTCTTGGTCGACCCCTCTTGCATTTTACTCATGCTGGCATCCCATTGGACCCTGCAAAGCTTAGCCAATGATAATTAAGAAGAATAAGTGATAGACTTATGACATGTGTCCCCATTTCCCCTTTTGTGAGAGCTTTTGGTATTTAATTAATGAAATTAAACTCTCATTGGACCCCTTAGTCTTCTAGCCAATTGGAATCAGGCAAGCCATTGGGCTGCTGAATGCTCATTGGACCCCTTGGGAAATTGTCCAATAGTCTTCTAGAGAGCTTAATTCCTATTGGTTCTTTTATCAAGTGTTTTTAAATGAATTAAACTAAATGTACTCTAGCCTAATTCTCATTGGTCCACCTCTATGGCCGTCCAATAGGATTTGAATGCACCTTGGGGAAATTGGGCTAGGGAGCTGACATGTGTCCCCTATTCCCTTTGTGTAAGGGGAGCTTGCTAGAGTGTGTGTGTGTGTTTCTCTCTCATCCCCTACAAGAAAGGCTCACTTCCTCCTATCTAGGGATATGTGAAGACTTTATGGTCTTCACATAAGCATCCAATTTGCCCTAGGTTTGGACCATTGGACCTAACCTTTGAATTTTGGAACCTTAGCATTTTGGAAGTCTTAATGGGCTGAACCTTAGGGTCTTTGAAGCCCATTGTTGCACATTGCTCTTTTGCATATGGCCCCCCCTTTGGATCCCTATTTTCCCTCATTTGGATCCCTACTGTGACTGGTCTACCAGCTTAACCAATATTCTAGCTTTTTCTCCCCTAGTACTACCCCATATTAAACGACCAGTTTAACAAGAGAAAATCATTTGGGAGAATTAGGTATTAGTTATTTTGACATTACCTCTCTCTTGAAATCATAGTCATCCTCAACTATGGGGTAGAGAAGATAAAGCCTATTCATCAGTCCTTTTTCTAGTGGGTAGAGGATCCCTATCTTACCCTACGACATCGTTCTAGAATTGATGACTAATCCATTTGGCGCTTGAGAGCATAAGCTTTCGCAAGCATGTCTGTGCATTGGTCCTATCAATCTTCCATAGTAGAGTGACAAGCTCTACCTGGTGTTTGGAAGACGTCGTCTCCACAAACTTGATGCTAAGCATACTAATTAACATTTGTGCACAATAAAGAAAAAGAGAGTCTTATAAGACAAAAAACTTTGTTCATTTTAAAAATGTGTACATTTGCTTACTCTAGGGAAGCATTGTAAGCATTGACAAGGTTTAGGTTATCCTTTAATTGTATGCCTTGCATCCATTTAGCATCTTCAAAAGTATAGTTCTTAAATTTAATAAGATGTTGGTGGATAATCTTACCGCCTCTCAATACCTTGTCTTCATGTCGGAGAATGGACTCAGGCTGCCGCACCTCTTCTTGGTCCTTGATCTCCGGTGGGTCTTCAATAGTTGATTCTTGAGGTGGCTCTCCTTTGTAAGGCTTTAGTAGGCTCACATGAAGAGCATTGTGTATGAGCCAATGACTGGGCAACTTGAGTTGATAGGCCATCTCATTGATTGGTCTAAGAATCTAAGGGACCATAGTACCTTTTTGCTAACTTAGCATAGTACTTTTGGTGTCCCATAGGATTCTTGTCCGTCGAGTGCCTTAATCGAGCCTTGGGAGATTGAAGCAAGACAAGCCAATCATTTTCTTTAAAGGCTTGGGCCCTTCTCTGCTTATCAACAATAACCTTTTTCCTTTGTTGTGAGATAGAGATAGCATCCTTAATCTTTTGGAAAGATTCTTGTAGGTCTTGGCTATACTCATCTGTAGCGAATATCTTCTCGTGTACCTTAAGTAGCAGGGGATTTTTGGATCTTCCCTCAATTACCTCAAAAGGTGCTTTTCTCGTGGAGGTATGTATAGTATTATTGTAAGCATACTCCACTAAGGGTAAGTACTTCTCCCATTGGGACCTTTGATCTACTTCCATTACGTAGGATTTTAGTAGATTAAGAATTGTTAGGTTAGCTATTTTACTTTGGCCATCCGTTTGCGGGTGATAGGCTGAAGAGAAATTTAGCCTTGTCCCTAAATTCTCAAAGAGACCCTTCCAGAAATTATTGGTCATTCTAGGATCTCTATCTAGCACTATGGACATTGGCAAGCCATGGTACTTGAAGATTTGTGATATGAAGAGGGTTGCCATTTGATGGGCTTTGATAGTCTTTTTGACAGGTATAAAATGAGCTTGTTTGTTGAACCTGTCTACTATCGTCCATATTCCCATATTACCATGGATAGACTTAGGCAATCCAAAGATAAAATCCATGGATATGCTCTCCCATGGTGAATTAGGTATTGGCAAAGGTTGAAGCAATCCAAGTTGCTTCCCTCTATCAAACTTTGTCTTTTGGCATACCACACATTTAGAAACATACTCTTGTATGTTTGCTTTCATGAGAGGCCAATAAAAATATGTTTCAATCCCTTTTAGGATAGACTGAATTCCTCTATGCCCCGCATAAGGAGGAGCATGATATTCATACATTACCTTCTCACGTAGTGAGTTAGTAGCACATAGTCTATTGCCATAGAGAAGATAACCATCTTGTAATGTAAATGGTTCCTCTTTCTTCCCTAGTGCAAGGGCCGAAATCACATCTCTAAAATCGGGATCAATAATGTACTCATCTATCATAGAAGATAGATCATTGTGAGTTGCTATGGAAACCACATTCACTCTCGGCCGTCTTGAGGGTACATCCGCTACTTGATTATGCTTGCCAACAATGTGAGCAATATGAAGATGAAATTGCAAAAGGAAATTTGCCCACCTCATTTGTTTGTCGGAGAGCTTGGTCTGCATCATGAAGTACTTTAAGGCTTTGGTGATCCATCCGCAGAATGAAAGGAGTCCCCAATAAATAGTGCTTCCACGAGTCTAAGGCATGTAGAACTGCAAGGAGTTCCTTTTCATATATGCCTAGAGCTTGCTCAACAGGGTCGAGCCTTCGACTTTCATACGCTATGGCGTGCCCTTCTTGGAGCAAAACAGCTCCAAGGAAATCACCACAAGCGTCACAATGGACCTCAAATGGCTTTGAGAGATCCAGCAGTGTACGCACATGTTGAGAGATAAGCTTTTCTTTAAGCTTTTTGAAAGCATTGTTCTCCTTGCAAACCATGTATATCTAACATTTTTCTTTGTAAGGTCATGTGATGGTCTTGCGATTTGTGAGAGATTTCTATGAAGCATCTATAGTATGCACACATACCTATAAAGATTCTTAGTTCACGTACATTCCTTTGCTTCAGAATCAAAATATTGGTGGAGTACGTTTGTTTTTGCACTCTTCCTTTGGGCAGAGAGGGTTGGTTCCTGGTGCTATAGTACATGAAGCATCAATTCCCAACCCTCTGTCCAAAAAAAAATTGTAGGTTTTGGCATTGATATAGGTATCTAAATAGGCGTCGAAATACTGCTCAGAATAGGCCTTGGAAAGGCCCTCAAATGAGCATCGATATGCACGTAAAAATCAGTGCCAAAATTTTATTCCATTTTTGCCGCTTATATCAATGGATATAGCAACGAGAATATCACCACATATTTCAATGACTAATATACCGACGATATGATGCCAAGGCTTTTTATTCTTAAAACAAACTTTTTGCCATCGGTACACGCATTGATATTTGCGCAATATATTGTCTTGTCGTGCACTCACCTCTAAGAATAGTGCAGAATATTGAGAATCCAAACTTTTAACCTAAGGCATTTCTTTATTCTCAAGTTTCGTTGACGACACCACCCTACTCCAATTCAATGAAGCAAGGATATGAGCAACACAAAAGAGGAAGTCCTCTATCCATCGTGATCGTGGGTGTAAGGGTCATACACCACAATCCAGGTCAATAATTCAAAGGTTATAATGGTAGCTAGTTTCTATACCACAAAAATTAAATCTCATTGATATACATAGGATCTATAAAAATCTTTTGTCCTACATTTAAGAGACACAGCCGCCATTCATAAAGTCCTAAATGTGATATGAGACTTATTCTTAACTAACAAGTAAACCTGTAAAAAGTACCCGACTAGTTGGGTCCACCTGCCCATAGACATAGTTCTGTTTGGATACTAGTCTCTCACTTTCCACTCTGCACTCATCCGTTCCTCGTGATTTTTAAATTATGACCATGTTGTTTTACATGTACATATAGGGTTTATATATTGATTCCAATCACAGGTTCTTTTATACAACCCTTCAAACATCACCAAAATAATTCTTTCTGAAACAGGGTCTAATAAGGACGATTCTATATCATAACAAAAAGAATTGACCAATTTTCTTATGAGTTTTCCACTAACCGTGGACTTTCTTTGTCTAACCAATAGAGCCTTTGCAAAGGATTTACTTATTTGCTAACGTGAAATACACAAAATTCTCTTATCGCTAATTGTAGGGATATCTTGCTAATCGCAAGGATAAAAAAGAGAGTTGATAGCCTCAACTTATTCTCCGCTAACTACGGGATCATGTCACTAATCGCAAATTCCTCTAAAAAAAAGATATTTCTTTAGCAATTGTTCTCTTTAAGTGATTCTTCAGACATGATCAACTAACTCCTAGTATCAATCAACAATAATTTATCAAACAATCCTTTCACTACTAGATACGAAATCATATACTTGTATCTTGTGATACAATCAGGTTTCTTGGATGGTTCAAGGGGATTAGGTCAGCATGTATAATGATGCAGAATTATAATATATCTTATCGGATTAGTGATGTGATCGACTGCCTCTCGTGTTGGAGGTTCGACGAATTTAACTTCTTCTACATCTGATACCTATTAGGAAATACGACGTAGCTAAGTAGATAATTGAGTAGATTATTCAATGGAGAGAGATATGTTTTACACACAAGAGATTATAAAGAAGAGAGAGAGAGAGAGAGAGAGAGAGAGAGAGAGAAAGAGAGAGAGAAAGAGAGAGAGAGAGTACACATGATATACGTGGTTCACCCAATGTGGGCTACATCCACGGGAAAGCAGTCACTTAATGGCTTTAGTACTTCAAACAAGAAGTAGGTTACAAAGGGATTATACCCTTAATAGAGCTCCCGCCTTGATTCACTCTTACCACCTCATACCCACCTTGTTGCATCAACTTCACATTATGAAATGTGTGTACAAATTTCCTCCTTTTATACGCCAAAAGGGTTGCCCTCTCTCATGAGAGGTAGCCATGTGTAGCCGCCCTTGTGTAGATAAGTCCAAATTGGACCCTCCAATCCGCCCATGTGTAGCCGCCCTTGTGTAGATAAGTCCAAATTAGACCCTCCAATCCGCCCATGTGTGGCCGTCCTTGAGAAGATGAATCCGCTTTTGAATTTGGCCACCAGCCACACCGGCCATTGAATTTTGACCACCGGCCACTGGCCGTTGACTACCTTTCAACCGGCTAACCAACCGGTCGTTTTTCGACCACTTTTTGGCCGTCATCCGGCCATAATATTCCGGCGAAAAGGAATATTCTTGAAAATTTTGGTTTTTTGTGAGTGATTTTTCTTCACGCACGATGGCTTCTCCTCATAATGGGGGCCTTACAAATGTGCGTTTTTACCACAAAAAGTTACAAGGGTTAATTCAAGTTCCATACTTAACAATCTCCCACTTGGAGACTGATCTCCAAACCAAACCTGTGACTGCTTTCCATCCTGGCTTCTTATCCTTGAATGCCAATTGAAGATGAGAAAAATCTCAACTTCTCCTTATTGACCACCTTTGTAAACATGTCTGCAGGATTGTCACTTGTATGGACATTTCCTAGCTTTAGTTGTCCCTCTTCCAAAAGAGTGTTTATGAAGTGATATCTCACCTCAATGTGCTTTGTCCTTGAATGAAAGGCTGAGTTCTATGCAAGATGGATAGCGCTTTGGCTATCACTGTATAAGACAGAATTGTCTTGTCTGAATCCAAGCTCTTCTAAGAATCTGTGAAGCCACAAAATTTCCTTGCTTGCCTCCGTCATTGCTACATACTCTACTTCCGTGGTAGAAAGTGAGAACACTTTCTGTAGCTTTGAAGCCCAACTTACTGTTGTGCTTCCAATCGTGAAGACATAGCCAACAGTGCCCTTTGAGTATCTTTTCACCTGCCATATCTGCATCAGCATACCCTTCTAGAAAAATATCAGTTACTCCAAAATACAAAGCATTTGTTGTTATCCCTTTTAGATACCTAAGTATCCACTTCACAGTTTGCTAGTGCTTTTTACTCGGGTTGTCCATGAACCTACTTACAACTCCCACTGCATGTGCAATGTCTGGCCTTGTCCAGACCATAGCATACATAAGAGAACCTACTGCTGCATCATATGTAACTTTAGACATATAGGCTATCTCCTCTTGTGTCTTTGGACACATATCCTTGGTTAGTTTAAATTGACCAGCCAAAGGTGTAGAAATCGTTTTTGCATTTTGCATTGCAAACCTTTCTAGTACCTTCTTGATGTAATCCTCTTGAGATAGCTTTAATGTCTTCTTCATTTCTGTCCCTTGATATCTTCATACCAAGTATCCTCTTTGCAGCACCTAAATCTTTTATTGAAAAATATTTAGAGAGCTCCTCTTTTAGGTCTTTGATGTCATGTACGTTAGCACTTACAATCAGCATGTCATCAACATACAACATTAGGATGATGAACTTCCCATCTCCCAAATTCTTCGTGTAGACACAGTGATCCGAGTTACATCTTGCGAATCCATGATCCAACATCAATCGATCAAACTTCAAGTACCATTGTCTTGATGCTTGCTTTAAACCATACAATCTCTTCTTTAATCTGAAAACCACTTTCTCCTTACCTTTTACTTCATACCCCTTTGGTTGAAGCATGTAAATTTCCTCCTCTAAGTCACCATGAGGGAATTCCATATTTACATCCATTTGCTCAAGGTTTAAATCATGAGAAACCACAAGGCTTAAGACAAGCCTAATTGAATTCATTTTTACAACAAGAGAAAATATTTCATTAAAGTCAATACGTTTCTTTTGAGAAAACCCTTTTACCACAAGCCTAGACTTGTACCTTTTCTTACCACCTTGTTCTTCCTTTAGATTATACTTGTTCTGAAGTGCTCACTTACCTTTAGGCAACTCAACCAACTCCCATGTTTGGTTGCGATATAATGAGTCCATCTCCACTTGTATGCTCTTTATCCATTCTTCATTGGATTTGTGTTTCATAGCTTCCTTGTATGATTCTGGCTCTCCAGAATCTGAGATCAAAAGATTGTTAAAGGAAGGAACAAACCTTTCTAGAGGTCTACTTGATCTTGTGGATCTTTGGGGAATAGGTTGAGGCTCCTCATTTGGTTGACGTTGTTGCACTTGTCACCGTTTGCACTGCTTGAGTCTTCACCGTCCCTAAGCTCCATGTACTCTTCACTTGTTTCTTTTGTTTGTTTTCTTTCCAAATAATCGTTGTACATATTTTGTACATTGAAAATTACATCCCTACTCCTAAAGATTTTACCATCTTCAAGATTCCATAGGAGATACCCAAAGTCACCTTTTCCATAGCCAATGAAGAAACACTTTTTGGACTTTTGCATCTAGCTTTGACCTTAGGCTTCTATCTATGTGCATGAAAGCCTCGCACCTAAACACTTTGAGAAATGAATAGTTCTTCGGTTTCCCTGTACACGCCTCCTCTGGAACTCCCCCATCCAATGCCATTGAGGGTGACCAGTTTATTAAGTACACAGATGTACTTACTGCTTCCGCCCAAAGCACAAGCCGTAGGCCTGCATGTAGCCACATGCTTTGTGCTTGCTCCATGATTGTTTTTTTCATCCTTTCAAAAATGCCATTTTTGTTGAGGTGTCCTTGGGGTTGTTCTTTGCCTCCAAATGCCATTGCTAGCACAAAAGCTTTCAAAATCTTGACTGCAATATTTGCCTCCATTGTCGAATGTGAGGCATTTAACCTTAGTGCCTGTTTCATTCTCCACAAAGGCTTTCCATCTTTGAAATATGAAAAACACATCAGATTTATTATTCATTACATAAAACCATGTTTTCCTAATCGTATCGTCTATGAATGTTACATAGTACAATGAGCCACCAAGTGATGGTGTACTTGCAGGACCCCAAACGTTAGAATGAACCGACTCTAGTTTTCTATTTTTTCTTTCATTTCACAGAACTCTAAGTCCACTTCTTTCAAACCTGGTAGAAGCTTCTTTGTTTGAAAGATTTGCATTCCTTTGGCACTCATATTCCCAATCCGATAGTGCCACACCGCACTATTGACTTCTGTAGCTATTGCACAAGTTGAAGATTGTGTGCTAACAGTACACAAGTAAAGTGTACCGACATTTTCTCCCTTGGCAACCACCAAAGATCCCTTTGAGATCTTCCACCATTTGCTTTCGAATGCAATGTTGTGACCTTCATTGTCGAATTGTCCCTGTAGAGATAAAATTTTTGCGAAGAGAAGCAACATGTCTAACATCTTTAAGCTTCCATTCATTTCCATTAGCAGTTTCGACACAAACTGTACGTTTGCCAACAATTTCACAAGTTTCATCATCTCCCAAGTATACATACCCAAAATTACCTTTGGTGTAATCTTGGAAATGTTGCTTGTGTGGTGTCGCATGGAATGAAGCCCCAGAATCTACTATCCAGGAATTAGACACATTGTCTAATGAGAGAATTAATGCATCTTGCTCTAGTTTACCTGCCACATTGGTCTACGATGTTGGCTTGTTGTCTTGAGACTCCGACTCCTTCTTCTTCTTGGACCAGCGATCACGACCCTTTTGGTTTTTGAACCTCTCCTTAGGCCTTCCTCTTGTTTCCACTGAAAGTGCAGCACTTGATGATTCTCCTGTGCTTCTCCTTTGCATTTACTTGTTTAGGAGAACACTCACAACATCATCAAACATAAGAATATTTGTGCCATAGATAGAATTACTTACAACCATCACAAGACTGTCCCAACTATCCGGTAGAGATGATAGTATAAGGAGAGCTCGCACTTTGTCATCAAAATTGATTTTCATCGATCGAAGTTGACTTATGTTTGCGTTAAAGTCATTTAGGTGTTATATGCAATTGAACCATTCTCTACCATCTTTAGATTGAATAAGAACTTCATGAGAAATACCTTATTGGATGCCGATGGTTTTTCGTAGAAGTCATCAAGTAACTTCATCAAGTCCTCCGTGGTATTCATCTCTGAAAAGTTGAAGGCCACCGTTGATGCCAAGCTTAACCAAATTTTTCCCAATGCCTTTCGGTCAAGGACAATCCATGCTTCATTTGCCATCATTGCGGGCTTCTTTGCAAGACCGCCTAGTGGCAAATAAAGGTCCTTCTAGTAGAGATAGTCTTCAATATCCATCTTCCAATGTTTGTAGTTTTTACCGTTGAACTTCTTGATCTTGAGCTTCCCTTCCTCCTCCATTACTCCCACTCAATTCAAGGAATCCTTTCCTTGAGATAATTTAGCTATGAGAAAACCTTGCTCTGATACCAGTTAGGAAATACGACGTAGCTAAGTAGATAATTGGATAGATTACTTAATGGAGAGAGATAATTTTCACACACTAAGAGATTATAGAGTAGAAAGAGAGAGAGAGAGAGTACACACAATATACGTGGTTCACCCAATGTGGGATACATCCACTGGAAAGCAACCACTTAATGGCTTTAGTACTTAAAACAAGAAGTAGGTTACAAAGGAATTATACCCTTAATAGAGCTCCCACCTTGTTTCACTCTCACCACCTCACACCCACCTTGTTGTATCAACTTCACACTATGAAATGTGTGTAGAAATGACCTCCTTTTATAGGAAAAAAGGGCTGTCCTTTCTCATGAAAGGCAGCCATGTGTAACCGCCCTTGTGTAGATAAGTCCAAATCGGACCCTCCAATCTGCCCATGTGTGGCCGTCCTTGAGAAGACAAATCCGCTTTTGAATTCGACCACTGGCCATTGAATTTGGCCATTGGCCACTGGCCATTGACTTCTGACCACACCAGTCAACCGACCAACCGACCGATTGTTTTCCGACCACTTTCCGGTCGCCGTCCGGCCATAATATTGGGCTCGAGACTGGCCATGAAAATTTTGGTTTCCGACGAGTGATTTCGGTTTTCGGCGAGAGATTTTTCTTCACGGATGATGGCTTATCCTCATAATGGGGGCCTTACAAATGTGCGTTTTTACCACAAAAAATACAAGGGTTAATTCAGGCTCCATACTTAACAATCTCCCACTTGAGCTACAATTGGAGTAATTGACACCTCCTTTTGTACCTCATTCGAAGGTGAAACAGTAGGAGCATCTTTGAAGCTTCTCGTAATTAGTTCTAGGGCCGTCGTGTCGAAAGAGAGAGAGCTTTGTCGTGAAAAGTAGAGTTATCTCTTCCCTACTTGCCAAGAAGATAGCAAGAGATAGAGAAGAGAGCTCTATAATTTGAGGAACAGGACGACCGTGGTAGAGATGGAGATGGAGAGAGGTTCGGGGAGAGAAGATACCTCCAGTGTCAAGACAAGAGAGCTTCCACTTCTAAGAGTCTTTGTGTTTGTTTTAGATTGAGACAGGAGGGCCCTCCCTTTATAGGCTATCAAGAGAAAAATAAAAGCCTAAAATAGTCAAAAGCAAGAAGGCGAGTTCATGCACGTTTGCATTTTTTTCAAGTCTCTTTTTTTTTTGCATGCATGATTTAGAAGACTCTAATTTTAGAGAGAAGCTTGACCTTTTTAAAAAAAAGAGAAAAAGGAATCTTTAATCTTGTATTACCTCTTCTACTTCTCTAATGATAATCTTTCTTTCTTAAAATACTCTTTCTTTCTTGAAAAACACTATTCCTTACTTATTATCACCCTTCCTTTCCTAAAAATACTTATCCTTTGCTAGAAACATGCTTTCTTTTTCAAAAACTTAGCCAAAAGTTTCTTTAACTTTATCGTGGGTTAACTCTTATCGTCAATCATAGTCTTTAAGGCATTAAATTGCTCTTAACTTTAATAAGTTATTCTTCCCAAGTGAGTAAGGCCCCACAATTAATAGTATGGGAGTCTGAATAACATCCTAAAAAAAATGCTAGAGTGCATCAAAGAAGTCAACAAACTCATTACCAAGCTTAATAATCTCATTATCATCCCTATTCAATAACTTAATTATGGAACTTTGTGATTCCACTTTGCATAACCTTTGTCTCTTTGTAAAGATCTAAAATTAACTCTGATTTTTTATCCAATGGTTCCGTTAGAACCGCTATAACTTAACAGAAATGTGGACCTCAAATAGTTTTATGAAGTATCTAAAATAGTTTTTGTTAATAAATTTTGGGTGTGTTACATTTTCTCTCAAGAGCTCGAGGTGTAACAATATCGTTGTGATTTCTTTTTTGCGGATCAACATTTTGAGTGGTGCAACATGCCTTCAAGATGCAAAGGTAAGTGATTGCATGTGGAGAGATGCCCTCATTTTGCATCTATTGATGCAAAAAGTCCCACCTTGGCCTTGATTGGAATTTCTTGCAATCAATGAATTCCAAGAGACAACATCTTGGATAGGTAGCTCCTAAAGCACTTCCTCTGCTTTGCCAAACACAACGTTTTCTTTCAACAAGTTACAACCCCTAGCTAACAATGTCATCTTGAAATCTATTGCCCATATCAGTCTCTTGTGTAGTGCATCATGCCTTCAAAATGCATGTGTAGGTAATTGAATATGGAGAGATGGACTCACTTTGTATCCTCTAAAAACAGCCCAAAGCTTCCTAGCACTACCCCTATTGGGCATATCCCAATTAGAAGACTCCCAAAAGAGGGCATACAAGACAGGAAACTCCTCAAGCACTTTCTATGCATTTTGGAGTACACCACATTTGGCATATATGTCAACCAAGGCATTACCAAGAACGGTGTTTTCTTTCAACAACCCCTGACTAAAACTATCACCATAATTTTTTTTGCCCATATTAGTGTCTCTCCTGAGTGTCACATGCCGTCAAAATGCAAGCATTGGAAACTACATTTGGAGAGATGTTGTCAATTTGCGTCCTCTAAAAACGGCCTGAAGCTTCCTTGGTGTGCCGCAATTGGGCATATCCTCCAATCAAAACATTCCAAGAGAGAGTAAATGGGACAAACAATATTCAAGCGCTTTTTGTGATTTTTAAAGTAGACAACATTTGGCATATATGTTGACCATGCCATTGCAAAGCACGATGTATTCATTTATGTTTTGTTTCAGCAGCACGCCTAACAATATCATCGTGAATTATTTTACTTGGATTAGCATCTTGAGTGGTGCCACATGCCTTGGAGATGCAAGGGTAAGTGATTGCATGTGGAGAGATTCCCTTGCTTTGCATCTATTAAAAACAACAAGAGTTTCCTGGCCTTCAAGATGCAAGTGTAAATGATTGCATGTAGAGAGATTCCCTTTCTTTGCATCTATTGAAAATAGCCTAGAGCTTCCTAGCCTTGCCCCCATTTGGCATATCTTGCAATCAATGAGTTCCAAGAGACAACATCCAGAATAGGTAGATCCTCAAGCACATTTTGTGCTTTTGGAAGTGCACCACATTTGGCATACCTATCGACCAAGGCATTGCCAAGCACGACACTTTCTTTCAACTTTCCCTAACTAAAATTTAATCGTCAATTCCTTTGCCCATACCAATGTTTTGTGTAGTGCCACATGCCTTCAAAATGCAAGCGTAGGTAATTGCATCTTGATAGATGTCCTCCTTCACATCCTTTGAAAATAGCTCATGGATTCTTGGCTCCTATTGGGCATACCCTACAATCAAAAATCTCCAAGAGAGGGATCCCGAATAGGCAACTCTTCAAGAAATTTTTAGGCTCTCTAAAGTATAGGACCTGTGGCATACATCTTGACCAAGGCATTCCCAAGCACGATGTTTTCTTTCAACAACCCCTGAATAACAATATGATTGTGAATTCTTTTGCCCATAACAGTGTCTTGTGTAGTGCCACATGCCTTAAAGACAAAAGTGTAGCTGATTTCATGTATGTTTTCTTTCTACAATCCCTAATTAACAATATCATCGTGAATTCTTTTGCATGGGATCAACAACTAGAGTGGTGCCACACGCCTTCAAGATGCAATCATAAGTGATTGCATCTGGGAAGATGCCCTTGCTTTGCATCCGCTGAAAATAGCCCAGAGCTTCCTAACCTTGCCCCCATTTGGCATATCTTGCAATCAATGAATCCCAAGAGACAACATCCCAGATAGGTAGATCCTTAAGCACTGTTTGTGCTTTTTGAAGTACACCACATTTGGCATACATATTGACTAAGGCATTGCCAAGCAAATTTTTTATTTCAACATCCCTTGACTAACAATATCATTTTGAATTTTTTTCTTAATATTAGTGAGAGATACCCCTCCCCAGGGGTCTATGCGAGAATTCTTACACTTTTACACAATTTAAATATACATCAAAGTTATGGAAGCATTTGTATGGGGGAGAAGTTCTCAGTGCTTGACCTAACATGGATTTTTAAGCCATGATCTAGACTATCCAAAGGTACCCTAACGACTAGTGCTACCCCTGAATGTGCATGAATGAAAGAGTACTCAAGAAAATGACCAAGTGGAGGTTACATATATGTGTGTATTGCATTGTAGGAATAGAGAGAGAAAGAAAGAAGTATGGAGGTTGATAGAGTGCATAGAGACACATGAGAATGAAAAAAGAGAATCATTTAATACCCCATCTAAAATAAAACAATCAAACCATGTATTAATGCAATAAATAAATTTGGGTATACCATAACTTCAAATCATAAATGACTATACCATAACATAAATCTGGGTATACAATAATTTCAATACCATAAACTTTGTAGGGATCAATTGGTCCACCCATCTACTTCCACTCCTACTATGGATAGATAGAGTTTCACTTCGTAATGAGCGAGCAAGAACACCTCAACTTACCTGAGCGAGAAGGCTGCTCTGCCTCCCTCCATGAACCCGAGCTCTGAAAGGAGTCCAAATACCAGCAGGTGGTAGAATATCAACACCAATCATATTAGTTTAGGTTAACACCTCTTCAATGCCCATCATTGGATTTTTAGGCAAAGCCAAGGCAAGATCCCCAATGCATTAGCCGTGAAGGTTTCTCAACCTCCGATGCACTAACCATGTAGATGAGCCTAACAAAAAGAAGAAGATATAGACAACACCCCCAATCCAGCAAAGCCCAAGTCATCAACCCTTTCATTTAAGTCTAATAAATGTAGGTGATCCTAATCTTATAGTGATGCTATCATAATAAACACAACACATGAATCCAATCAAAATAGCTTCTTGCATTTGCACAAACAATCTTTTCCAAGCAGTCAAATTGTATAGGGTCTCTACTTTTACACGTCCCACGATAATCCTTCAAAACCACTTCATAATCCAATCCAAAAGACAATAAGCCATATTCCAATCCCATCACATGGTTGAATGTTCCATCCTACTTTTGGTGATACATATCCAATTCTGCAAAACCACTTTAGCATGTAACACGGCTGCAAAAATTTTGACAGCACAACTATAACCAGAGAAATTATATGAGAGTCACACCAGCTTTCATAATCAAGAACCAAAACCATAATCAATCAGGAATCCGAACCCTTAACCATAAACCATATCCACTATTGAACCAACTCCCACACTTGGAGCACTGACTATACATGTTGTCATCAAACCAAGCCAATATACACGATCCTTAAAGCGTGAACTTTTACGCATAAGAACATGTTTGAACAGACACCAAATAATCTCAAAATCCTATTTTGATAATGTTTGATCATGCATAAATGATGCACGATGACCGCACCTCACTCTCCTTGCACATAGAACTAGTTTTGACCTAGAACGGTGAAAAGCGGTACAAAGCATGCACATGAGACATGTACATCCCTCCTTGAGGTTTCATTTATCATGTGACACCATCACATCACTCCAATCATGATGCAAAAAATACCACAACTTTGGTCAAGCATATGTCATACCTCTACGTATATGCAAAAAACAACTTTTTTGTATTTTAGGATGCTTGGCAAAACAAAGTATTTGGCCTCAAACCAATGCATCAATCTCAGATCCATAACATAAACTAGTACATTATCATGTCATGCTACCCATATGAGACTCATGCAAACAATCATGACACAAAAGGAAAGCCATCATATCTATATTTACCCGTACGATTTGTGTTGACTAACCATATATCCACATAGAAGTTTATGGGCATCACACACTTGAAATAAAATCACCCAAAAAAACCATAAAGCATATGTGAACAACCCCTGGGGTCCACTTCAAAATATGTAGGTGTAGCATGTGAGTTCACCCGGCATTTGATGCTTTGTCTATCTCCTAGCTTTACATATGTCTAGGGTGTCTAGCGCTCCAATATTTTGAGGGGTCGGCACTCACCCACAACCTCCTCCTTGCATTCCATCCCCTACTCCATGGACTCCGTAAACATGAACCTCACTCCGATTCCTCCCTGCAGGCCCTCTTTGATGAACCTCCTTTCTCCTAGCCATACCTCACATCAAAGCTAATTAGCATGAGAGTATTTAAATGCTACCTAGGATCGATAAAAAATGAGAGAATTTATCCACCAACACATGCCAAACAAGAACTTAGCAAAAACCAAGCGATGTTCACGTAGTAGGCACTCTTCAATTAAAAGTTTTGCCGAGTAATAATCCCTAAATCTACAACTAAAAAGGTGTATATGTGGCTTCCTATTTATAGAGGAAGTGAAAGGACTTATAGTGACTAGGGAAGTAGAAAGTTTAGTCCCAACTTGCCATTTTTTGGGCGTGCCTAGTGTCTCAATATGTTGAGGGTTAGCACGTTTGAGAGGGTAGAGAAGATGGGAGTATGATTTATTGTAGCACCTTTTGCAAGACTCTAGGGTGCTAGGTGTGTTAAATGCTTGGTGTATCTACCAACTTTGCATGTTTTTGGGGAATGACCATCCGTAGCCACCCACAAATTTAACATGGTATCTCCTTATTTCTATTGCAAGGCCTTGCATTGAGTCACTTTTCTTGTTACAAGCTCATATTCTCACAGAAGAGGTAAATTTGTGGGGCACCAAGCAACTCAAGAAGATCTCTCTCTCTCTCTCTCTCTCTCTCTCTCTCTCTCTCATGAAATGAAATGAAATGAAATAAAATGATGTCAGTGATACAAATACATTTATCAGTAATTTGAATCAAGGCTTTAATGTGGTTAAGTGGATTCCTCCATATGAATCTATATAGTGGTTCTCCAAGGCGTCTGGGGCCCAAAATAATGACTTCAGGAGGAAATAAGTTGTATTTTGACCATAACTCTTTCCTTCTGCAAAATCTTATGTGACACACAAGAAAGAAAATGTTATAAATGATGTTTTTAATCTCTAGTTCAAAAGGTTGGACCGGATTCATAGCACTTTATGAGATATGATCAAAACATCATTCTAATGCCTACATGACGCGAAACAAAAAGCACTTTTCTTGCACTTGCGTGATCATAAACACACCGTGTGCATAAATCAACGTGCTAACCTACGGATCATAACCACAACACGTGCATAAATCAACATGCTAAACATGATGAAACAAGCATGGAGCATCTTTCTACACATTCGACAAGCCCATCCATGTCTATGTATACAAAAAAACAACCACCGAGAGGTAGTTACTTAGAAACGAAATAGAGAGAGAAAGCGATGATGGCTATGGAGTTTAGTTCTTCTTACCATGAACAAGAAGTGATTATGGGTGGTCAGAAGGCTTCTTGCTTTGGTGCAAGAGAGCAGCGAGACGAACGCTACGTAGAGGTTTTTGCCACGAAGTTGATGCAAAGCACATACACCATGAAAAGAGAAAAGAATATAGTAAGCAAGTATAGAGAGAGTGTTCTTGTTTTTCTTCCTCTGGACGAGAGAGAAGCCCTTACGAAGATGGTGATGGAGAGTTTACACCACTCTCGTATAATTGTACATATAGCCTTGCAGTAGTAGACACAATTTTCAACACCAAAAATGGAGTAGAATTGCTCCTTATATGCTAATTTTGTGAGGCTGTTGGAGTGCTTCCCAAGCAGAAACATGGTGCCTCCTCTTCGGTCAGATATAGTTGTAGCTTTTGAGAGTCTTTACTGAGAACATGGCACAGTTTTTGGTGGTCAACTATCACCCTTTCCTTTTAATTTTTATCGTAATTCAATTAATTGAGTCGGTATCCCGGTAACTAATGTCACCGTGACTGAACTATGATGCACAGTGATACTTTCACTTACTTACGACTGTCCTGTACTACCTCGGCGTATTTACAATGTCCCTCTTTATAAACATGATTCCCGTGAAAATACCATTTGATCTTGTTTCTTCACTGTATGGCCGTTTTTATACCCAACCGTGACTAAAAATATTATTTTAAGGTTTAGATTATCCTAAAATGCACTTTGCTTTTTGAGAATGTCAAAAAGCATAAAATGCTAAAAATAGTGTATAAAGAAAAAGAAATCTAAAATTGAATCATGAATTCTCCTTATGCACTTGAACAAGGAAACTGACTCTGTTTTTGTCGAAAAGAATTGAACAATATAAAAAGCTAAAAATAGCATAAAAAGCAGTGAAAACCCAATTTCTTACAAAATTGAATCGATGCTTCCTTGAGACTCACATTAAGGATCTGGCCCTCCTTCTCACAAAAAAGCATCAAAAAGCACAAAAACCAAGAAAAAACTAATTTATAAAAAAATTGAACCAAATGTCCGTCTTTGATGCACTGGAACATGTAATGGAAATGGCCTATGAACTTTGAAAATAGTAAAATTAGGAGAATGAAAGAGAGCATTTTTGTGAGACTACTTTGAGAACATAGAGGGTGAACTTAATTGAAAATAGTAACATGATCATAGTACTTAATTAACTTGGCATGAAAAATACTTTTGCAAGAGAGAGAGTTTAGATAACTTGACAACAGTTGAGGACCGGATTTATGTGGCGCCGGTGGTCCCCCCTCCAATAGGCTTTTGTATTATAGATTCTCCCATCAAGAGAGACTTGGTACAATACAATCTTTGTGTTCCTTGTGACCTAGGTGATGCAATGAAGATGGAAAGCTTCATGCATCACAAGCATAACATAGACTTTGCAAAAAGCATTAACTATCCCCAGCCTCAGTCCCAAGGTCTCAAACACCTTCAAAGGTGGAGAGAGCTAGTGGGGAATGAGGGTAGGGAAGAGGAAGAAGAAACATTGATAGGAGAAAGAAATAGTTCCTCACTTATCATCACTCTTCTTGCTAGCATACATAATAGCATAGTAATGAAGATGGAGAAGATGGCAAGCTTAATTATTGAAGCATGGCTCTTGGTTGGATTTCCATTCCATAGCCAAGAGTGTTGGTGTAGGCTCTCAACCTCTCTACTAGCTTGGAGAAGGAGATGGAGATCTTGCACTTTGCACTTCACACAATGAGAATGTTTATGTGTGTGTGGGAGAGTATACCCCCCAATCTAGCCCCCTTCTTCCTTGGTCGACCCCTCTTCTAGCTCATGAAAGAAGCTTATTGGACCCCTTCAAGCCTGGCCATGAAGGGTGCATATCAAGCAAGCATGCTAGCCTTGGGACAAGTGTCCCCCTTTCCCCTTTGAGAGAGAGGACTTGATAAATGCATAAACAATTAAATAAATTAACTAAATTATCATTGGACCCCTTGGGAGGCCAACCAATAGGCTTTAGGCACACCCTGAGGGCAACATGAAGAGGAGCTTGACAAGTGTCCTATTTGATTTCTTTATACCAAGCTTGCCTTGTGTGAGGGTGTGTGTGTTCTATCTCTAGCCCCTAGAATGAGGGCTCTCCCCCCCTTGTATAGGGATAAGCATTGACTTTGTAAAAGACCTTACCCTCAAGCACCTCAGTCATGGACTCATCATGTTGCACCTTAGCACCTTACCCTCAAGCACCTTAGTCATGGACTCATCATGGAGCACCTTAGTCATTAAGCACCTTAGTCAGCAAGCAGGACAAACACCTCAATGAGTTCCCACCTCAAGCACAACCCTAGATTTTCTAAGGTCAAAGTACTTTTAATACTAACCTTTGGAGGCCTTTAATGAAGATAACCCTAATGTCTTTAAGCTCCATTAGCTAGCGTTGCTCTTTGACAGATAATCTCTCATCTGGACCCCTTTACCATTGGCCCTGTGTTGAGATAGACCCATAAGCACATGTCTATATTCTAACCCTTGTTCATTTTTATTCTCCCACATTAAATGATTAGTTTAATATGAGAAAATCATTTGGGTTAATTAGATATTAGATTTTATGACATTACCTCTCCCTTGAAATCATAGTTGTCCTCGACTATAAGAGGTGGAAGAGATAAAGCCTTAGTCATTGGTCATTTTTTCTTAGCGGTGCGGATAGAGGATCCCTTTTTACCCTATGACATCATTCCAAGATAGATGACTAATCCATTTGGTGCTTGGGAGACGTAGCTGTCGCAAGCATGTCTTCTCTTTAGTCCATTTCATTCTCCCAAATAGAGTTAAAAATTATACTTGGTCACAAACATGACTCTAAGCATGCATACTAATTAAATTTGTGCACAATAAAAAGAGAACTATTCTTATAAGACAAAACATTGATCATTTAAAAGAAACACGTATATTTGCTTACTCTAATGTAGCATTGTAAGCATTGACAAGGTTCTTATTATCCTTTAGTTTTATTCCTTGTATCCATCTAGCATCTTTAAAAGGATAATTTTTTAACTTAATAAGATACTGTCCGATAATCTTACCATATCGTAGTACCTGGTCTTCATGCCGAAGGATCACTTTGGGTTGTAGCACCTCTTCTTGGTCTTTAATTTTGGGAGGGTCTTCAATAATTGGTTCATTTGGTGGCTCTCCTTTGTAGGGCTTAATTAGGCTCACATGAAAAGAATTTTGTATGAGCCAATGGTTGGGAAACTTGAGCTGATAAGCCATCTCATTGATTGGCTTCAAAATTTGAAAAGGACCATAGTATCTTTTTGCTAGTCTAGCATAATACTTTTGGTGGCCCGTAGGATTCTTGACCAACGTTTGCCTCAATTAAGCCTTGGGAAATTTAAGTATGACCCAATCATTTTCTTTAAATGTTAAGGCCCTTCTGAACTTGTCAGTAGTAGCAGCTTTTTGCCTTTGTTGAGAGATGGATATAGCCTCCTTAATCTTTTAGAAAGATTCTTGTAGGTCACGCCTAGACTCATCGGCAACGAAGATCTTCCCATATAATTTTAGTAGCAAGGGACTTTTTGGTCTTCCCTCAATGATTTCAAAAGGTTATTTTCCCTTAGAATTATGGACAGTATTATTATATGCATACTCTACAAGAGGTAAGTGTTTTTCCCATTGTCAGCATTGATCTACTTCTGTAACATAAGTCTTTAGTAGATCGAGTTCGTAAGGTTGGCTATCTCACTTTGGCCATCCATTTATGGGGGATAGACCAAAGAGAAATTCAATCTTGTACCTAGATTTTCAAAGAGACATTTCCACAAAAATTATTGGTCATTCTAAGATCTTTATCTAACATGAAGGATGTTGGCAATCCATGGTGTTTGAAAATCTGAGATATGAAGAGAGTTGCCATTTGGTGTGCCTTAATAGTCTTTTTGATAGGAATAAAGTGTGCTTGCTTGCTAAACATGTTGACATATTTCCGTATTCCCATGGATAGACTTGGATAATCCAAAGATAAAATCCATGGATATACTCTCCCATGGTGAATTTGGGATAGGCAATGGTTGGAGTAATCCAGGTTGTTTCCCTCTATCATACTTGGTATTTTGGCATACCACACAATTTAAAACATACTCTTGTATGTCCACTTTCACGGTAGGCCAATAGAAGTATGTCTGTACTCCTCAAAGAGTAGGTTGAATACCTCTATGCCTTGCATAGGGAGGAGCATGGGATTCATACATAACTTTCTCCTGAAGGGAGTGGGTAACACATAGCCTATTTCCATGGAGAGAACATCCTCTTTTGGAGCTTCGATAGTGGAAGCTCTAGGAGTCTCATTGCGGGCATTTCTCTTGGGGCAAGAACGATAGCTGTGTCCTTGCTAGCAACCCCACACTTAAAAAAATTTTGTTCCTTATTAAAAGCTTCAAGCTCTTCATAAAAGAGTTTGTTTTTACCTTTAAAAACTCCCTTCTCCTTCGATTGATTGATTGTTGTTGTTGTTGTTGGAATTTCCTTCGGAAGAATTTTGGGCATTGGTTTCCCCCTTTGCATCACTTTTGTTTTTGCTTTCCATGGGCTTGAAATTCCTTCTAGCCCCTTGTTGTAAATTGATGTGCAAAGAAACCATAGTGTGGTGGATTACTTTGGTGATAGAACAAGGCCATTGGGAGTTGACGTACTCAGCCATCTCTTCGGGTAATCCTGCACAGAATTGTTGCTTTTGCTTGGTAAAGTCTATCTTTTGAAAGTCCCAAAACTTGAAATGTAAATCCCAAAACTTGTCTAATATATGTGGATAGACTCATGGGAGAGAATCTTCAAATGTTACCATATACATGTGGTAGTGATGTGTGTGGACACACTTTGGGCTGCCAGGGCATTTTTTCCATCTTTAGGAGTTTTTCCCCTATGCATTGTATATACCCCCATCATTCTAGGGCTATCTATCTTTCCATTTCACACTAAAGTGGTAATAACTTCCAAGTGCATGGAGCACTTTGTATTAGAAAAAGGGGAAGGGGAAAGGGGGGGGGGGGGGGGGAAGGGAAAAAGAACGAGATTGGTCTAGGGATGTACCAAACGCATTTGCTCCTAAAGAAGCTCATCAATGGCAGTAGTAGGGAGTTTTAGAATGGGCTAGAGGGGAGAGGATGCTCTTATAAAGGAGTGTGTGGGGTTGGGAGAAAGAAAAAGAGAAGGGGGAAAGAGAAGGGTTTTAATTTAAAGGATAAAGTACTTGAAGGTGGTTAGTTGGAATTTTACCTACCTAACTTATGGAAGAGGGGTGTGTGGTGTCTGCCAAGGGTAAAAAGTATGGGGTAACTTTTGTAGGAAAACAATATCAAAAAAAGGGGGGAAATAAAAAAATAAGGGAGACTTGTTACATGAGAGCTTTTTGGGGGGGGGGGGGGGGGGGGGGGGGGGGGGGGGTGGTGGGGTTTAGTGGCAAGATGTACAAGATTTGTAACATAGGAAGGTTTGAGGGTAGGGGTACAAAGACTAAAAGAAAGTCTTAATAGACCTCTTACCGAAGGGTGTTGGAACACAGAGAGAGAGAGAGAGAGAGAGAGAGAGAGAGAGAGAGAGGGGGGGAGGGAACTTCTTTTTCACAAATAGTGGTTGGATGCTAAAATGTTTTTTGATGAATTTAGGGGAGTCATATCCGAAAGGTGTATCGGAGGAGTCATATCTAAACAAGTGATATAGAGGGGAAAGTTGATTTTGAATCAAAACTTGGTAGAGATTACATAAGGAGATCAAGGTGTACATTTATGAGGAGTTCAAGGTGTACAATAAAAAAAAAAAAGGGGGGGGGGGGGGGGGGGGGTTGCAGAGGGGGTGTAAGAGAAACTAAGGAGCAAGGGAGGAAGAGGTTAATTAAAAAAGTCTTCTAGGTACAATCCAAAAAAAAGGGATCAAACAATCCAAAAAGGGGGGGTGTTGTGGTTGTGGCTAGGAAGGAGTTTTTTTTCGGAGAACTTTTAAGGGGAGACGAGTGGAATTTGAGAATCAACTTGCAAAAATAAGAGGTAGGAGCTAGGGTAAAGTAATCACAAAGAGTAAATTAAGATCAATTTGTGTCTTTGGATTTAGTTAGAAAAGTGCCTAAGTTGTATCCATTGGTCCAACATATTATAGGTTTGTCAAGATGCGAAAGGGTGGGGGAGAGAATGCAAGAAAGATGGAGAGGTTTGCCAATTGTTAGGGTTGGGTTCAACCTTCAAGTTTCTGGTGTAAAAGGGAGTTTGAGGATGTTTAGGAGCGGATTTTTGGAAGATAAAGTTTCGGTTAAGAGAGTGGTCTGTTCTTTATAGGTGATCAAAAAAAATATTTTAAGGAGAATTTATTGGATATCCTCTGTAAAGGAGCCTTTGGAAGAAAAGGTTTCTTAAGTGAGAGAATCCTACGGGATTGCTTTCCTTAATGATATAGCGTTTGAGTTCTGCTTTGATGAAGGCTACTTTTTGGTGGAGAGGATGCCAAGAGATCCAAGGGATATATTGATACGAGTTGAGAGGCTTTTGGAAGCAATTAGAATTAAGGATACCATTTTGGTTGAAAGTTTGTCCCTTGTAGAAATGAACATCTGTGATGGTAGCTTCATGAAAGGATAGGATGGGTGTGATCACTATATGTTCTTGTAGAAGGAAAGCGTAAGAGTCAAGAGAGTTGGTGAGTGAGATTTGAGTGTCAGTCTCAAGACCTAGAAAGCATCATCTATGAACCTTTTGTGATAAGCTAGGTTCGGGCTATGGATAAGGAGGGAGTGTTTTTCTAGGTGGCAGAGAAATAGGCACACATATACCACTGCAAAAATAGAGCCTATTGCGGTGCCTTTGGTTTGCTTCGACACTTTAATCTTTAAAGCAAAGATAATGGTGTGATATAATAAGGGTGGCGAGCGAGATGATAAATTCCATTTTTGGGGTATCAAAGAAGTTTGTGATGGTGGTCCTGAGAGCTATGAGTCCCTCAGACATAGGGATGCTAGGGTAGAGGGAGGTCACATCAAAGGTGAAGAGGAGACAATGGGGAGGGAAGGGTTTAGTTTGGAGATCAATGATGAGGGATAAAGAGTCTTTAGGTGTTGTTTTTGCGAAAGGAGGATGGGGTAAAGTTGAAAGTGTAGCCATTTAGAAGCGTTTTCAAACAAGTAGCCACGGTAGGAGCAGATAGGATGGGCCACAAGTAAGGGTTTGTGTATTTTAGGGAGGAAATGGATAGGACATGGTTTGAAGGGTTTAAAGAGCAGTGTGAGGATAAAGGAGGTTTCTTCACGGGTGAGAAGAGTATATTTGATGGTGATGGAGTGGAGTAAGGAAGCAAGGTAATTTTGTGGTGGTGGGGTGACGGGTTGGTATGTGAAGGGGTCATTGAGTTGCCTAAGGGCTTTCACCTTTGCCTTTGTATATATAGAAGATTTACATGGTACATAATCCCACTAACTATCATTTCTTGGGTTTCCCATCATAAATGGCTTAAACACGAGGCATGGCTACATGGCCTTCACCTTTTCTAAAGAGAATTTGCGTGGTGCATAACCTTAGCCACTATAATTGCTCTTGTTTCCTAAAAACTGGCTTTAATCGCACTAAAGCATGATTAGTCATCTCTCTGCCCTTAAATAGGCACCCTAGCATGCGCACAAGATGTGATTCTTGATTAGGATTTTTTGCAATGAGGTATAACACCCCAACCCTAGTGCTAGTTTGATCCCAATGTTAAAAGGACTATGAAGAACTCTTGTCCACTCCTCTTCTCCAAGATTGCAGTAGAAACCACGTGCATCTGTTGTTGCTAAACATTGAGAACACACTTCCTTCCTCTCTTATTTACTTATCACTTGTCTCCTTTAATGCTTGAGTAATGATTTGTAGCCCAAATATTCTTGTTGGCCCAGTGCATCTATTGTTCCTATACCTTGAGACCACACTCCCCTCCTCTCTTCTGAAGTTATCACTTGTCCCCTTCAATGCTCGAGTAATGATGTGTAGCCCAAATACCTGTTGTTGTTGGCCCAGACTAAGTCTTCTTCAACTTCTTTTTTCCAACGCTAGGTTTGATACTATTCATAACACCTAGTTGCCACAATCTAATTTCAAGATCCTTTTCCAAGCCCCAACCTATCCCATATCATACCTTGCCACAATCTAATTTCAAGATCCTTTTCCAAGCCCCCAACCTTGTCTCAAAACCCAAACTTTTTCCTTGCTCAATTCACAAAGCTATCCAACCCAATGCATTGATATTTGGTTCTACATCATTCACTTAACCCTTTATTTTCCTCCATAGAACCAAATTCAAGATTGAGATACCTAGAGCTCCTTTAGAACCCTAAAAAACTTGGTGATAGCTTGAATCTCTCTCTCTCTCTCTCTCTCTCTCTCTCTCTCTCTCTCTCTCTCTCTCGCGCGCGCACACCATACCTTAGCCAATTTAGTAACGTGGAATCCGTCTAAAATCAACATGTTTTGCAAGATTCCTTATCTTTAGGATCCCATTATTGTTGGATTTTCTATCCTTAATATTAGAACTTTGTATTGCAACTAATTTTCATCATCAAACCTTTGTCCCTCAGATCAATCCAAAACAACCCTTGATATAACCCCCTTCCAATTATAGTGAGCCTATGAGGTCCAAATCATGCCTATAGTTTTTTGAGTATAGTTATCTAGCACCCCAACCCCCATTATTTCAAGCTCGTTGAACTTTGGTTTTATCAATTCTTAAACCTATGGATCTAGATTTCTTCCCCCTACAATGGCCCCAATATTTGAACCCAAAATTCTTCCTTCAATTTTTGAACCTTAAAAGAGCCTCCCTTAAAAAATTGGTAGCACTCACCCTCTTAAACTTGAAAAACTACAAACTTTCTATAACATTTAATGGCCTAGCAACTTGTGTGTAGCGGAAAATAGCATGAACATACTGAGCATTTCATTAGAATACATTCCTAACGAGAATAACAAGAGTGCTTGGGTGGAGAGAGCAACAAAAAGTATAACACCTAGTTAGATAGCATGAACAATACTTCAATAGAGAGAGAAATTAAGCAATTGACAACAGTTGAGGACCGGATTTGCATGGAGCTGTTCCCCCCTCCAGAAGGCTTTGTATTATGGTTTCTCCTAGCAAGAGAGACATTTTACAATACAATTATTTGTGGTCCTTCAATTCTAGCTACTGCTATGAAGATGGAAACTTCAAGCACTAATCACAACACTTATTAAACACAATATCAATTCCCTCATGGTCTTAGACCCAAGACCTCACACACCTTCGAAGATGGTGAGAGCTAGCGAGGTATGAGAGTAGATTGAGAGGAAGAAGGATTATTCTTATGAGAAAGATGTACATATCCTCACATAATCACTCATATTAGCATAGCTTAGCTTAGTAATTTACATGGTAGAGGAGATGAGCATGCATTGAAGCTTGGCTCTTGGTTGTATTTTCATCACAAAGCCAAGAGTTGTTGGTGTAGGCCTCCCTTCTCACAAGCTTGGAGTAGGTGGTAAGCTTTCCATTAAAGCTTGAGAAGGAGAGAGAGAGAGAGAGAGAGAGAGAGAGAGAGAGAGAGAGAGAGAGAGAGAGAGAGAGAGAGAGAGAGAGAGAGAGAGAGAGTCATCCTACTTCACATATAGATTTTGTGAGTGTGTAAGTCAATAATTCCTTTGAAAAATCAGCCCCTATCTCTCTTGGTCAAACCCTCTTGCTATTTTCTCATGCTCACATCCTATTGGACCTCCCTAGCCTCAACCAATGGAAATTAAGCAGCATAAGTGATAGCCTTTTGACATGTGTCCCCATTTCCCCTTTTGTGAGAGCTTTAGGTAATTAATAAATGCAACTAAACTATCATTGAACCCCTTTGCCTCCTGGCCAATAGGAATCAGGCAAGCCATTGGGCTGTTGAATGTTCATTGGACCCCTTGGGAGACTGTCCAATACTCTTCTAGAGAGATTAATTCTTATTGGTTCTTTTATTAAGTGTTTTTACATTGACTAAACTAGATTTACTCTAGCCTAATTCTCATTGGTCCACATCCAAGTTCATCCAATAGGATTTGAGTACACCTTGTGGGCATATGGCCTAGGGAGCTGACATGTGTCCCTCCTTCCCTTTGTGTAAAGGGAGCTTGTGTGTGTGTGTGTGTGTGTGTGTGTGTGTGTGTGTGTGTGTGTGTGTGTGTGTGTGAGTTTCTCTCTCATCTACTACAACTAGGGCTCGCCCCCTCCTATATAGGGATGCATGAAGACTTTCCCTAATGTTTGACCTTTGGACACAACCTTTGAATTTTGGAACCTTAGCATTTGGAAAGTCTTAATGGGCTGAACCTTAGGGTCTTGTAAGCCCATTGTTGCACATTGGTCT
Organism: Adiantum capillus-veneris; assembly: GCF_014529385.1. NCBI lineage: Eukaryota > Viridiplantae > Streptophyta > Polypodiopsida > Polypodiales > Pteridaceae > Adiantum > Adiantum capillus-veneris. The sequence continues at coordinate 84,008,682 of NC_140959.1, read as the reverse complement.
TTTGCAGATGGCCCCCCCTTTGGATCCCTATTTTCCATCCTTTGGATCCCTACTGTGGCCGGTGTGCTAGCTTAACCAATATTTTAGCTTTTTCTCCCTCGGCACTTCCCCATATTAAGATCAGTTTAACATGAGAAAATCATTTAGGAGAATTAGATATTAGTTTTTATGACATTACCTCTCTCTTGAAATCATAGTCGTCCTCGACTATGGGGTAGAGAAGATAAAGCATATTCATTAGTCCTTTTTCTAGCGGATAGAGGATCTCTATGTTACCCTACGACATCGTTCCAGAATGGATGACTAGTCCATTTGGCGGTTGAGAGCCTAAGCTGTTGCAAGCATGTCTGCACATATCAATCTTCCATAGTAGAGTGACAAGCTCTACTTGGTGTTTGGGAGACGTCCTCTCCACAACCTTGATCTAAGCCTTCATACTACTTCATGTTTGTGCACAATAAAGAAGAAGAGAGTTTAGGGAAGCATTGTAAGCATTGACAAGGTTTAGGTTATCCTTTAATTGTATGCCTTGCATCCATCTAGCATCTTCAAAAGGATAATTCTTATACTTAATAAGATATCGTCGGATAGTCTTACCGCCTCTTAGTACCTTGTCTTCATGTCGGAGAATGTCCTCGGGCTGCAGCACCTCTTCTTGGTCCTCAATCTCCGGTGGGTCTTCAATAGTTGATTCTTGAGGTGGATCTCCTTTGTAAGGCTTTAATAGGCTCACATGAAAAGCATTGTGTATGAGACAATGTCTGGGAAACTTGAGTTGAAAGGCCATCTCATTGATTTTCCTAAGAACCTGGAAGGGACCATAGTACCCTTTTGCTAACTTAGCATAGTACTTTTGGTGTCCCGTAGGATTCTTGCCCATCGTGTGCCTTAATCGAGCCTTGGGAAATTTTAATAAGACCCAATCATTTTCTTTCAAGGCTTGGGCTCTTCTGTGCTTGTCAGTGGCAGCCTTTTGCCTTTGTTGTGAGATAGAGATAGCATCCTTAATCTTTTGGAAAGATTCTTGAAGGTCTCGGCTATACTCATCTGCAACGAAGATCTTCCCGTGTGCCTTAAGTAGTAGGGGACTTTTTGATCTTCCCTCAATTACCTCAAAAGGTGCTTTTCCCGTGGAAGTATGTATAGTATTATTGTAGGCATACTCCACTAAGGGTAAGTACTTCTTCCATTGGGATCTTTGATCTACTTCCATTACATAGGCTTTTAGTAGATCGAGGATTGTTAGATTAGCTATTTCACTTTGGCCATCCGTTTGCGGGTGATAGGCCGAAGAGAAATTTAGCCTTGTCCCTAAATTCTCAAAGAGACCCTTCCAAAAATTATTGGTCATTCTAGGATATCTATCCGACACTATGGACATTGGCAAGCCATGGTACTTGAAGATTTGTGAAATGAAGAGGGTTGCCATTTGATGGGCTTTGATAGTCTTTTTTACAGGTATAAAATGAGCTTGTTTACTAAGCCTATCCACTATCGTCCATATTCTCGTATTCCCATGGATTAACTTTGGCAATCCATGGATATGCTCTCCTATGGTGAATTAGGGATTGGCAAAGGTTGAAGCAATCCAGGTTGCTTCTCTCTATAAAACTTTGTCTTTTGGCATACCACACATTTAGAAACATACTCTTGTATGTTTGCTTTCATGGTAGGCCAATTGAAATATGTTTCAATCCCCTTTATGGTAGACTGAATCCCTCTATGCCCCGCATAAGGAGGAGCATGAGATTCATACATTACTTTCTTACATAGTGAGCTAGTAACACATAGTCTATTGCCATAAAGAAGATAACCATCTTGTAAGGTAAATGGTTCATCTTTATTCCCTAATTCAAGGTCTGAAATCACATCTCTAAAATCGGGATCAATAGCATACTCATCTATCATAGAAGATAGATCATTGTGAGTTGCTATGGAAACCGCATTCACTCTCGATCGTCTTGAGAGTGCATCGGCTACTTGATTATGCTTGCCAAGAATGTGAGAAATATGAAACTGAAATTGCGAAACGAAATTTGCCCACCTCATTCATGTGTCAGAGAGCTTAGTCTGCGTCATGAAGTACTTAAGACTTTGGTGATCCGTTCGAAAAATGAAAGGAGTCCCCAATAAATAGTGCTTCCATGAGTCTAAGGCATGTAGAAGTGTGAGGATTTCTTTTTCATATATTCATAGAGCTTGCTCAACAGGGTCTAACCTTCGACTTTCATAGCCTATGGCTTGCCCTTCTTAAAGCAAAACAGCTCCAAGGAAATCACCAAAAGCGTCACATTGGACCTCAAATGGCTTCGAGAGATCCGGTAGTGTAAGCACAAGTTGAGGGATAAGCTTTTCTTTAAGCTTTTCAAAAGTATTGTTCTCCTTGGAAGACCATGTATACCTAACGTTTTTCTTTGTTAAGTCATGTAATGGTCCTACTATTAGTGAGAACTTTTCTATGAAGCGTCTATAGTATGCACACATACCTATAAAGCTTCTTAGTTCATGAAGATTCCTTGGTTTAGGCCATCCTTTTACTACCTCTAACTTTGATGGATCCATTTGAATGCGATCTTGAGAGATAATGTGACCTAAATATTGAATGTCTTGCAAGAAAATTTCACTTTTCTTTCGATTAACATAAAGTTTATTCTCTCTTAAAACTTGAAATATTACCTGAAGGTGTTACTTGTGTTCGTCTAATGAATTAGAGTAGATGATGATATCATCAAAGAACACTCCAGAAAGGTTCAGTGAGGCTTGAATAGCTTCTCCATCAAGCGGTTGAATGTGGTTGGTGCATTGATCAAGCCAAAAGGCATGACAATGTACTCATAAAGACCAAACGTAGTGCAAAATGTGGTCTTTACAATGTCTTGATCAACTATCCTTATTTGATGATAGCCACTTTTTAGGTCAATCCTACTGAAGTAGGTCAATCCTTGTAGCTTATCAAATAGGTCTTCTACCCGTAAGCTCACCATTGCCATTAGAGCTTCTCCCTCGTTCATGGGAAGAAGAAGAAAAAGAACACTCTCTCTCTCTATTTGCTTACTATACTCTCTTTTGTTTTTGCGGTGTACACGATCTTCAACTTCGTAGCAAAAACCTCTATGTAGCTCTCATCTCCGCTCTCTTGCAGCAAAGCAAGAAGCCTTCCAACCACCGACAATCACTTCTTAATCACGGTAAAAAGCTTTAAACTCCATAGCCATCATCTATTTCACTCTGTACTTTGTTTTTGAGTATCTATTCTCTCGGTGGTTGTTATTTCGTATACGTAGACATGTTGATGGATGTATACAAGGATGCTCCATGTTTGTTTCATCATATGTTTAGCACGTTGATTTATACATACGGTGTGTTTATGATCATGTAGGTTATCATACTGACTTATGCACATAGTGTGTTTATGATCACGTAGGTGCATAAAAAGCGCTTTTTGTTTCATGTCGCGTAGAGGGTAGGAACGCTATTTTGATCATATCTCTTGAATCGCTATGAATCAGGGCAAACTCTTTGAACTAGAGATTAAAAACATCATTTATAACATTTTCTCTCTTGTCACATGAAAATTTGGAACGAGTAAAGAGTTATGGTCAAAATACAGCTTGTTGCCCACTGCACATTCAATATTTTGGACCCCAGGCTCCTTGTAGTATCACTATATAGATTCATCAGATGAAGAAATCCACTTAACCAAATCAAAACTTTCACTAAACATGCTATTAAATGTATTTGGATCACCTACATCACTTCGTGAGTGCAAGTTATTAACTGTTCCTTGTGCGAGGTTACCTATGCATGTAGGGGTGCTACCTAGGGTGAGTATCATATAGGGTCGTGAGTTTGATGAGTGCTTCACATATATTTTATGGTTTTTTTTTCTGAGTTAGTTTCAAGAGTTTGATGTCCATAAACTTGTAAGTGGATATATGTTGAACCGTATAGGTAAATATAGATATGGTGACTTTCTTTTTGTGTCACGATTGTTTGCACAAGTCTCATATGGGTAGAGTGACATGATAAGGAGTCTATGTTATGGATCTGAGCTTGATGCATTGGTTTGAGTCCAAATATTTTGTTTTGTATGTCATGAACGCTTCCAAAAATAGGCAAAATTTGTTTTTTGCATATATGTCAAGTTATGACATATGCTTAACCAAAGTGGTAGGGCTATTTTGCATCATGATTGGAGTGATGTGATGGTGTCACATGATGTATGCAACCATGCTTTTGTACTGATTTCCATCCTTCTAGGTCAAAACTACCTCTATGTGCAAGGAATCAATCCCAAACTCTGAACAACCTTTTTTGAGCGATTGTAGAACCGAGCGAGTCAGTAAAGCACTTTACCAAAACACAACAACAAAAGGTAATTCTTGGGATCAAACAAATCACATGTGTAGTAGATGGAGCTATTAAGATAGTGTTGAGTATTGGATTTTGTGTGTGCTATGGGTCTTGAGGATTGTCATATTCAACAGATATAAATGAGGCAAATGAGCAAAAACACTTAATGAGAGGCAATCAATAAGAGCCTATAGGTGCTAGAGATGACAAAAGTACATGATATGAAATGACAAAAGACACAAGAGAGAGAGAGAGACACAACATTGGATAGATATACATCCACTCTATTATTATGTTCATAATGACAATCTCAAACAAGCAATTTAAGTCAAATCTATGCATCTAGATTAAAAAAAGAGAAAAACACTCAATCTAAAGTACTTAACTAATTTTTACATCAAATCAACATCCTCTTACAGTGATAGTGTCCCCCTAGTGTCCATGCATATCTCTCTTCTCTCTTCTCTCTCTCTCTCTCTCTCTCTCTCTCTCTCTCTCTCTCTCTCTCTCTCTCTCATGTATCTTGCAAGTTACTTGTCCTTTGATCAAATTGCTATCTATCTAAATCCCATGATTAAGTTTTAGTATTCCTTTGATAATCACCAAAAAGAATTAACACTACCATCCTACATAATCATAATGTAGGAAGGAGTCTTCAATGTAGTAGGAATTATTGTAAGTTCATCCTCAGAGATAGAGCTCAGTGTGTTTCTATGTTTCTTGTATTTTGAATTAAGAGACTAATGATGGTACTAGAACTCTCAAAACTCATAAGCAGATTTAATAATGGATATGTTAAAGGAGAGGTAGGTGCTAGAGAGCATGACAATGAGGATAACTTTTGATTATTCTTGCATATGCATTTTACATGGTCAACCATTAAAAGAAGCCTCCCATTAGAAAGAGAATGGGATCTAGGAGGGCCTCTTTATTTGGCAGTTTAAGGAAGTCAAACCTTTAGTATTAAGAAAGTAATCAAAGGAGAGCTTTTGAATTCAAACAGCCAAAATGGCTAGTTTATTTGAATTCAAAATTACCCCCCAAAATGGAATTTAAAATCTAGCGGGTAAAGCCATATCATGTAGTATATCTATCGAAAGAGCTCGACGCATAGATTGCAGATCTATGATCTCCGCTCAAAGTGGAGATCATATGTGGGAGTTATGGAAGGCCAAAAATCATAAAATTGTCCACCTCCTTTTTGGGAGGAAAAGTGCATCCTTTGACCACTCTTACACCCACCATTCTTACACACATGGCATACACCAATTCATCAAAATTCTAAACACCTCCATAAGCTCATGGCAAATAAAGAGACCCTCCTACACCCCATCCTCTTCCTGATGCATCTTTGACTTTTTCATCGATCGGTAGATCAAGTGCTTATGCAGTTGTCTCTTTTTTTAAAACTCTAAGAGCTTTCTCCCATGTACTTCTATTCTTCTATCTACCATAAACAATGGGTCTTTAAGATTGTAGTACCATGTAGGGAACAAGGCAAACCATTGAGGGCGCTTGCAGAGGAAGTTAGATTGAGTCCAAGTCTTTTATTTAAAGCATATAAATATTCTAGCCAACTAGTGACTAGGTCAAATATCCATGGATTGTGGAGGATCCACTAGAGGTGTTGGTAGTTCACCTACACCCCCTAGTTAGTTTCTCGCTATTCTTATGAGACTAAATAATACACTCTCTGTTGTTTGCCTTTGAGCTTCCTTCATCTTGTCCAAGCTGTGTGTGTTTTCCTACAACCCTAATTCCAACAATTGGTATCAGAGCAGGTTGCATCCTCCTGGGCTTAGTCACCAGCAGCTCCAACACACGCTTGCTAGGCTTTCTCCGATTTTTGTGAGCTTTGGCGAGCGTCAGAGCAGGTTGGCAAATATTTTGGTTTATCTTGTAGAGCTAAGTCTGCTCAAATTTTTGATTCGGACTCATTTCTGCCTTCGTTTCCACTACATACAATACTTAGTAGGCTATTTTATCATTTTGTGCAAAATTTCTCTCAATGTTGTTTGATTGAATAACATGTCCCTTATAGTCTTTTACAGTATGTTCTATATAGCACGTAATGTTCCCGCTTTGTTTCTCCTTGTTTCAGATAGCTTTGACATCTAGTTTAGGCATTCTCCATGGCTAACAACAACACAGATGCAATCAAGATGTTTGCTGCTGAGGACAGATTGGATGGAGACAATGACCCTATGTGGGCTTACATGATGCAATATGTCCTTGTGTCAAAGGGAATTTGAGCATTGTGCAGGGCATTGATGTACGTCTTGGGATTCAATACCTAGGTCATATTATCTCTAAAGATGGTATCCAAATGGATCCATCAAAGTTAGAGGTAATAAAAGCATGGCCTAACCCAAGAAATCTACATGAGCTAAGAAGCTTTGTTGGTATGTGCGCATACTATAGACGCTTCATAGCAAAATTCTCTCAAGTAGCAGGACCACTACACGACTTAACTAAGAAGAAAGTTAAGTTTGTGTGGACTGCTAAGGAGCAAAATGCTTTTGAAAAGCTCAAAGAGAAGCTTACTTCCCAACCAGTCCTCGTGCTTCCGGATCTCTCAAAGACATTTGAGGTCCAATGTGAAGCTTGTGGTGATTGCCTTGGAGCAGTTTTGCTTCAAGAAGGGCATGCCATAGCATATGAGAGCCGAAGGCTCAATATTGACATTTATGAGAAAGAGCTTTTAGCTGTTCTACATGCCCTAGACACATAGAAGCACTACCTATTGGGGACTCCATTTATCCTACGAACTGACCACCAAAGTCTCAAGTATTTCATGACGCAAACCAAGCTTTTCGACAAACAAATGAGGTGGGCAAATTTTCTCACATAGCTGGTAAGCACAATCAAGTGGCCGATGCACTTTCACGACGACCCAAAGTTAATGCGGTGTCTATAGCAACTCACAATGATCTATCCTCTATGATAGATGAGTATGCTACTGACCCTGACTTTAGAGACATAATGTCAGCCCTTGCTTTGGGGAAGAAAGAGGAACCATTCACCTTGCAGGATGGTTATCTTCTCCACAGCAATAGGCTATGTGTTACCCATTCCCTTCGTGAGAAAGTTATGTATGAATCCCATGCTCCTCCATATGCGGGGCATAGAGGTATTCAACCTACTCTCTGAGGAGTAGAGACGTACTTCTATTGGCCTACCATGAAAGTGGACATACAAGAGTATGTTTCAAAATGTGTAGTATTCCAAAAGACCAAGTAATGGGAGCCTTACAAATGTGCATTTTTAAAACTAAAAGTTACAAGGGGTAAATCAAGCCCCATACTTAACAATCTCCCACTTGGAGACTGATCTCCACACCAAACATGTGACTGCTTTCCATCCTAGCTTCTTATACTTGAATGCCAATTAAAAATGAGCAAACGCTTGATTTCTCCTTGTTGAAAACCTTTGTAAACATGTCTGTAGGATTCACACTTGTGTACCTTTCCTAGCTTTAGTTGTCCCTCTTCCAAAAGAGTACGTATGAAGTGATATCTCACCTGGATGTGCTTTGTCCTTGAGTAAAAGTCTGAATTCTTTGCAAGATGAATGGTGCTTTGATTGTCACTGTATAAGATATAATTGTCTTGCTTGTATTCAAGCTCCTCCAAGAATCTGTGAAGCCACAAAATTTCTTTGCTTGCCTCCGTCATTGCTCACGACACTTTACTGCCAGGATGCGTATGCCAAATGTGGCACATCACAGGTCAGGCCATGAATTTGGGCGATGTTGAGGATGTTGCAGGTTTTGGTGGTAGGATTGCTGCTGCTAGAGCTATTTTGCCTACGGTTGAGCAAGCTTGTCTTGCGGGATGTAAAAGATGTGTAGGCTCATGCATTGATTGTGTTGTCTGTGAACTGCACTATTGCTCCCCACATTCGTTCAACAAAATCTGCAAAACAGGCTTTGGATATTTTAGCTGGTCTTTATGCAAGTTGCAATGAGGCAAATTTGCATTGCTCCGTAAAGAGATAGAGTTGAAGATTATGCATGAGGAAGATGACATGGACACTTTCCTTGCTGATGTCAAGGATATAAATGAGCAACTTATTTCTACAAGCGAAGGCATTTCAGACAATTTCCTTGTGCATAATGTTCTTGATGCCTTGCCAGATTCTTACCAGAATTTTGCTAGTAGTTGGAGACTTATGACCGATGAAGCTGTCAAATTTGATGCATTATGCACATTACTGTTGCAAGAGTCACTTTCTAGAAAAACAAGACTAGACAGTGTGCAGTGCAAAGTGCACTTATGATCCATGTTGTCAGTTGCTAGAGATGCTCAAGTGTGGTACTTTGATAGTGGTGCTACAAAGCACATTACCTCTCATCGTGACTTGTTTACCTCTCTCGAGGATGTCCGTTATGGGAATTCAGTCACCTGTGCCAACAATGCCTCTTATCGTGTTAAGGGAGTTGAAAAGATTGTGTTGACTGCTGCAAATGGGAGTTTGTTCACACTTGTTTATTCACTTTATGTACTTGGGATCAAGAAGAATCTTTTGTCTGTATCTGCACTTGCTAGACTTAGTCTTGTTGTGAAGTTTGTGGATGACAGATGTACACTTCATGATCTCAGTTTGGTAATGAGATTGTTGCATCAAGATTTTTATGTCGTGGGCTGTATAAGATCACTTTGTATGACAAGTGTGAGAAGAATTTGGCAAATGCAATTGTGGATTCTAAGGCTATTTTAGATGCAAAACTTTGGCATGCATGTTTTGGGCATCTAAATTTTACCGGTTTGCTGCGTTTGCAGAAATCTGATATGGTTGCTTCTTTGTCACCTCTTGAAGCACCTATCAACACATGTTTGTGAAGGTTGTATTTTGGGTAAGATGCAATGTTCAAAGTTTCCAAAGGATGGTTCAGTTAGGGACACGTGCAATTTGCAACTTGTGCATAGCGATGTTTGTGGGCCCATGCAAACTCTATCCTTGGGCAATTACCTTTACTTTGTGACTTCCATTGATGATTACTCTACGCATGCATGGGTGTATCCGCTTAAAGAAAAGTCCAAAGTATTTATGTGCTTCAAACAATTTCTAGCTATGGCTGAAAATGTCTCAAAATGTACTATGGGCAACCTCCATTCCGATCGAGGGGCAGAGTATATGTCTCATGAATTTAATGCATTTTTGGCTAGTTGTGGCATAAAACACCAATGTAAAGTGTCTTATATGCCTCAACAAGATGATGTTGCTGAGAGAAAAAACAAACCGCATATGGAAATGGCACGATGTATGGTCAAAAGTCAAACTTTGCCATATCTGTTTTTGGCTTGAGGCCATCATGTGTGCCACTTATGTACTTAACATGTTTCCTACGAAAGCTTTGCAATCTGTGACTCCATATGAAGCATGGCATGATAGAAATCCTTCTATTAAGCACATGCAAATTTTTGGTTGTTTGGCATATGCTTCGGTGCCACAATTGCAGTGCAAAAAATTGGATGATAAGGCTGTCAAATGTATTTTTGTTGGTTATAGTGCTGAAAGCAAAGGTTACAGGTTGTATCATCCACAAACAAAGAATATCTTGGTATCATGGGATGTTGTGTTTGTGGAAGATCCTGTTCAGCCCTTGCCCTTGCCCTTGCTGTCATGTACTAGAGACAATAATGTAAGCTCATAGGACATTTATGACACCTTGTTGCCTCTTTTCAGTGGTGGAAATTTGAATGTAAATTCCAATAGAAAAATGTACAGCCTATGGGGGTTTCTGAAAATGTTGCAGATCAACCTATTACTGATGCAGATGTACATAATGTACTTGATGAGGAAAGGGTTGAGAATGAGAAGGCTAGAGGTATGCCTAAATGGCTAGTGCATACTTTTCATGATAGTAAATTGGATGCACCTTTGTCTAGTCGTACTCGTTTAGGTTCTCGCCATGCATCTTATGCATCAGATTGTTATGCTTTGGCTGTGTCTAGCTTATGTGATGTTGAGGAACCTCTGTCTTTTGATGAGCACAAAATTCAAAAAATTGTGGATGGCTACCATGTAATCTGAATATGATACACTTATAGAAAACGACACATGGACTTTATGTGATTTGTCTCTTGGCAAAAAGGCCATTGGTACAAAGTGGGTTTACAAGTTGAAACACAAACCGGATGGTGAGATTGATTGCTATAAGGCTTGGCTTGTTACAAAGGGTTATGCACAACAAAAAAACATAGATTATGAAGAGAGTTTTTCTCCCACTTGTTGTATGGTTACTATGTGTTTTTAAGCGTGAGGGTGATGTACTTCTCATTGTCGTTCTCTATGTGAATGATTTGATGATCACTGGACCAAATGAGAGACATATTGTTGAATTTAAGGCTGATTTGAATGCTACTTTCAAGATGTAATATTTGGGGATGTTGCATCATTACTTGGGTATATAGTTTAAGCAGTGTGATGGTGGTATTGCCTTGTGTCAAACAAGTTACATAGAGATATTTCTATGTAAGTTTGGACTTGAGGATTGCAAACCTATTGCCAATCTCATGGAAATAGGTTTGAAATTGAGTCTTCATCATGCTAGTGATCTTGCCGATGTCACTCTTTACCAAGGATGCCTCATTTATGTATGTAACACAAGGCCAGATATTCAGTTTGTGCTCTCACAAGTCATTAGATTCATGCATAGCCCAGGGTCTAAGCATTGGTAGGCTATCAAGAGGATTTTTCGCTACTTTAGTGGCACTTTACATCTTGGCCTGTTTTATCCCAAGGGGGGATCATTGCTGCCATATTTACATGTTTTTTGGACTCAGATTGGGCTGGTTGTTTTGACACGCAAGTGTCCACAAGTGATTTTGTTTCATGCTTGGCAGTTGATGCATATCATGGTTGAGAAAGAAGCAACATAGTATGGCCACTTCCAGTTGTGAGGCTGAGTACAGGGTAGTCTTCAAAGCTACGATTGAGTGTGTATGGCTCAGATGCCTTATGGCTGATTTTGGTGTCGGACAATACACTGCCAACACTATCTACACTGATAGTCAGAGTGCATTGAAATTTGTGAGGAACCCAATTTTTCATGCTTGCGCAACGCACATTGAGGTGCATTACCAGTATGTTAGGGAGAGGCTCTCAGCAAGAGAGATCAGCTTGGCTTATGTGCCAACCTTGCAGATCTTTTCACAAAGGCCTTGTCTCGTTAGAAGTTTGAATCTTTCTGCAAATCTTTGGGCTTGTTTCCCTTTGTGGGATGATCATGTCCTCAGAGCATGTCACTTCCCTATACTCTTCGTCCCATCTCTTGTTTACCGCATCACTCCCAAGGGGGATTTATTACCATATATATGTGGTAGTGATGTGTGTGAACATATTTAGGATTGAGACATTTTTTCCCTCATTAGGAGGCTTTCCCCCCCCATGCATTTTATATACATCCATCACTCTAGGGCTACCTTATCTATCCATTGCACACTAAGTAATGCACTCTTTGTTGTGTGCCTTGAGCTTCCTTTGTCTTCTCCAAGTTGTGTGTGTTTTCCTGCAACACTAATTCCAACACTACACACACTTGGTTGTTCACCTACCCCCCCTAGTCAGCTTCTCGATATTCTTATGACTCCACACACAATTAGAGAAACCCGTCAAGGCCTTGCTACTCGTGCTATAAATAGCACATTTGAGGCATTGCTACTTCTGCTCTATATAGCACAACTTGCATCACAATGAGCTCAAGTCTGAGACTGCTACGCATGTATAGCTAGTAGTCAGGCTTTGTTGCAACATCCTTGCTTGGTCCTTGCTTGCATGCAAGAGCTAGCTTAATTTTTTTTTGGTGTTGGCTTGTTGTAATTTTGCTATGTTTTTTGCTCACTTTTGTTGGCTTGAGTACTAGCAATATATTGTTGATTTTAGCATGTGTAAGTGGTGTGAAAGATGGAAACTGTCTTCCCTCTATGTCACAATATTTGTTCAAGCAAGGCATTCTCTAGACAATGTCGCAACAAAAATCCCAACTCAGAGTCTTTTTGCTTATTTTTTGGGATGCATCTTTGCCCAAGCTCTCCTTACGTGCCTACCCATTTTGGTAAAACTTAACTGAAAGTACTTAATTCGGAGATACTTCATAGAATGAGATACTCCCTTTGCATACTCCCTTTGAAAGTACTTAAATTCGGAGATACTCCCTTTGCATCCTCCTTTTCCACAGTCTACACAACTTGTTGTTAGTATCACAATCCTTTGAAGACGTAGAGGAGTCTTTGGTTCTTCAGTTGATCCTTGTAAGCCAGAGCTCTTGTTGCTCTCACTTTCTTCATATTTGATATTGGAAGCTCTAGACATCGGTCGCTTAGAACACGCTCTTACCTCATTGGCAAGACAGAGTGTTGGGGCCAATATCACTCTTGGGACCTTTGTTACCTACCTGATATGACTCCATGAGAGCCCCCTTCCCCTCCCAAACTTGATGTGTTGCTAAGATCACCCCTACAATAAGCGTGGTAGACACACGTAAGATTAGAGAGAGGTATAGACAATAGGGGTAGAGAGAGGTTCCACACGACTCAAACATGGAGAGAGAGATGCAATAAGTACAAGTGCCGAGAAGGGTCTTAGCCATCACAACCGGCAAGTAGCCATGTGCAAGCAGTGCAATTGTTCAAGCTCTCACGTGCCCTCAAAATGCCTCTATATAAATAGAAGCACTATATTCGTGAGGTGCCGCTTTGTGTACTCAACACCTCTCTCTGTGGTCAACCAACTATGTAGCCTTGCCGATCGGGGGACCATAGCTCTCATGTGCTAGGTCTAAGAGAGAGAGAGAGACATCTAGCCTCTCGCACCGACACCTAGTGCTTAGAGAGAGAGAGAGAGAGGTAATTCAACTAAAAAAAGGGATTGCAGACTCCAATGACGAGAGAGAGAGAGAGAGAGAGAGAGAGAGAGAGAGAGAGAGAGGTAATTCAAATAAGGAAAAATTACCAAAATACCCCTCTAATTTGTGAAAATTCCCAAAATACTCCTCAAATTTTAAAATTTTCCAAAAGACCCCCAATATTTTGTCATAAATTTTCAAAATGCCTTTCAAATTTTTCAAAATTCCCAAAATACCTCAGGATGTGAGATTAAATTTTTCAAAGATGAAAAAATTTGTTGCCTTTCACAAGAGGACTGATTATCAATACAAGATGCTAAAACTAGAATTTGAGGTGGTTATGTAGGCTTTGGAGAGAATCGCTTCATTATTTTTAGACATGATCGCCTTTTTTGCGATTCAATTTGTGATAAATTACATGTGAAGCGGTACAAAATGGATCACAATTGTAAAAAAGAAATAAATATTAGAAATGCTAAATTACACTCAGAGTCAGTAGCTGACCAAGTGGCTGCACCATCATAGTTTAGAGAAAAGTTCAAAGATACATTACATCCAAAACAGACATGTCAATATATTAAAGTGGCATACTTTGCCTACATGTGGTTATATAGGTAAGTCTATATACTAATTAATTTCTTCAAGTCTGAAGATATGGGATAGCAAGATTCACACACTATAACGCCGCACGAAATGGTTATATCTTTGGCATTCTTCACAAAAAAATGTAAAGAATGAGGATGGAAGAGACCTACACAAGACAAGCACACACCACACAGAGATGGAAAGCTTCTTCTTCTTCTCATAGAAAAGAGAGTACAAAATGACTAAGTGCTAAAACTGAAAAGTAGCACATATGTACATGCGGTCACTAAGTGTGAACTCGCTAGAAGCGTACTAGGCTGGCACTATAAGTGTAGTCCAGCTGTAGAATCACTGGCAGAGATCCTCCGTGTCGGTCACCTAACGCGCCAGTGAGTAAATGCTGTAAGCGGCCAAGACCCGTAGTGGATGCCAGCTCAAGATGTAGAGCTCGACATCTCAACACTCCCCCTCCAGCTCTGCATGTCGTAGAGTCCAAGCATAGTCCGGAAACGTCGAAGCTTCTCAGCTCCGAGGGCCTTGGTAAAGATATCCGCTATCTGCTCCTCTGTGCTGACGTAGACCAAGTCGATGTCGCCCGCCAACACTCGCTCTCGAACGTAGTGGTAATGGACCTCTATGTGCTTCGTCCTGGCATGGAACACTGGGTTCCTAGCCAACTGCATGCGGATGAGGTTGTCACAATGGATGACAATCTGTTGGTCCACCAACACTCCCAAGTCCTCAAGTAATGTGCGTAGCCAAGCTACCTCGCACGCCGCAACTGCTGCACCTCTGTACTCGGCCTCTGTGCTCGATAAAGCAACCGTAGGCTGCTTTTTGCTACTCCAAGTAACAACAGCACTCCCAAAAGAGAACGTGAAGCCACTCGTAGATCTCCTATCAACAATGCTACATGCCCACTCTGCATCTGTATACCCATACAATGCTAATGGCACATCTGCTGCATAGAACAATGCGTAGTCAAGAGTCCCTTGCACATACCGAAGTGTGCGTCGTACTCCCTCCAAATGTGGCTTCCTCGGAAGCTACATGAACTGACTCTCCAAGCCTACTGTGTAGCTCAAGTCTGGCCTCGTGATAGTCAAGTAGATTAGACTACCCACAATTTTCCTGTACATATTGACATCCTCAACAACATCACCCTTCTCTGCACTCAGCTTTGCATTCACATCCAAGGGAATAGAAATTGGCTTACAATCAGCCATACCATACTTTGACAACATGTCCAAATCATATTGTCTCTGTGACAGCCATACACCCTCTGGAGTCCTGATCACCTCAATGCCAAGAAAGTAGCACAACTCGCCCAAATATTTCATTTCAAACTCCTGTTTGAGAAGACCATTCACATGGTCAATCTCCATAGCATTGTCACCCACAATAATAAGGTCATCTACATATATGGTAATGACCACAATCCCCACATCACTCTCACGTACATAGAGTGAATGATCAGCATGAGCTCTCCTAAACCCAATAGTGACAAGATACTTGGCAATCATGTCATACCATGCTCTAGAGCCCTGCTTTAAACCATACAAAGCTTTGAGAAGCCTGCATACATAATCTGGGTAACCTGGATCGACATAACCAGGTGGCTGATCCATATACACTTCCTCTTGCAACTCACCATTCAAGAAGGCATTCTTTACATCCATTTGATGCATAATCCATCCTCTAGATGCAGCCACTGCTGTGCGCTCCTTGCCGCACTGTCGAAGCAAGGGACTTGCCAATACACCGTATGCGAGCCACAAACGGCTCCAAGCACACAACAAGCCTAAACTAGCAAGCTCAAGAAAACAAAGGGTGTGTCACTCACCGCTCTACGCTTGCCTTCGTGGTGGATTCCTCGCCGCGATGAAGAAGAAGCTGCAGTCGTGCCGCGCTCAACCGCTTCGCCGCCGTCGTGCCTTCGTAATGCTCGATCGCACACACACTCTCCCTCTCTCTCTCTCTCTCACACACACACACAAGGAGGTGAAGAAGAAGAAGATGGAGATGGAGCAAGAGCACTCTTCAATTGCACAAATGAGAGAATGAGTAAAAATTAGGTTTAGTTGGCTTTTATAGGAGCTCACCCCATTCACACTTGGGCGCCCATGCTTAACCAACTAATCCCTTGAATGTCCAAGTTAAAGTGCGCCTCTCATCGGCGATCACTCTACCTTTCCCTATTGGTCCGACAAGCCCGGTACCTGACTCTACCAAATACATAATACGCGTCCATCGTAGGTGATGGGTGTCCGTGTGCCGTGAGGGTTAACATGCCCCCCTTCCTGATGTAGATTCCGTCCTCGGAAGCTATTGAGTTGAAGCTGGGTCGTCGAGGTGGAAGAGCATTTGAGATGAATGTCCTTAGCCTTCTTCAGTCACTGCAAAATCAAACAACATTGGCACAGTAATGGCATTCTCTTAAAAAGCATATGCAGTTTTAGGTAGAAAAATTGATTGGTCAAAGAATTTCAAACAATTTGTTAGCAATGAACAGTAAATTGCAATGTAATCAAATGCATAAACAGATGTAAAGGCAAAAAATTAAACAAGTCTGGGGTTGCTAATTTGACGGTCGAAAAGCACTAGAGATCAAGTATTAATACCATGGATAAGCTTCTTAATTTTCAGTGGTCAATTAAGTTGTTTAATCGCGAGAGCCAAGTATTCATGTTCGAGGGCTGACTAGAGGCTATATCTAGAAAACCTTGTAGTTAAGCTACCATAAAAGGAATTTCTCATGAAATCATCGCCTGTCTGATTACTTTTTCTTTGACCCCCCAAGGTCTTTTCACAGTGATTCAATTATGATGTGTGTGCTTATTTTGTATGCCTTGGGTTTTTTGCTTTTCAAGGAAAAGCGCCCACACTGGGAACCTCTAGGGCTCTAGTACCATAGGCAATACATGTGAGTGAAGTACCAAATCAAGCTGAGATTTCTCTTCCAGCTTAAAATTTTACATTGTGGCACTTTGATTTTTTGTTTGTTCATTTTCATCATTTTAATTTTGTAACTTTGGGGGGTCATATAACACTGATACACTCCCCAGGCTCATCACATTAGTAAACTCCCTTTATAATACTTAAGCTAAAGGTCAATAGGGTTAAGCCCACTAGAAAGCCCTAGTACATTTCACACAATGCTGCCTAAATCGGATTAAGAACCTAAGTAACCATTGCTTATTAGGAAGGCATTCCCCATGGTATTAAGAGAAGATTTCTAATACCTAGCTTGGTCAAACTAGCTTAGTCGGACTGCTTGATTTTTACACCTAAACAAGTGATTATGACAAAAGATTGCATTGAATTAAATGTTGGATACTAAGCCAATGCACTGAATATTATGCTACCCATCACAATCAAAGCAGACAAACATGGATGCAAAAAAGATAAGGGCAATGCTAATGGACAAGAAACACCTGTTTGTGTCGATGGTCGCGCTTGATTTGAAGGTTCCATGAAGGTCCAAATCCTATCAATAGCAACACGCTCCTGTACACACTAGGAAACAAAAGGAATACCTCCAGGAGGCACATCAGTGGGAAAAATTAAAACTTTGCTAATCACTCAACTCTAAAACAGAAACACTCCTATCGTACTAATCTTACCTACCCTCCATCACTCAATTGATGAGGATCAAAGGTGTTTCATGGCATAGGTTTCTGGTTCACTGTACCAAATGTGACATGTGTAGGTCTGAGTCAATGTTTTGACTTTTAATGTGCATACTCGTTTGCTAATTGCTCTTGCTCTTTTTTTTTTTTTTTTGGTGAGTATAAAGCTTTATATGTACATTCCCTAAGATCGGAATTGAGAGGTCAGGGAAAAAGGTTGAGAGGGAAACAAATGAATGATGACTGTCAGCAAACACTCCCCCCTTCCTTAGGTAGATCATACCGTTTGAAATGAGCTTGTCACCCTTTGGAACCAATTGTTCCAGTTGGTAATAGGTGAGGGTTTTTGCCAGTAGTTTGTTATCACCCTAGGTGCCTCGTCAAGCTGCAAGGGTGGTAAGGTACTCTCCCAGGATTGAACTTGAAGTGGTTCATTAGGTGATTCTTGAACACTGGGAGGTGTGGATTCTTTTGTAGCTTCATTGAGGTCCACTACTATAGATGGAGGCTGTGTAGAAGCTTTTACCTCTATGGATGTATTACATGATGAGCTAGAATCTTCATGGGACTCCCCCCTTCCTGAGCTAGGTGGAACAAATCGTTCTTTCTTTGGTACCCAAACTAGCTCGGGAGCGGGTGTGTAGCATTCTGTGATTTTTTTCTTTCCACTATCATTGATTCGTTTTGGAGCTACGGGATTGGGCTCACTTGGGTCAGGTGATAGGTAAGAGCACAATCTACGTTTTGGCACCCAGATTTGATCATTTCCTTGATAGTAGCCTTGGGCTTCCAATAGTCGTTTAGGGATCCATCGCAACATTTTCTTACTTTTCTTGGAGTGAGTGGTACGGTTCTTGCTAGGTTTCCGTTTTTTTGCATCAACCATGCTCACTACAGAGGTTTTAGGGACCCACTTGTATGTTTTCTCTGTTATATTAGGATGGTTCTTGTGTGTCTCAAGCTTTCTTTCAACTACATTAGTTGAAGCTCTAGAGAGTTGGGCTATGGGGACGTATGGTTCAACCTCCTGGACATGCAATGTCTTGGGTTTTATTTCCTTGGACAATATCTCAGGGACTATGGCTTGAGTGGTAGGGCTAAGAGTTGGTTTTTGCGTTGTAACACCCCCAGTCTCCCAATCAATAGTGCATTTGGTGGCTATCATCCACGTGCGGCCTAGGTTTATATTACCCTCCATAGTTCCAGTAGGCATGACCAAAAAGTCTTGAGCTACCACCCCATTGTCATAACTGACAGAAGTGTGCCAGATTCCAAAAACCGCAGTTTTTTTCTTGTTGACACCCTTGACTTGGATAATACTCTCAGATAGAGGTGGCTTCCCTAACTGACACCACACCCCATAAGATAGCAGATTGTATTTAGCACCCGTGTCCAATAAGGCGTTATATAGCACTTTTCCATAGGCACTATTTAACTCAATGGGGTATCGTAGAGGTGTGTCAGAGTCCAACCCATCCTCTTCGTGTGCTTCATTTGCATCAGGTTCCGAGCGAGTAGCTCTACCTAATGTTTCCATGAAACGGCTAAACATACTAGTACTAGGCTGTGGAGCTTCGGGAGGTGCATGGCCTTCTCTCTCAGTGTTTTGGGTAGGGTATGCTTCCATGATTTCTGAGTCGGAGGAGGAATCACTAGCGGCTATTTTAGGGTCTTGGGTGGTGCTACCTTGTGTCCCCGCTGAGGGTCTAGAGCTTATTGTGGATGGGTAATGGGTGTCCGTATGAACAGAGGCACCCTCAATATGCTCGTGTTCTAACACTCGTCCAGAGCGTAAGTGCATGTGCTTTTGATACCCTAAGGTGTCAAAAAGCTGCTCTAGGAGGCCTTGTGACTAGTTTTTAGCGTGTTTTTTGTTTGTTTTTTTGCTAGATTTTTTAGAGCGTGTCGTGGAATGGGCCGTGTGATAGCTCAAAACGAGTGTATCGGTCAGAGGGTCGTGCCGTGCTTTACAGCCCTCCGTTTGGTCACTCTATGCCCTCGGAATCCCTAAAACTGTCAATTTCCAGTAGGGAACTAGGCCCAAACTAGAAAGTCTAAGGGTGCAAGTGGGAAGAGAAAGGAGGAGAGTGGAGGACTTGTCCCACATGCTCTCATTCTCTCTTGAGGGAGTAGGGTATATATATAAGAGTGAGTCTAGTATATATCATAAGACTGAGGACTGAGGCCTGGGCCTGGGCTTGGGCTTGGGCTTGGGCTTGGGCTTGGGCTTGGGAAACCGATCCCGATCTATCTTTTATACAAACCAACCCGTACGTTTTTAGAGTCACGCTCACTCGCGTTTTTAATTTCCGAACATTTTTTCCGAACTTTTCTTTTAAATATTTTTTTTTTTTTTTTTTTAATGCAGAAAAACGCAGAAATTGAAAAAAAACGCAGAAACTGCAGAAAATTGACAGAAATTGCAGAAAATGCAGAAAAAACACAGAAATTGCAGAAAATTGACAGAAACTGCAAAAAATGCGGAAAAAACGCAGAAATTGCAGAAAATTGACAGAAATTGCAGAAAATGCGGATAAAACGCAGAAATTGCAGAAAATTGACAGAAATTGCAAAAAACGCAGAAAGTGAAAACGCCGAACTTGAAAACGCAGAAATTGCAGAAATTGAAAAACGCAGACAATAGCAGAAATTGAAACTTGACAGCAATTGCAGAAAAACGCACAAAACAAAAATCTCCACACACTCCTTCCCCGCCTTTCCTATGATAGAAATTGCACCAGAAGAAAGCGTAAAGTGCTAACCGAGCTTAGTGTAGGGCATATCCCCGGCAGCGGCGCCAAAAATGTGCGCTCCTTGCCGCACTGTCGAAGCAAGGGACTTGCCAATACACCGTATGCGAGCCACAAACGGCTCCAAGCACACAACAAGCCTAAACTAGCAAGCTCAAGAAAACAAAGGGTGTGTCACTCACCGCTCTACGCTCGCCTTCGTGGTGGATTCCTCGCCGCGATGAAGAAGAAGCTGCAGTCGTGCCGCGCTCAACCGCTTCGCCGCCGTCGTGCCTTCGTAATGCTCGATCGCACACACACTCTCCCTCTCTCTCTCTCTCTCACACACACACACAAGGAGGTGAAGAAGAAGAAGATGGAGATGGAGCAAGAGCACTCTTCAATTGCACAAATGAGAGAATGAGTAAAAATTAGGTTTAGTTGGCTTTTATAGGAGCTCACCCCATTCACACTTGGGCGCCCATGCTTAACCAACTAATCCCTTGAATGTCCAAGTTAAAGTGCGCCTCTCATCGGCGATCACTCTACCTTTCCCTATTGGTCCGACAAGCCCGGTACCTGACTCTACCAAATACATAATACGCGTCCATCGTAGGTGATGGGTGTCCGTGTGCCGTGAGGGTTAACAACTGCTATGACAGCTTTCACAGTCATCATCTTTGCCACTGGAGCAAAGGTCTCCTCATAGTCTATGCCATACGTCTGTGCATAACCCTTTGCGACCAGCCTTGCCTTGTGACGCTCAATGTTACCATCAGCCTTATGCTTAGTTTTATACACCCATTTACAGCCAATAGCTTTCTTGCCACTTGGCAATGGCACCAACTCCCATGTGTCGTTTGCTTCCAATGCAGCCATCTCTTCATTCATTGCATCATCCCAATGCACATTTCCAACTACATCCTCAAAACATGTGGGCTCCACATCCTGTATCACCTTAGCCATGTAGGCTTGGTGATGCACTAGATACCCATCATAAGTCAATTTTTGAACTGGATTTTTGACTCTGTTAGATCTGCGCGGTCCTCGGTCACTCCTTTGCCCTCTAACATCTTCTTGTACTTTCCTTACACCAGGTGTCCTGACAGCCGGAATTCCAAATTCCTCATCAAGACTTTGTTCAGAACCATCTGAATCCATGTCTACATGTGAAAACCCTGATGATGCATCAACCATAAAGGAAGGTTCATCTACCTTTTCCTTTCATTTTTGTGATACATTCCCTGTACCTGTTGGTGGAGTAACCTGCGTACGTAGTCTACCATTCCATGGCTTCTCAATAGAGCCACGAGAAGAGGACTCTTGTGGTCCACTCAAAACCTGTGACTGTGGCCTCACATTTTGTACAACCACATCATCTTTTACATCAGCCCCAATAGTGCCATGTGCATTACTGTACCAGCTGCTCATCTCATCAAAGACTACGTCTCTGCTCACTCGTAATTCTTGTGTAGTAGGATTGTAGCACCTGTACCCCTTTTGTTCAAGGGAATATCCCACAAGAATACGTTTCTCTGCTTTAGGATCCAATTTCCTACGCAACTCATCTGGTACATGCACGTAAGCTATGCAGCCAAACACTTTCAAGTGTGCCAAATCAAGCTTTGTACCTATAAACTTTTCCTCAGGCGTTACATCATGCACCGCAGCTGTAGGTGTCATGTTCATAATGTACACAACTGTATTTACAACTGTATTTACAGCTTCAGCCCAGAAATGATGAGGCATGTTCTTCTCATTCATCAATGCACGTGCAACCTCTGCAATGTGAGTGTTTTTCCTTTCTGCGATCCCATTCTGCTATGAAGTATATCTGCATGTAAACTGCTTGCGTATACCATGCATTCGCAGAAAATCTGAAAAATCGTTGGAGAAGTACTCTCCCCCTCCATCTGACCTCAATGTCTTGATTTGCATATCTGTCTCCTTCTCAATCATGACTTTGAAGTCCTGAAAGTGACCAAACACTTCACTTTTGTTACGCATGAAGTAGACCCATACTTTCCTTGTATGGTCATCAATGAAAGAGACATAATACCTGCAACCATGTATACTTGCAGTATCGGTTGGACCGCAAGCAACTATGTGCACCACCTCAAGTGGTTTTTTACATACATTGCACTCATGTGGAAATGAGCCCTTTGACTATTTTTCAAACTGGCATGCTGCACACACTTTATGCATACCATCCACCTTGAATTTGGGCAAACCTTTTACAATCTGTTTTGATTGCATGCTGCGCAATCTCTGCTCATTGACATGGCCAATGCATTTGTGCCAAATGTCAACATCAGCCACAACACATGTGCCCTGTGCAAATAATGCAGCTTTTACCTCAGGCATGTCTACATTCAGCGTAAACATTCTGCCCACACATTTTTCCTCTATGATCAGCTTACAGCCATTCTGGAAATCTTCTACATAACAACCATTCGGATTGAAGCGAACCTGCAAACCCTGCTCAACCATTTGTCCAACAGAAACAAGATTCTTTGTATTGTTTGGGACATGAAGTACATCTGCTAAGTACTTTGATTTCCCACTCTTCGTATTTAGAGGTATGTCCCGTACATGAGCAATGGGGTGAGCTGTGTCATCTCCTGTCTGCACATAGCCTGACACATCTGGTTTGCGCATATCTCTAAACCACTCTCCACGAGACGTCATGTGATTAGAGGCACCTGAATCCACATACCAAACATCAGCTTGGGTAGAATTCTTTGTAGTCATTGTGTTCATTACATGCTGCATAACAAACATGCGCTCGTTTTTGCTATCATCTGTATCTCTGTTAGTAGATGCATAGTTGCTCTGTTCTCTCTTTCCACTTGCTTTTCCCTTTGGACAGTCACGTGACATGTGACCTCTTTCACCACAAGTCCAACATTCTCTGCTATCTGCAGTATGTTGCTGCCTGCTTGATCCTGCACCACGACCTCTTTGACTCCCCCTGCCTTGAGACTGGTTTCCCCTGCTACCTGTATTGTTTTGATTTGATTGACCTTCTTGAAATTGGTCCCTGCAACCACTTGGGCCTCGACCACGACCTCTACCTCTACCTCTACCTATGTTGGAGTTAGAATAGAAGGCCTGTTCAGAATTATTTCTGCCATGAGAAGAAGATGTGTTAAGGTTCTTCTCCTCAAGAATAAGCATAGAAATCAAATCTTGGAACACGGGGATGTCGTCTCTTGTATTCATGGAAGACCTGAAATGTACATACTCATCTCCTAAACCATCCAAGCATGCACGGACAATGTCATCGTCTTCCACTGAGACTTTAATAGATCCAAGAGCCTCAATGATGCTCTTGATCTTCAAAGCATAATCATTGATGGAGAGGTTGTTCCTCTTAACCTGATTTAGCTCTGACTTTAGTTGAAGCTTCCTGGCCTTGGTGTTCACCTCGAACACCCTGCCTAAGTTTTTCCATGCAATGGCGAGGGTTTCAGCATCCTGTAGATAGCCCATCATGCCATCTGTGATGCTCATAGAAAGCCAATACATCACTTTGCTCTGGCTTTGTTTCCAGTCCCTCAAAGCTTTTCTTTGTTCTGCTGTAGCATTTGCCTCGGGAATCTCTGGTTCCTTTTCATTGTCTCCTTCTACATAGTCCCAATAACCTTTTCCTTTTAGAAAATTTGTTATTATGAACTTCCATGCAGGGTAGTTATTTTTCTCTAGATTCTCAGTGACAATCTGACTAAAACCGTCAGACATCTTGAAGCACTAAGACAAAATAGGTGCAATCTGCAAAAACCTGTAAATCTGTTGAACCTGCTATCGTGGTACCTGTAACGCTTTCTACACTCAACGAGTGTCCACAATCAAGCGTACATACAACCACTGTACTTGTACAGTAAATCTCTGTGTACTACACTTTGAAGACCTGTTCATAAACTTTGCATTTGGTCGTGGATTGCGAACAAAGGGATTGTGATGCTC
Source organism: Adiantum capillus-veneris (assembly GCF_014529385.1). Lineage (NCBI taxonomy): Eukaryota > Viridiplantae > Streptophyta > Polypodiopsida > Polypodiales > Pteridaceae > Adiantum > Adiantum capillus-veneris. The sequence goes on along the minus strand of NC_140959.1, from coordinate 83,984,572 downwards.
TTGCTCTCTTAGTCTCTCTTGCCTGCACCAGGCTCTGATACCATGTAAAGAAAGAGGATGCAAGAGAGCTACACAAAACAAGCACACACTACACAGAGATGGAAAGCTTCTTCTTCTTTTCACAGAAAAGAGAGTATAAATGACTAAGTGCTAAAACTGAAAAGTAGCACATATGTACATGCGGTCACTAAGTGTGAACTCGCTAGAAGCGTACTAGGCTGGCACTATAAGTGTAGTCCAGTTGTGGAATCACTGGCAGAGATCCTCCGTGTCGGTCACCTAACGCGCCAGTGAGTAAATGCCGTAAGCGGCCAAGACCCGTAGTGGATGCCAGCTCAAGATGTAGAGCTCGACATCTCAACAAAAAATTCAGAATAGAGAGGAACAAATATGTACATTTATTGAAGGATTTGGTTATTTTACTCCAACAAATAGGTGAAAGAAACCAAAAGCAAAAAAAGAAAGGAGTAAAAATTTCAAGACTTTAATAGAAATTCAGGCCCAAGGCCTTCATAATAACTACTTGACAGAGGCAAAACCCTCATCCCTGTCTCACAACCAACATTCATAATCAATATAAAAGAGAAAGAACAAGACGTAATGTAGGCAATCATCTTTTTAAAGAGTCTACTCCAAACGCTCACGACAAACAGTGATGCATTGGATCCAGATCTTAAAGCCATCATGAAGAATATTGCATTCTTTACAAAGGTAATGGAAAGACAATGTGAAGCTCACTACAAAAGCCCGCTTGAATTCCAACGTCAAATTACTGGCGACAATGACACGCGTCGATATATGTGTAGGTAAATCTGGAGGGAGATCAACTTTTTAAAAATTTTAATTTTTAAATTTTTGACGCCTGTACCGATAGCTATCCCAACGTCTGTATTGAGGTACTTTTTGATGCCTGTATTTAAGTTTCTTCCGACGTCTTTACCGACACCTCTACTGACGGACCTGCAAAAAACGAACCCGCGGGTCTTTCCCTGTGCATTTTTCTCATTCTCCACCTCTTTTCTTGCCCTCCTCCTCCTTACCTGCTGCAGATCTGTTGCCCAACGAGTTGCCAAAGGTGAGATTCTTGCTTGTGGACTACTCCCTAGCATCAAGGTGAGATTCTTTTCAAGTTTGCTTGTAGGTTTGTGTATATATGTGTCTAACATAGTGTGTGTGTGTGTGTGTGTGTGTGTGTGTACGTTTTTAGAGATTTGAAGATTTTTTTTAAACTCTTTCTTGCTCAAATAGGTCGCATGTGAGTGCTCGAAAGTTTTATGTATTTATTTAATTTACAATTATCTTGTATATTGATAAAATAAATTTCATTCATTAGGCTTTCAGTGCTTTAAATTTTTATGCAATTTTGTTTTGAAATTATGCTTTGCGATGATTTTATTTTAAAATTATGCTATGTGAAAGTTTTGTTTTGAAATTATGCTTTGGAGAAATTCTATTTCAAAATTATGCTATGGAGATATTTTGTTTTGAAATTATGCTTTGGAGAAATTTAGTTTTGAAATTACGCTACCATCTCATCATCATCATGCGATTGATGAGGTTTAGGTTATAGGTTTCGATTAGGTTTAGGTTTAGATTATAGGTTAGGTTAAGGTATAGGTTATAGGTTATAGGTTAGGCTAAGTTAGGTTATAGGTTAAGTTAGATTAGGTTTTGGTTATAGGTTAGGTTAGAGCTAGCGACAAATAGTGAAAAAACGCAAACGAACTTTGAAAATGACTCGTGTACTTCAAAAAACACGAACGGACTTCGATTAAGTTAGGTTATAGATTAGGTTTAGGTTTTAAGTTAAGTTATGTTGTTATACATTAAGTTAGATTAGTTTATAGGTTAGGTTTAGTTTATAGATTAGGTTAGGTTAGAGCTAGCGATAAATACTAAAAAAATTGCAAACGGACTTCGAAAATGACTCATGTACTTCAAAAAACGTAAACAAGCTTCGATTATGTTAGGTTTAGGTTATAAGTTAGGTTAGATTAAGTTTAGATTATAGGTTGTACGTAAAAGGTAAGGTTAGATAAGGTTAGGTTGTATGTTAGGTCAAGTTTAAGCTATAAATTAGGTTATACGTAAAAGGTTAGGTTAGATTATAAGTTAAGTTAAGTAATGTTTAAGTTATAGGTTAGGTTAAAGCTAACAACAAATAGTAGAAAAAATACAAACGAACTTCGAAAATGATTCGTGTACTTTAAAAAACGCAAACGGACTTCGGTTAGGTTAGATTATACGTTAGGTTTAAGTTACATGTTAAGTTTAAATTATAGGTTACATGTTAAGTTAGGTTATAGATTATGTTAGGGTAGGTTTAGGTTATAGGTTATGCTAGATTGTAGGTTAGGTTAGAGTTAGCGACAAATCAATAGTAAAAAAAACGCAACGGATTTTGAAAATGACTCGTGTACTTCAAAAAACGCAAACAGGCTTCGATTAGGTTAGGTTATAAGTTAGATTTAAGTTATAAGTTATAGGTTAGGTTAGGTTAGAGGTTATATTAGGTTACGTTAAATTATAAGTTAGGTTAGAGCTAGCGACGAATAGTAGAAAAAACACATACGAATTTCAAAAATGATTCGTGTGCTTCAAAAAACGCAAACAGATTTTGGTTAGATTATGTTATAGGTTATGTTAGGTGAGGTTATAGGTCATAAGTTAGGTTAGCTTAGGTTATAGGTTTCAAAAGCGTACACAGCCTTCAAAAACACTAATATATAGTCATTGATCAATAAAGACGAGATTATTACCCTGTGATCCTAATCTCCATGCACCTCTAGACCGAGGTGTGCAAGGATTGGACATGGCTAGAGAATGTGAGGTTGTTAAAGCTAGCGGCAAATAGTTAAAAAAACGCAAACGATTTTCAAAAATGATTTGTGTACTTCAAAATGCAAAGAGACATTGATAAACAAAATAAAATAACGCAATTGAACTTCAAAAGCACATACAGACTTCAAAAACCCTAATATATAGTCATTGACCAATAAAAACGAGATTATTACCTTGTGATCCTAATCTTCGTGCACCTCTAAATCGAGCTGTGCGGGGATTGGGCCTGGCTAGAGAATGCGAGATTGTCATGGATTGTCATGTAGTTAGTAGTATGTAGTTATACCAAGATTGTTTTAATTATTTGTTGCATTTGGTAGATAAAGTATGAACAATAGGATGGCGTGTCCTTGTGCGCATTGCAAGCATCTTATCTTTCGAAAACGAAAAATCTGCGCGGTCTCTTTCTGATGGAGCAACTACAAGACCTACATTATTGATCTCATGGTCCAAAGACAATAGATCAAACACTGCAAGTAGATATTGCTCCAACTTCATCCAAGAGAAGACGATTTTCAAATGAACAGACATCGGCTGAGTCCTCCCAACCAATACCTGATGTGACATTTCAAGAAGTAGAAATAGAGCAGATATTAGACGCATTCTTTGACATGGATCCCATTGAAAACATAGGAGATGACAACATTCAAGGCAATACTGTCAAATCCCGTCCATATCGACGGCATGCTAGCAACGATAAAGAGAGCGAGATTATGCAAACTCTTGCACGCATACCGCTTTACAATGGTGCAAAAATCTCAGTTCTCTGTACCGCTTTGGTAATGCTTAATTTGTAGTCTGTCTAGGGGTGGTCTGACGCCTCCGTCATAGATTTTCAGATAAACACATTGTATCTTAAGCATGATAAAGTGCAAATTACAGTGTGCTGAAGGGGATGATTTGTTCATGTAACAATAGGTTACTCAACGAGCAAATCTTGCCAAAAGGGAATCACATGTCCTCTATCCGTCCAGCATCTAAAAAACTTCTTACTAATTTGGACTTGGATTATCACAAAATATATACCTGTCATAATAACTGTGTATTTTTTCACATTGAGATGAGGTGTCAAATACTGAAGCTGATGCGAAGAGCGACGAAGAAGTAGAGTTTGATGACGAAGATGCAGAAGTACAGATTGAGATAGACATCTTTGGTGCATCAAATCTCATAGAAGATGAGAGATTAACTAATAATTTTTGCTAGAAACTCTTTTATAAAACCCCTTTTATTAGTCTACAATACACTTTGAATTCATTCATTTGTGTTGCAGCTTCGTTTGTTTGTTATTTATATTGATTAAGCGTTTCTTCTATATAATAACGTATTTTGTGGATATTATTTGTGTATCTGTAGCTATGGCCGATGACGATGATACATACCCTTCTAGTTTTAGTTTTCCTGACACTCCGACCGGCATGTCACCCGAGCAGATGGACTCCTTTTTTACACAGTTTACACAAGAGCATGACAGATAACCTTTGGACTACAGGTTCCTTTAGACCTACTACGATCGATCCTACGCTTAGGACTAGTGTGACTCCTGCACCGATCAAGCCCACACCTCAGTCGAGTGTGCTCTTTATACCGATCGGTGTAGGGTCCACACTAGTCCTATGCGTAGAGTCGACCATAGTGGGTTTAGAGAAACCTACTGTCCAAAGGTTCTGTGTCATCGTCGCGATCTGCTCTGGTGTGAACTGTGTCAAAATAGAGCCCATCTGCTCAGGTGACATGTCGATCGGAGTGACAGAAAAACTAAAACTAAGAGAGTATGTATTATCATCATCGGCCCCATGGCTACAGATACACAAATAACACCCACAAAATACGTTAGTTTACATAATAAACGTTTAATCAATACAAACAATAAATAAATAAAGCTGCAACACAAATGAATAAATCTAAAGTGTATTGTAGACTAATAAAAAGAGTTTTACAAAAGAGTTCTTAGCAAAGATCATTAGTTAATTTCTCATCTTCTATGAGATCTGATACACCAAAGATGTCTATTTCAATCTGTACTTATGCATCTTCGTCATCAAACTCTATTACTGTCACTCTCCGTATCAGCTTCAGTATTTGACACATCATCTTAAAGTGAAAAAGTATACAATTATTAGGACATACATGTATTTTGGGATAATCCAAGCCCAAATTAATAAGAAGCTTTTTAGCGGCTGGACGGATAAGGGACATGTGATTCCCTTCTAGCAAGATTTTCTCATTGAGCAACTTGTCATTACATGAACAAGTTAGTCCTTTGATCACATTATTGAACTGTAATTTGTAATTTATCATGCTTAGGATATAATTTATTTATCTAAAAAGCTCTGTGACGGAGACGTCAGACCACCTGTAGACAGAAGACTGCAAATTAAGCATTGCCAAAGCGATATGGAGGACTAAGATTTTCGCACCATTGTAAAGCGACATGCGTGCAAGAGTTTGCATCATCTCGCCCTCTTTATCGTTGCTATCATGTCGTTGATATGGACGGGATGGCTGAGGTTGCTAGTGGCAATATTGTCTTGAATGTTGTTGTTTTCAATGATGGGATCCTTGTCAAAGAACGCGTCTAACATCTGCTCCATCTCTACTTTCTGAAATGCCACATCAGATATTGGTTGAGAGGACTCAATTGGTGGCTGTTTGTTTGAAAATCGTCTTCTCTGTGATGAAGTTGGAGCATTATCTACTTGCGGAGTTTGATCTGGACCATGAGATCAGTAACGCACATCTTGAGTTGCTCTATCGAAAAGAGACAGTGATTGCGTATGTGCTGATCGCAGATTTTTTTATTTTTGAAAGATCTGATGCTTGCAATACGCACAAGGACATATCATCCTATCGTCCATAATTTGTCTACCAATGATGCAACAAATAATTAAAACACTCTTGTTATAACTAGACACTACTAGCTACATGACAATACATGACAACCTCACATTCTCTAGCTATGCTCGATCCTCGCACACCTCGATCTAGAGGTGCACGGAGATTAGAACCATGGGGTAATAATCTGGTCTTTATTGATCAATGACTAGATATTAGGGTTTTTGAAGTCTGTGTGCGCTTTTAAAGTCCGATTGTGTTATTTTACTTTGTTTATCACTGTCCGTTTGCATTTTGAAGTACGCAAGTCATTTCCGAAGTCCATTTACGTTTTTTTAACTATTTATCGCTAGCTCTAACAACCTCACATTCTTTAGCCATGTCCGATCCTCGCACACCTCGGTCTAGAGGTGCACGGCGATTAGAACCACAAGGTAATAATCTCGTCTTTATTGCATTAGGACCAATTTGGATGAAAAAAGGGTTGTGTAAGGATCTTAAAAAAGACAACCTAAAAAAGACCATAAAGATCTTATCAAAATTATTCAACATGGGTACTCATTGGATAGAGCTCATCAAGGGCCATCCATGGACCATTTGAGCATTAAATTTGGAGTCCATATGCAAAAGTTATAGCTAAAATAGTGCAAAATATTTCAAAAGCAAGTAAAGGAGATCTTGACACGTGTACAAAAGTGTCATAATTTTGTAAATGTAGCTCCTCCTTGACCCTTACATCAAGAATAGAGAAACCCTAAACAGTCCTTATTTCATCCAAATTGGCCATAATGAATCAATAACTATATATTAGTGTTTTTGAAATATGTGTACGCATTTGAAGTCCAATTGCGCTTTTACAATCTATAACCTAAACATAACCTAACTTAACCTTTAACGTGATCTAATCGAAGTCCGTTGCGTTCTTTGAATTACACGAGTCATTTTCAAAATCCGTTTGTATTTTTTTTACTATTAATTTATCGCTAACTCTAACCTAACCTAATCTAATTTATAACTTAAACCTAACCTAACTTGACCTATAACCTAACTTAATCTATAACCTATAACCTAACATAACATAACCTATAATATATAACATAAACCTAACTTATAACAACGTAACGAAAATCCGTTTACGTTTTTTGAAATACACAAATCATTTTCGAAGTTCGTTTACATTTTTTTTACTATTTGTTTCTAACTCTAACTTAACTTATAACTTAAACATTACTTAACTTAACCTATAACCTAACCTAACTTTTTATGTACAACCTAACCTATAACCTAAACCTGACTTAACATACAACGTAACTTAACTTAACTTAACCTTTTATATACAACCTATAACTTAAACCTAACCCGATATAACTTATAACCTAAACCTAACTTAACATAACCTATAACTTAACCTAACATATAGCATATAACCTAAATTTAACGTATAACCTAATCTAACCGAAGTCCGTTTGCGTTTTTTAAAATACACAAGTCATTTTCGAAACATGTTTGTATTTTTTTATTATTTGTCGTTAGCTCTAACCCAACCTATAACTTAGTTTATAACCTAAACCTAACCTATAAGCTAATCTAACATAACGTAACTTAAAACCTAAACCTAACCTAATTGAAATCCGTTCACGTGTTTTAAAATATACGAATTATTTTCGAAGTTCGTTTGCATTTTTTCTACCATTTGTCGATAGCTCTAACCAAACATAATCTAACCTATAATTTAAACATAATTTACCTTAACTTATAACCTAACCTAACCTATTGTACACTCATCAATCGCATGATGATGATAAGATGGTAACGTAATTTCAAAACAAAATTTCTCCAAAGCATAATTTCAAAACAAAATTTTTCTATAGCATAATTTCGAAACAAAATTTCTTCAAAGCATAATTTCAAAACAAAATTTTCTCATAGCATAATTTCAAAACAAAATTATCGCAAAACATAATTTTAAAATAATTTTTAAAAAAAACATATTTTCAAAACAAATTTACATAAAAATTTAAAGTATTAAAAACCTAATGAATAAAATTTTATTTTATCAATATACAATATAATTTTAAATTAAATAAAAATACATAAAACTTTCAAGCACTTACATGCGATTTATTTCAACAAAAAGGGTTTTAAAAACGTCTTCAAACTTGTAAAAAACGCGCACACACACACTATATGTTAAACACACATACACACAAAACTACAAGAAAACTTGAAGAGAATCTCACTTTGATACTGGAGAGTAGTCCATAAGCAAGATTCTTACCTCTTGCAACTTGTTCTACAACAGATGAGGAGGAAAAGGACAAAAGAAGAGACGAAGAATGAGAAAAATACGCAGGGAAAAACCTACGGGTTCGTTTTTTGCAAGATCAATCGGTACAAGTGCTAGTAAAAACGTCCGAAGAGACTTCGATACAGACCTCGAAAAGTACCTCGATACAGACGTTGAAATAACTGCCAATAAAAACGTCCAAATTTTATTATTATTATTTTTTAAAAAGTTGATCTCCTTCCAAATATACCTATACATATATCGACATCTACCATTGACGCCGATAATTTGACGTCGAAATTCAAGCGAACTCTTGTAGTGAAAGAAACAAATAACTAAAATGCCTTAGCTTATTGGGTAAGAACTCGTTTATATGTAACACATTATAATATGATGTATATAAAACGGACTATAGTGATGGAAGATCAAGGTGTTCATCGGATTCAAGATATCTTACTACGCCAAGTAGACCCTCAATAAAATAGAACTGAATATGGAGATTAAAATGTTTATATAACCGTATGTATATAGAGGATGTTGCTTTCATATTTTGACCTGTTTGTTATAAATGTAATGTATCGTTGAACCTTGCTCCAAACTTTGCCACTGGAGCCACTTGGTCAGCTACTTGACTCTGAGTGTAATTTTAGCATTTGTAACTTTTGAAATTTAAAGAGTATTTTGAAAATCTTTTCTTCAATTAAAAAGGAGATTGCGGACTACGATGACGCGAGAGAGAGAGAGAGAGAGACCTTCTCGCCGATGTGTGGTGGTTGTGGAAGAATTGACAGTCTTATGCGAGGAGCCAACTGGGTCAACCAGCCCACCAGGAAGAAGCACATACGTCTTGCCTGTCATTAGAAGAACGCTATGCGTACCTTCCTCGACTCTCAAGTGCATCGACAGCTTTTTAAAAGCTAGTCCTGCATAAGTGAATGAAATTTGACAGAACAGGAGAACATCGAACATGTCTCTCTCTCTCTCTCTCTCTCTCTCTCTCTCTCAATGGAGGGGACTCTTCCCTTGTCCAACAAGCGGGCCGCTTTGCCCTGCTGTGCATTCGAAAACCCTCAAATACAACATGCATGAAGGCACGGGTTTACCTTGGAAGAGTTGAAGGAAAAATCGATGCCTTAAAGTCTCCGATTGTCTCCATCCCTTGCCGATCAAAGAAGGCTAAGGCTGGTGATGCTAGCCACGGGGAGCTTGCAAGTGCGATGCAGCTGGTCCAGGCGCGCCCTCTTATTCCTATCACTCGGAAGAAGCCAGCTGTGGAGGTTGTTGCCACTACAGATGACTTGAAGGGCAACAGGCTTTTGCCAAGCTTCGACTGGAAAGAATGCATAAGCGTTTGATGGGTGTGCGCAAAAAGAGAGCAGCAAGAGCTGAGAATGATGAGAAGTGATAGCTGTGACAGGCCGTCCTTTGTAGTACAATGAAATGAAAGTTTTTGAAGTGATCCTTTATTACGTAGCAACTGCTTCAGTCATGTACGGTTGAGCCCAAAAGCAAATATGAGGGTTTTGATTGAGAGAGAGAGAGAGCTCGACTGGGCCCATTGCGACGTCGCGTCGGTGTGTCGTGCTTGGAGAGAGAGAGAGAGAGAGAGAGAGGAGGTAATTCAAAAGAAAGATGGGTTGCAGACTCCAATGACACACACATAGAGACCTCCCTTTGCACACACTCGTTTGTCTCTTTCGTTGGCTCCTCCCTCATGTAGAGTGTGTGCAACGAAGACACCATGACAGTTGTGTCACCCACCATTACGCCGGCCCTCGTCTCGAACACCTGCATGTCAAAGTCTCTCAGCTCTTCCACCTCCTTTAGCGTTAGGCCCACTGTAGGTCTTCCGGCTTTGAGGAAGATGAATGTTTCTTGCTCCATGAAGGAGCAACATGAGTCAAGGAAGGTTGAGCCAACGGCAGTAGGTGCATTTGCAACTTCCATCTTGTCCTTGTGGATGATTGCCTTAGCACTCATGAGGAATTTGGGCTCGAGTTGTAAGAATTGTGAAATGAGCTTCTGTAATGTATGTTGAATTCTGAAAAATTTGCTTAAAATTGTTTAAAAAAGAAAAAAGAGACATCCGGCCCCTCATGTGTGTGGTGCTTGGAGAGAGAGAGAGAGAGAGAGCTTGCATTGCTGAGTTTATTGCTACCCTGCTACTCCTCTACATCACCATTGCCACCGTCATCGACTATGCCTAGCCTGCCTCCTGTGGGGCAGCATGGATGTCCTCGGCTTTGCTTTGGCCTTTGGGGGCATGACCTTCATTCTTGTGTATTGCACTATTGGAATTTCATGAGGACACATTAAACCAATCATCACCTTTGGCTTGTTCTTGGCAAGAAAGGTTTCTGAACCTTGTGCTCTCTTCTGCATGATAGCTCATTGTCTTGGAGCCATATGTGGGTAGGGCTTGTGAAGGCCACTGCTTCCAAAAGAGCTTCTATGTGCGGTCTAGAGGTGGTGCCAATTCGGTTGCCTCCACCTACTTTGTGGACATTTGTCTTGCAGTTGAGAACATTGGCACCATTGTCCTTGTCTACACCATCTTCTCTGCCACCGATCCGAAGCGCAATGCTCGCGACTCCCATGTCTCGATGTGGCACCCCTTCCCATTGGATTTTCTATGTTCATGGTGCACTTGGCTACAATCCCAATCACCAGCACTGGCATTAACTCCGCTCAAAGCTTTGGAGATGCTATGATCTTCAACAAAGAAAAGAGCTAGGATGATCATTGGATCTTTTGGGTGGGTCCTTTCAATGGAGTAGCGATAGGGGTGGCGTATGAGGGTGGCATATCACCAATATGTGCTAAGCCTCAGGGGCATAATATAATGCAGCGTAGTGTAGAATGAGGGTGCACAAAGCTTCCTCCCTCATGTTTCCATTCCCTTACATTACATCCTTCACTCTTGCTTGTTGCGCCTTTTGTATATGCACGTGCTCCTTTGTTGTTGTAGACCACGTTTGTGCATCATGGTAGCCACCACAATCTAGAGTTCAGTCCCTTGTTCCTTTGCACACACCATTTCCTCCTCGTAGCACTCAGAGCCATACTAGTATGAACTATTGTTTCTCTCTTGTGGATAATGCATCCAATAAAGTCTCTTTGACATATAGCTTTTGAGAGAGAGAGAGGGGGGGGGGGGGGGGGGGGGGGGGGGGGTTGCTAGAGACTCCAATTATCTGATGACTTCAAAGTCTTCAAAGTGTGATGTTTCTGACTCTAATGACACAACAAGAGTACTATTTCTAGTCGGTCGGCCTCTTTGGATAGCATGCTTGAATGTGGACGATGATTCGATTTCTGTAGACACTCTCATTGTGCCTCACATCTAATTAATGTTATTTTCATTATGAAAAGATTCATAAGCTATGACGTCCTTCTTCTTTGTTTCTTCATTGTCTCATGTGTGAGTGACAATGCCTGAGAGAGAAGTACAAGGCAGGGATTTGCTCCCTTGGCTCGTACATGCATTGTGCTATTAATTGCTTCTTTGTAGATGTCCACCCTAGATATCCTCACATCCACCAATCATACTCTTGCCTCCCTGACCACCATGTGACCATGGCCTATGCATGTAGCCTAGTTCAACCCTTGGCTTGTGCTAATTAAAGGTCCAAAAGGGCAAAGAATTCCCATAGGGATTCTTTTCTATGCACACAAATTCCTGTCCATAGAAGAATAAATCTGATCATTGTTTTCTTGTTATTTTGCTCGATTTCTCCTTCGCTTGGACAATCACGCTTGGAATATGGTAAGACTCGTGCAATGAGGGTGAGGTACGATCGTAGTGCATTAATTATGCATGGTTAAACATTATCAAAATGGGATTTTGATATTATGCTTGGTCACTGGTTGAACTTGTACCTATGCATAAACATTCACTCTTTAAGAATCATGTGTTTTGTGTTGGTTTGACGACAACGTGTATAGTCAATACTCCAAGTGTGGTCGTTGGTTCGGTGGTGGATATGAAGTTTAAGGTCAAGGGCTAAGATCCCTAATGATTTTGGTTGTGTTTTTTGATTGTGGAAGCTGGTGTGGATCTCGGATATTTTTTCTAGTTATGATTGTTATGTGCTAAAATGGTTTTGCAGGTTGGATGTGTAACATGGCCGAAATTTTTGCAGCCATGTTATGTGCTAAAATGGTTTTGCAGGTTGGATGTGTATCACCCAAAGTAGGGTGGAGTGTTCACCCATGTGATGGGATTAGTTTATGGCTTATTATCTTTTGGATTGGATTATAAAGTGGTTTTGAAGGATTATGGTGGATGTGTAAGGGTAGAGACCTTGTACAATCTAACTGCTTGGAAAAGATTGTTTGTGCATATGCAAGAAGCTATTTTGATTGGATTCATGTGTTATGTTTCTCATGATAGCATCGCTACAATATTAGGATCACCTACATTGCTTAGCCTTAGATGAAAGTTTTAATGACTTGGGGCTTTGCTGCATCGAGGGTGTTGCCTATATCTTCTTCTTTTTGTTAAGCTCATCTACACGGACAGTGCGTCCGGGGTAGAACAACCTATACGGCTAACAGGTCAGGATCTTGCCTTGAATTTTCTTGAATACCTAATGTTGGACATCAAATAGTAGGCGTGACACCTAAAATGGTATGGTTGGTGTTGATTTTCTACCACCTACGAATATATGGAATCCTTTCAGAGTATAGATTCATGTAGATGGAGAAGTGGCCTCAACTTATGTCTAGCTCAAGTTAGTTGAAGGTGTTCTAGCATCCCTATAAAGTGAAATTTTCTTTGTCCATAGTGGGAGCAGAAGTGGATGGGTGGACAGGTCGATCCCTAGATAGGGTTTGGTGCTTCTACGTAGTCATTTATGTTTTGAAGTTATGGTATAGCCAAATTTTTCTATTGCATTAATACATGGTTTACCTGTTTTATTTTAAATGGGACATTTAAAGATTCTCTTTTATCATTGTCTTGTGTCTCTATGCATTCTATTTCACCCTTCACATCTCTCTCTCTCTCTCTCTCTCTCTCTCTCTCTCTCTCTCTCTCTCTCCACGATGCAGTGTACACATTTATTCACCCTTCACTTGGTCATTTTTCTTGAGTACACTTTGGCAGCCATCCATTTTACTAAATTCTGTGCTTCATCAAAAGATAGAGGTTCCTCAACATCATGTAAACTAGACACAACCAAAGCATAGCAATCTGATGCATAAGATGCATGGTGAGAGCCTCAACGAGTGCGACTAGACACAGGTGCATCCAATTTACTATCACGCAATGTATGCACCAGCCATTTTGGCATACCTCTAGATTGAGCATTTTCAGTCCTTTCCTCATCAAGTACATCATGTATATTTGCATCAGTAATAGGCTGATCTGTAACATTTTCAAAAACCCCCATAGGCTTTACACTTGCCTCATTGGATTTCACATTCAAATTTTCACCACCACTGAAAAGAGGCAACAAGTAAATGTCTTGGGAGCTTACATTACTGTCTCTAGTACATGACAGCAAGGGCTGAATAGAATTTTCCACAAACACAACATCCCGTGAAACCATAATACGCTATGTTTGTGGATGATGCAACCTATAACCCTTTCTTTCAACACTATAACCGACAAAAATACATTTCACAACCTTATCATCAAATTTTTTGTGCTGTGTTTGTGGCACCAAAGCATATGCCAAATAGCCAAAAGCATGCATGTGCTCAATACGTCAGGACACCGGCAAGGCCGGACTAGATAAGGCAGGGCCAGGCTAGGCAGTGTGGAACGGGGAGTCCAACTAGGGCAAAAGGCCAGGGGCATGCCTATATAAAGGGTGGTTGGGTGGTGGACTCTCAGGCTCTAGTCACCCCTGTCTTACATTGGTATTAGAGCATGGTCTATTTTGGGCAAGAGGGCATGGAGCTTTTTGCATGCTCCCCTCTTTGAGGGCGTGAAGAGCCGCCTACTAAGGGGGATGACAAAGTCCCACTGAGAAGCGCCGCTTGTGTCGGGAGGGAGGCGACCTCGACCTCCACCATATGTTGCGTGTCTTAGCCCGACGGATGCGTGCTGCTGAGGGGAGGGGTTTACATCACTGGAGCGACGCCCAGAACGCAATCGATGGGCAGTTCTCTCTCTCCCTCGTCCTCGTGGCACTGTCGTGGTCGCCATAGCCGACTGCAAAGGTTTTTCTTCACACACAAGGCGCCCAAATGCCTTTGGCCTTGGGTAATTCATCAAAAAAATCTCAAGCTAGGGTGCGTGCCCACCCAGGCACACACCCCATATACAAGCTAGGGTGTTTGACAGTAGTCGATCGAGATCCAACACAAGCATAGGCAAGGGGCCACAAATTCTAGGCAAACTGTCAGAATTACAGAAATTGCAGAAGTCGATAGAAGTTAAAGTTTGACGGAGTTGAATTTTCGGAAGAATATCTATTGCAATTTCTTCCTTCGGGAAGATTCAGTTGTGAATGACGTTTCAAGTAGTACAAATTTTTGTTAGCATCGTCAAGCATAGTTGATTCAACTATCAAGAGCTTGCGGAGTTCCATATACGGAAGGACTACTATCGATTTTGACGGAGTTAGCACGGCTACTCTACTTTGCTAGTGCTCCCAATATCAGGTATATTTTTTGAGTACTTCTTTCACCGCACTGTGTAGCCATGGATTTGGATATCAATATGACATTTGATTTTGAGCAAAGTATTCCTGATCCTACCAATGATGGCCCACGGCCGGATCCTCTCAAGGAGAGTAACCATGACACTATGGCAAGAGAAGATACTTATGAGTTGCTCAATTTTCAAGAATTTCGTGCACTTCATACACGCATGACAGTCATGGATGAAAATTTTAAAGCTTTAAATGAAAATGTTACTAAACTATCCACATTAGTAATTCAATTAATGCATCAGCAGTCTAAGAGTTCTGATGACACCCACATGCATGAGCACGTTGGCACACAAGGGCAAGGCCCAATTAATGATACGTTTCATACTCTCACTGCCAAATAGGTGGATGACTTGTTAAAGAACTTTAAACCACCGGTCTTTAAGGGCGAAGACCGAGACTGCAATAAGGATGCAGTGAACATCTTTCTCAACAAATGGGATGGAATTCACGCCTTACGTCGTACTCCGGATGTAGTCAGAGCTCTGCAGATGAGATTAACTCTGGAAGGCAAGGACTACATATGGTGGATGCCTCTCAAGGAGAAGAACATCATACCACAGAGTTGGGCAGCCTTTGAAGCAATGTTTAGCAAGGAATTTTTGCCTACAAATGAGGCCGATTGGAATTGGACGTCTTGGGACACATGTTCCATGCGCCAGTTACCCATCACTCCTTGAATATATCTCTCACTATCGGGACGTTATCCTCAAGTTGGAAGGCTTGGATACCTTTCAACAAGTATGAGGGTTCATACGAGGTCTGACACCTGAGTCTAAGAAGTATGTCAAGACCCAAGACCCTAAAACACTTGAGGAAGCCATAGTGAAAGCACGTATTCATGATGACCCTGATGAGAAGAAAATACATAATAGTAACATGCCTGCTAGTATACATGGTAATACACGCACTCATTATGGGCACAATAAAAGAAAATTTCTAGTTGCTAATTCAGATGCATCTAAAAAACCCAAGGGGTCCAGGGGTCCTCTTTCTCCTGAGGATTTTGATAAAGCCAAGAAAGAGAAGTTATGTTTTCAATGTTTAGGGAGAGGTCATGGCAAAAAGGATTGTCCCAAGGGGAAATCTGCTGCTCAGGGGAAGGAGAAAGCAATGCCCACGGTGCAACTACTACCTCTCGAGTCTTCCTTGAAATTCTCCACAGTGGAAGTAACACACAGTGAGGTGGTGCATGAATGCTGTCTCACAGCTTCCATGTGGCAACAAACCTTTGGACCACATAAGTTAGTATGTATGCACGGATATCTGCAAGGGTACAAGGTGCGTATCTTGGTAGATGACGGTGCTACTCACAATTTCATCAATTATGGATTGGTGAAAAAGCTCAAACTCCGAATACCCACCGCTACAAGGTAGCAATGATGAATGGACATGATACTGAAATATTGGATACTCAATGCCGAGCTATTCCATTGGAAGTACAAGGGTACTCTACTTGTTTGGATTTTTAAGTTATGAACATGGAAAGGGCTGATGTGGTTCTTGGTAGGGAGTGGTTGCATAGCCTAGGACCATCACTGAAGTGTAGCTATGAGCACAACAACTTGATGTTTGAATCCCATGGCGCACATGTGTTGTTGTTAGGAGAAAAGGATATACCTTCCTCACCACTAATTTGTACCACTGAGCTTATGCAGCTCGTTTTTGATAATGAAATAGATTAGGTTTTCCTGTGTTACTCACTGTCTCATTTTCTTTCTAACATTGAGTCTATTGAACATTCTCAACGCCGCATGCTTCTCTCTCCTCTATTCCACCAATTGCTAATTCTAAACAAGCAAACGTTGCTAGTCAATTACAACAATTATTAAAGGAATTCCAAGATGTATTTCCTAATGATTTTCCATCAGGATTACTGCTGACACAATCAGTACAACATAGCATTGACGTGGTTGCAAGTTGTAAACCTATTAGTAAACCACCTTACCGTATGAGTTACTCAGAGGCTGCTGAGGTGGAATGTCATCTTGCTGACTACCTTAGCAGAGGGTTTATACAACCCAATTCTTCACCATGGGCTTCCCATATCCTTTTAGTGAAGAAAAAGGACAGCAGTATGCGCATGTGCATAGACTACCGGGGCTTAAATGCGGTTACGGTTAAGAACAAATACCCATTGCCAAGAGTAGATGAGTTATTTGATAAGCTAACTCATGCTCGCATTTTTACAAAAATGACTTGCGGTCAGGATATCACCAAGTTCGTATTCGGCTTGCCGATATACCTAAGACTGCATTCCGAACACGGTTTGAACACTACGAGTTTTTGGTGATGCCCTTTGGGTTAACCAATGTGCCCGCAACATTCATGATACTTATGGATAGTGTCTTGAAGCCATATTTGGACAAATTTGTCATTGTTTTCCTCGATGAAGTCCTAGTCTATAGTGCTTCTGAAGAAGAGAACTTACAACATCTCAGGAAGGTGTTTGAGTTGTTACGTACAAACAATTTATATGCCAAGGAATCTAAATGTGATTTTCTAAAAGATGAAATTCATTATTTAGGACATGATTTCAGCTCATGGCCTATACATGGATCAATCCAAAGTGGATACTTTTAGAAAATGGCCTCCTCCTAAAAATCTGGAAGAATTACAGCTATTTTTAGGATTTGTAGGTTTTTATCGAAGGTTCGTTAAAACTATGCTCAAATTGTTGTTCCTATGACGAATCAACTTACAGGCAAAGGAAAAGCTTTTCAGTGGGGATCCGCTCAACAACACAGTTTTGATACGCTCAAGGATGCATTAGCTACAACTCCTTTACTGACTATTGTAGATCCTTTGAAACCATTCATTTTGGAAATGGATGCCAACGGAGCAGTCCTGTTACAAGACGGACGGCCGATTGCATTTGAAAGTAAGAAGCTTGATGTAGCTTAACAGAACTATTCTTCTTACGAACGCGAACTCTATGCAATAGTGTCTGCCTTAAAAACATGGAGGCATTATCTGTATGGTGCTCAATTCGAGATTGTGTTTGACCATGAAAGCATCAAATGGTTTACACAACAAACAGACTTAAAGGGTCGATAAGCCAGGTGGGCCGAGATCCTTCAGGAATATGACGCCAAGACTAAGGTATCGCAAAGGCCGATACAATGTAGTGGCAGACACTCTAAGTAGAATGCCAGAGATCAATTTGCTCTTGTTCACGGAACTTCGTAGTGAATTTTTAGAATCTCTCAAGGGCAAATATGAGCACGATGAAGCATATTCCAAAGTGTGGAGCCATTTTCAAAAGAGGTATCCTTCTCACTCCAATAACGGTAGTGTACAGATAACCTCCACACCTAGTTCTCCTTTATCAAGTGATGAACTAGAGCGATGGAAGCATTTTACCATCGACAATGGGTACCTACTCCACAAGGGGAGAGTTTGTGTGCCGATGGACACGGACATTCGGTGCCAAATTCTTTATAAATGTCATGATAATCGAAGTGCAGGGCACCCGGGGATTAGAAAAACTTATGCTCTCGTACAACGACAGTTTTACTAGCTAGGTATACATGGCTTTGCTCAAGCTTATGTCTTGCATTGCCAAAAATGTCAAGTTAACAAGGCAGAGCGGTTGAAAGCAAGAGGACTCTTACATCCTTTGGAGATTCCCAATGGAAAATGGAAAAGTATCTCTATGGATTTTATTGTAGGTTTACCGACCACTATACGAGGTCATGACTCAGTATGGGTGGTCGTAGACAGGTTGACTAAATTATGTAAGTTTATTCCGACCAAATCAACGGTTAAGACACCAGAATTAGCCAAGTTATTTGTGGAAAATCTATACAAATTTTATGGTTTGCCAAGTAACATTGTTAGTGACCGTGATCCCAAGTTTAACAACCACTTTTGGAGAGCTGTATTTAAACGATTGGATACACAACTAAACCTCAGTACAGCTGATCATCCAAAAACGGATGGTCAAATGGAATGGGTTAACTAGGTGCTAGAGGATATGCTAAGAGCATACGTTAGCAAAAAACAGTTAGACTGGGAAGAATACTTACCTATTCTCGAGTTTTCCTACAGCAGTGCTAAGCATGTCACAACAGGTTTTAGTCCTTTCATGCTAATGTACGGGTATCAACCTAGGTCACTAGTTACGGTGGGGTTGGCAACCGAAAAACTCCAACAAGTTAAGGATTTTCTCCAAGACCATATGAATATGTTGAAACTTTCTCACCAGAATGTCGAGCAAGCAAAGGATCGGTATAAGAAATACGCTGATGAGAAACGTCGGCAAGTTACCTTTGAAGAAGGGGAGGAAGTATTTTTACGTTGTCGAGAAATTTTCGGTCTTGCCAGGAAAGCACCGGGCTTATGGCTGTGAGAGTTTGTGAGAGACTCAACAAAAACTATATGAAGGAGTTAAACCATAGATGCCATGAAGACTAGGGTTTGGAAAGAAGTGCAATCAAAGAAGACTCACTCTTTCTCTCTTGCATTCATACACACAAAGAAAGAACGCAAAAGAGAATGTCAAAACAATACGAAGATGAAAACATCAAGGCTATGGTCATATCGTATCATGGGTAATATGAAAGGGTTAATGGATGAGTTAATGGCATTCAATCTTGGCTGACCAAATAGGCTACGAATTGTTCTTTGGAATTGTAGTTTTGTGCTTACCATAATATATATATATTGTCTAGTGATTGGGATTAATTGTGTGTACAAATCCTCTTGGTTCATAGCAAGATAACTACGCTTACATCAAAAGAAAAATTATAGTCTATGAGAGGTAGTATGATGGGATCCGGTGATAGAAGTATTTCATTGAGCCTTTCAGGGCCGAAGAGAAACACTATACGTTGTTGAAAGTGTATTTTACGGCTAATCCATACGTTAATTCTAATAGATCGTACAGAGTGAAAGCGATAGAAATGATCATCATGTGGGTTATTCATTTAGGATAGTATGTGAGAAATGTAGATATGAGAGAAGTGAAGAGATGAGAAGTTTCCCTCCCAAGCCCTATTCTTGCCCGTAGGCAATAAGGATACTGCGGGGAGAGATGTACCTGTAGCAAGAGAACCTAGAGAGGATGAATTACTAAGAATGAGAGAGATAGGTTTCGTTAAGGAGATGAGATTAGATACATATATATATATATATATATATGTATATGTTGGATTAGAGATGAAAATGAAAACAACAAGAAATCAAGAAAACATCAATGTAGAACACATCTTACTTGAAACCCTTCGGCACCATTATTGATGGGAGAGAGAAGAAGAGTGGATAATTCCACTTTGATTGATACACCAAGTGCAAGACCTTCTTTGATTAGAGTTGATCTTCCAAGGTTAGCTTGTTGCAAGAATGGCTAGTCTCCCTCTATGAGAAAGTGTAGGCTTGGGCTTATGTTAATGGCTAAGTACAATTAGGCATTACTACTCACTCCCTCAAGAATTCCTCTCATCAATGGCTTGAATGCTTGAGTTCTTTCCAAGGAAGAAGAGGTCCCCTTTTATAGGTAAAGGGAACCCACAAGGGTTTACACAAGAAGAGAGGAGCCAGTGTGAACAGGAATTGGAAAAGTTGGAAATGAGCTGTCCCTGCATGATGTGGGCAGACTGGGGTCCAGTATTTTGATCATATCTCCTCAACCGTGGCTCCAAATAAAAAAGTAAAAATATGGGCAAAAACTTCAGCTCATTAGCTACGATTTTCATTTTAAAATCGTTTTCCAATTCAAATTGGAACCTTGTGTAAAAAATTCATCAAAATAGGGTCCATTTATGGCAGCAAAAGTCTTCATGTGGTCTCCTTAGCCTAGACTTTCATTTAATTCCAAAGGACACCTCATGCCATATGAAAGCATGACATTTCTCCTTGACAAAGTTTTGTAATCATGCTTGCAATAATGCATTAAAATAAGTGTATCTTTGAAATCATGCCACCTAATGTCCCACTAGGATTTGATTCTCTCCTAGTAGCTATTTAAAAAGAAATATAAGAAAAGTATAAAAAATACATAGAATATACATATATTGGAGTTTACCCTAGATATAGTATCTAGCTAAGGTGTGAGATGATAATGAAATAGTAGAAATAAAGAATCAATGTTTTTTGCCCCAAATTAAAGAGGCGGAGCTATTGATGCTTTTTCCATAGTATTTTCTGATGGTAAAGTAAGGATATGTTACCCTTTGAGAAAAATAATAGGATGAGATAGAAGGCTTATTATTATACTTAAATATGCATATGTACACTATAGGAAATATAATTATGTATCTAAAAAAATACAAGATAGATCTTGTAGCATGCGTTCCCACTATGTACGTGTCACAGCACGACATCCACCCCCTCTAAACCTGCACATCCTCCGGTATGTGCCATATTGTCTCTTTGTAAGATTAGACCTCTTGTACATCTTCCTTGTCTTCTTCTTCACTGGATGATTCTAGAGCTTCATGTTCACTTTGATCTTCACCTGTGTTTTTCTCTTCTTCCTCATCCATGTCTTCTAGATCATTGTCTCCTCTTCTCTTAAACATTTTAATCCTTTTTCCTGCAATGGGAATCTTTACTTCTGTACTATCTAGTTCAGACAAGCTGTAAGTAGCATTTTCATGCACATGCTTTACAACATACGATCCAAACCATCTTTTTGAGAACTTACGCATGACTGTGTGCTGGTTATCAAGGCTACTATCATACACTAAAACCCAGTCACCTTTGTCAATTGCTTTGCTCCTGAGTCGATGTCGCTTATCAAAATAGTCCTTGTTTTTCAACCTTGCATTTTTGAGTCGTTCTTTTGCAGCTTCAATGTCTCCAGGTCTTCTCTCTAGCTGCCTTATACGCAGTGCAAGGAGATCTTCCCTACTAAGCCCCTCTTGCCAAGGTAGTACATTCCATGTGGGAATTGTATCCTCAATTGGCATCACTGGCTTTTGACCATGCATTAGCTCCGCAGGCATGTAGCCAGTTACTAAGCTATGTGTTGTACAATAAGCCCATAAAGCATATGGTAACAATTTTTGCCACTCACCAACTCTTCCTTCGCAAGCCTTGGCCAAAGCTTTGATGATAGGAGGATGCCCCCTTTCACTCTTTCCATTGCCTTCAGGGTTGTAAGCTGTAGTAAGAGAAAGCTTGATCCCTAATCTAGAAAAGAACTCCCTTGCTTCTTCGGCATCCAGTTCACCTCGATCTGCAGTGATTTTTCCCACACAACCATAACGGCAAATCACCTCATCAAGAAGGAATTTGCACACAGCTTCTGTGGTCTTAGCTCTTAATGCTCTTCCTTCAACCTAGTTAGTTAGGTCCTCTCGTGCAAGAACCAAGTATCTCATCTGCCAGAGTCCTAAAGGCATCGTGACTAGATCCACAACCCATTTATAGTGCATGGCTAGTGGATATGTAGGGTGCAATCCATCACGATGTCGAACATTTGAATACATTTGACAAGTTACACATGACTCTACAAACTGAGATACATCTTTATACATACCCTTCCACCAGTATTTTTCTTTCAACTTGGAGAAGGTTGCCCACACACCCCTGTGTCCAGCCCATAGACTCTCATGAAACTCTTGCATGAGCTTTACTTGAGTCTCTTTTTAACATATAACCCGTTGTGGTGTAGCACCCTTTTGTTTAGGATGCTTCCACAAATAACCATCCCTTCAAAAGTACCCATATGCTTTCCTGCGTATCCTCTTGAATTCTTGTTCAGACCAATCATCCTGTTTTGTTAGAGTATTCAAGTACCTTCCAATAGAAAGCCAATCACCTTCATAAAGATCTTTCAAGAACAATTCAAGTGAATTAGTCATGCAGACATTGTTACCTTTGACATGAGAGATAGAATAGAATTTTGTGCCTACATCATCTCCCTCATCAATCATTTGTGACTCATCTTCATACCTTGCCCTTGATAGCATATCTGCCACTGTATTGTCTTTACCTGCAATGTGCTTAAACTCGGGATTTAAGGACTTAATGTAGGCAATCCACCGCAACATAGCAATGTCTGGTGTTGAGCAGCTTGTAATCATACCAAGAAGTGGTAGACAATTTGTTTCTACAACCACACATGCACCAATTAGGTACTCTTTCCCACTTTTCAAGGCTATAACCATACCCCATAACTCTCTCTTTATCTCTGGATAGTTTCTTAGTACCTTTGCTCCAAATCTTACCACATACCTGTGTCCTTCTTTGTCATCTTGCCCTATTGCCCATCCAATCCCTGTAGGAATGGTATCTACTGTCACAATCACTGGCCTTTGACACTCATAGTCTACCTTTCTTAAAGTCGTTGTTGACTGGAGTAACTCCTTTAGCTTTTTCATGGATTTTACATGTGCTTCTGTCCATTTAAACTTTTGATTCTTTCTAAGCAACTGATAAAGAGGATCAGCTACATGTGCATAATGTGGAATCCAAATAACATAGAAGACACATGCTCCCAGAAACCTTCTAACCTAAGTGATGCTAGTGCATGTTTCTTTCATTCTTTGGATGGCATCTACCTTTGATGGACAAGGTTTCCTACCATATGGCCCGCACATGTGCCCCACAATGAGCACTTCTTTGACACCAAACATAGACTTTTTCCCTGACAATGTAAGATTCACTTCTTCCAACCTAAACAAAATTTTATCACAATCATTTATGTGATTTACCACAAACCTGCGACATCCCTTGAGATCCAAAGCTTCATCTTTGTCACTTTCTTCACATCCTTTGATAGGCAAATCATCAATGAAAGGCATTGTGATTTGAGGAATAAAGTCACGTAAGACCTTATTCATCCCATTCATCATATGTGCAACCGAGTTGGTTGCTCCCTGTGGCAAGGTACACATCCTTATCAAACCCAAAGGTGTCCTCATGGTTGTCAAGTCTCTGCTTTCGATTGCAAGCTGAAATTGATCATACCCTGAGTAGAGATCCTCCATTGAGTAGATTTCCCTCCCTGCAAACGCCTCTGCAAATTCATCCACAATTGGACCTATTCCTACATTTCTAATTGTCACCTTGTTCACTGGTTGCATATCTTGGATGAAGCGTAGAGAACCATTCTTCTTTGGAACTGTGAACCACCTGTTTGAGTATGGAGCACAAGAAGGCTCCAAGATTCCCATTTTGATTTTCTCATTTAGTAGCTCTACTAACTTTGGCAAATGAGCCTTTGGAACCGGAATAGGCCGCAGATTCCAAGGCACATGAGGTATTGTGAAAATTACCATAGGAGCTACAATATAAGGATCAACACATCCTATCTCATGTGGCTCAAATTCAAAAGCCTTACCATGCTTTGAAAGCATTTCTTTGAAGCACTTTGTCTCCTCCTGTGTTAGAAACTCCTCGCAACCAATTTGCAACTCTTGAAAGGACTCCTTTGTGAAGGTATGCCCGATCTTTTTAGGATTCCGCAAACTTGGTTGTAAAGAAGCTTGTTCAATCTTTTCCTTGTTGTTGGGTGGTAAGGGTGAAGCTACTGGTTTCACCTTCTTTGCTACACTCTTGTATTTAGTTTCAACATGGACTTCTGGGCCAACTGTTTGGCTTTCTTTAAAGGCTTCTATTACTTGATACATTTCCATAGAGAAAACTTCCACAACTTCATTTTCAAGATGCAAACTAGACCTCATTATAGCATCAAGCTCACCCATAGTATCTACAAAAGAAACTTGTTCACACAAACCCAAAACATTTTCAGTAGGCTTTAGCAACCCACTCTTTTTCATGCCTATTTGTACATTATGCACATATTGCCTCTCATATCTCTTCAAATCTTCAAGTTTTGTAAAACATACTGATCCATTCCTTGTTACCAAGGAGCTCATCGAGAAAGTTTCACCTATTTTTGGATCAAGCGAGACCCTTTTTCTTTCTGTACCACTGCAATCCCGCTTTACAATGGTACTTGGCCAAAACCCATCATTTCTCTATTGTCATGAAACTCTTTGCTTACCTTTGGTAGAGGATGTTCTCTGAGGTTGTCACGATTTCTTTCATGGTTTACACAGACTGTGAGAAATTGGACAGCTCGTTTACCATCTTTGCTACGTATTCTAGCATATGCTGAACCATCGTCCATTACCTTTGTTTCCATTCGAACTCCCACAATGTAGGGTTGTCCAAGGATGAGATGATATGAAGATGTATCCTGTACAAAGAAGTTTTGGTCAATCTTTACATCACCTATTGTTACCTTCACACCTGGACATGCTGCATACAATTCACCGGATGAATTGTTTGCCACTTTTACCATCCAGCCGTGATCTGTGTCCATCGGCCATTATCACTTGTTGTAGAGACTATTTGACATTATGTTTATTTCTGAACCATGGTCAATCAAGGCAACAAATGGCTCTTCAAGATCACCTACCTTGACCAAAGTTTCTGTAGTAGCCCTTGCCCAATGACTTCGTGAATAGTAACTCCTAGGAATATCTTCAACTTTTTCATCATCATTTGAGAAATACACTTGCTTCACTCTCCCACTAGATTGGTAGCATCCTACCACAGCTCCATCATTCTCCTTATTTTGCAGTTGCATCCCTTGTGTCTTTGAGGTTTCCCCTTCAACCTGTGGACGAGAAACTTCAGCAAGGGTTTGCCTCTTTCTCTTGATGATGTCAATGATCTCCTCATGGAATTCACGCTTTGCAATGCCAAGAACTTCTCCCAGAGTAAACTCAATCTTGCTATTCAAGATCCTTTCCTCCAAGACTTTCTTTAAATCTATAGCAACCTCAATATCAGATTGTAGTTTATAAGTTGGGCCTTTTGTCTTACCTTTCGTTGGCTCTTTCTTCTTTCCTGTTGTAGACTCCTCCATGAGTACTTCAGGTGGAGATGCTCCTTGTGTTGAGGGTGTTTGAGAAGGCATTGAGTCGCTTCTTCCCCCACTTCTAGAAGCTCTTTTTGATGGTCCTTCATCAGCATTCTCACGTCTGCGCTTCTCTTCTACAATTGCCTCATTTTGTTGGCATTTTGTAATGTAGGCATGCACTGACAATGAGTCCACTGGATCATTCCATCCTGTTTCTAGACGTATGCAATCACCTGCTTCATGTAGAATCTCTTTTGTAAGCTTTCCCTTTTTAGCTAATTGCATGACATTTGGCCAAATTTGACCATGATGGTCACTCACCTCTTCATCACAAAAATGTTGAATTTTTACTCCATAAGTAGCTGCCTCAACTGAAGAGGTGGCATGCTTGGTTGCCATATCTTCAACTAAGGTTTGCATTCCCCCCTTCCCAAAGTTAGTTCTCAAGGGTAGACCTGTCTCTCTTAAGTGGATTTTACCATCCTTAAAAAAGACAACATCTTTTGACAAAGCATCACTAAAATCATCACAATGCCTTCTTACATGGTCTGTACTATCACACCAAATACATCTATTAACAAGCCCTTCTTTGGGCTGTTGTCTTTGCCTAGGAAGTGGCCCTGATGGTTGGCCTTTTTCTTCAAGCTTTGCAAACTTCACCTTCAAGTCACGCATTCCCTTCACAAGCTCATCTAGCATGGACTCATCAAACTTAGCGATAAAAGTAGGCTTTACCATTTTGTCAGAAGTTAAGGTGGAAGGACTTGTAGTGTTTACTACCATCTTGTCCCTTCTTCTTTGTCATTTGGAAAGCAGTGAGACAGCACCTTCAACCTCATTCCAGTCGGTCTTTAGTCCTTGCTCAGCATCTTTATCTTCAAGAAGAAGCTCCAGATTTTCTTGAAACTCTTTACCTGAAGCTTGTAAGAAAAGATCTGTCTTCTCTGCATCTAGTGTGGCCCTTTCTGTCCTAGTGAGTTGTGCATAGCACCGCTCAAATTCCCTAAGTAGCTCTGTTATTGATAGTCCTTGCTTTGGCTTGACTACCCATTCTAAGAATGTCCTTTTGGTCACTCTCTTCGAGTCCTCCATGAAATATTCCTCCTTTAAAGCTACTTTGAGTTCTTCCCAATTTCTCCCATGCCCATCTTTAATTGCCCTAACATGCTCCCTAATTTCTGGAGCAACAACTAGCTCAAAGCTTTGAATCATCTCACCTTCTGACACGCGATGCAGCTCCATCTCCTTCACATACTCGCGTAGGTACTTGGTTACATCTTTGCCATTGAACTGATCCATTCTGTTGACGAACGCTTGTATGGCCTTTGTTGCTGAAATCTCCCTTCTTTCAGTAGCATGTTGTTGTTGCATGAACATTGCAAATGCTTGAAACATTTGCATTGTTGCTTGGTCAAAATGCATACCCTGTTGCTCAACATGATCACCCATGGTTACCCACAAACTCTCACCCTAGTAGATTCGCGTCGGGTTCACCAAAAATATGTCGAGAAATTTGTCGTCATGCCAGGAAAGCACCGGGCTTATGGCTGTGAGAGTTTGTGAGAGACTCAACAAAAACTATATGAAGGAGTTAAACCAAAGATGCCATGAAGACTAGGGTTTGGAAAGAAGTGCAATCAAAGAAGACTCACTCTTTCTCTCTTGCATTCATACACACAAAGAAAGAACGCAAAAGAGATTAATGTCAAAACAATACGAAGATGAAAACATCAAGGCTATGGTCATATCGTATCATGGGTAATATGAAAGGGTTAATGGATGAGTTAATGGCATTCAATCTTGGCTGACCAAATAGGCTACGAATTGTTCTTTGGAATTGTAGTTTTGTGCTTACCATAATATATATATTTTGTCTAGTGATTGGGATTAATTGTGTGTACAAATCCTCTTGGTTCATAGCAAGATAACTATGCTTACATCAAAAGAAAAATTATAGTCTATGAGAAGTAGTATGATGGGATCCGGTGATAGAAGTATTTCATTGAGCCTTTCAGGGCCGAAGAGAAACACTATACGTTGTTGAAAGTGTATTTTATGGCTAATCCATATGTTAATTCTAATAGATCGTACAGAGTGAAAGCGATAGAAATGATCATCATGTGGGTTATTCATTTAGGATAGTATGTGAGAAATGTAGATATGAGAGAAGTGAAGAGATGAGAAGTTTCCCTCCCAAGCCCTATTCTTGCCCGTAGGCAATAAGGATACTGCAGGGAGAGATGTACCTGTAGCAAGAGAACCTAGAGAGGATGAATTACTAAGAATGAGAGAGATAGGTTTCGTTAAGGAGATGAGATTAGATATATATATATATATATATATATATATATATATATATATATATATATATATATATATATATATATATATATATATGTTGGATTAGAGATGAAAATGAAAACAACAAGAAATCAAGAAAACATCAATGTAGAACACATCTTACTTGAAACCCTTCGGCACCATTATTGATGGGAGAGAGAAGAAGAGTGGATAATTCCACTTTGATTGATACACCAAGTGCAAGACCTTCTTTGATTAGAGTTGATCTTCCAAGGTTAGCTTGTTGCAAGAATGGCTAGTCTCCCTCTATGAGAAAGTGTAGGCTTGGGCTTATGTTAATGGCTAAGTACAATTAGGCATTACTACTCACTCCCTCAAGAATTCCTCTCATCAATGGCTTGAATGCTTGAGTTCTTTCCAAGGAAGAAGAGGTCCCCTTTTATAGGTAAAGGGAACCCACAAGGGTTTACACAAGAAGAGAGGAGCCAGTGTGAACAGGAATTGGAAAAGTTGGAAATGAGCTGTCCCTGCATGATGTGGGCAGACTGGGGTCCAGTATTTTGATCATATCTCCTCAACCGTGGCTCCAAATAAAAAAGTAAAAATATGGGCAAAAACTTCAGCTCATTAGCTACGATTTTCATTTTAAAATCGTTTTCCAATTCGAATTGGAACCTTGTGTAAAAAATTCATCAAAATAGGGTCCATTTATGGCAGCAAAAGTCTTCATGTGGTCTCCTTAGCCTAGACTTTCATTTAATTCCAAAGGACACCTCATGCCATATGAAAGCATGACATTTCTCCTTGACAAAGTTTTGTAATCATGCTTGCAATAATGCATTAAAATAATTGTATCTTTGAAATCATGCCACCTAGTGTCCCACTAGGATTTGATTCTCTCCTAGTAGCTATTTAAAAAGAAATATAAGAAAAGTATAAAAAATACATAGAATATACATATATTGGAGTTTACCCTAGATATAGGATCTAGCTAGGGTGTGAGATGATAATGAAATAGTAGAAATAAAGAATCAATGCTTTTTGCCCCAAGTTAAAGATGCGGAGCTATCGATGCTTTTCCCATAGTATTTTTTGATGGTAAAGTAAGGATATGTTACCCTTGAGAAAAATAATAGGATGAGATAGAAGGCTTATTATTATACTTAAATATGCATATGTACACTATAGGAAATATAATTATGTATCTAAAAAAATACAAGATAGATCTTGTAGCATGCGTTCCCACTATGTACGTGTCATAGCACGACAACGTGTGCCAGAACATTCAGAAAGTCTGAAAACGGGACCGACGCTTAAATTATCTCCCTGATATTGTGGCCCTTTCAAAATACTCAAGCGAGTAGGTGATCGTGCCTACAAACTATTACTACTTTCACATTCTCGCATTCATCCGGTGTTTCATGTAAGCCGTCTACGAAAGCGGTTACATGGGGACGACAATGTCATTGACCAACAAGTTTTGGTTGATTACATTGAACCTCCTACCTTACCGCATGAACCTGAATGTGTTCTTGATTATCATGAGTTGCGTACACGTCATCACGTACGACAACAAGCCTTAATCAAGTGGAAAGACCGACCTGAAGAAGGTGCCACTTGGGAAAACATTAGTGTTCTTAAGAAGAAGTTTCTCACTTTTTTTTTCGAGGACGAAAACTCTTCTTAAGGGGGGAGTAATGTCTGGACACCGGCAAGGCCATACTAGATAAGGCAGGGCCGGGCTAGGCAGTGTGGAACGGGGAGTCCAACTAGGGCAAAAGGCCAGGGCATGCCTATATAAAGGGTGGTTGGGTGGTGGACTCCCAGGCTCTAGTCACCCCTGTCTTACACAATAGAAGGCTTTCTATCATGCCATGCTTCATATAGAGTAATAGTCTCCAAACCTTTTGTAGGACACTTGTTTAGCACATAAGTGGAACACATGATGGCCTCAAGCCAAAACAAATGCAGCAAAGCTTGACTTTTGACCATACATCGTGCCTTTTTTGTAAGTGACCCGTTATTCCTCTTAGAAACACCATTTTGCCAAGGCATATAAGGCATATTACATTGGTGTTTTATCCCATGACTGCGTTAAATTCATGAGACATATACTCCCCCCCTCGATTGGAATGGAGGGTGCCCATAGTACATTTCGAGACATTTTCAACCATAGCCAGAAATTGTTTGAAGCACATAAAAACTACAGACTTCACTTTAAGCGGATACACCCATGCATGCTTCGAGTAATCATCAATGAAATTCAAGGAGTAAAGGTAATTGCCCAAGGAAGGAGTTTGCATGGGCCCAGAAACATCACTATGCACAAGTTGCAACCTGCATGTGTCCCTAACTGAACCATGGAAACTTTGAACGTTGCATCTTACCCAAAATACAGCCTTCACAAACATGTTTGACAGGTGCTTCAAGAGGCGGCAAAGAAGCAACCATATCAGATTTCTACAAACACAGCAAACTATCAAAATTCAGATGACCAAAACGTGCATGCCAATGTTTTGCATATGAATTAGCCTTTGAATCCACAACTACATTTGCAAAATTTTGCCCACACTTGTCATACAAATTGAGCTTATACATCCACGACATAAAATACCATATGAAACAATTTTGTCACTAAAATTGAGATCATGTACAATACATATGTCATCCACAAATTTGACTACAAGGCCAAGTCTAGCAAATGCATCAAGAAGTGTGAAAGAACTGCCATTTCTAGTAGTAAGCACAATCTTTCCAACTCCCTGAACCGGATAAGAGGCATTGTTGGCACAAGTAACTGAATTCCCACGAAGCACAGACTCAAGAGAGGTGAACAAATCACGATGTGAGGTAATGTGTTTTGTAGCACCAATGTCAAAATACCACACATGTGAATTTGTAGCAACTAACATGCATGCATCATGGATAGCAGGATTATAGGTACACTCTACTCTAAAAGCCCGTTGTGAATCAACATCATCATCACAGTCTCCTTTCATAGAAGACTCAACAATAGCTACATTTGTAGTGGAATCAACATTTGCAATGGAACCACCCTCTTTCTTCTTTGCCTCTTGGGCCTTTAACTTAGGACACTGCTTGATCAAGTGACCATTAGATTTATAATAATGGCAACGCATCTTCTTTTTTCCCTTATCATCAGAATTTCCAGACGAATTGCTGCCAGCACAAGCATTAGGAACAAGTGATTTTCCACTCGTAGAAGAACCATGAGAAGTGGCTGCATTACTATTACCACCTTTTCTTTGAGCAACAATAAAGGCATGTTCAGCTGTACGCTCTCTAGTCCTTTTTTTTTCTGGAAAGTGACTCTTTCAATAGCAATGTGCATAATGCATCAAACTTGACAACTTTAGGATTTCCTTGGGTCATAACTCTCCAAGTACTAGCAAAAGTCTGGTAAGAATCTGGCAAGGCATTAAGAACAGTCTGCACAAGGGAACTATCGAAAATGACTTCACCTGCAGAAATAAGTTGCTCATTGATATCCTTGACACCAGCAAGGAAAGTGTCCGTATCATTTTTGTCATGCATAATCTTCAATTCCAGCTCTTTACGCAGCAATGCAATTTTAGCCTCATTGCGACTTGCATAAACACCAGCCAAAATATCCCAAGCATGTTTGGTAGATTTTGTTGAACAAATGTGGGGAGTAATAGAGCACTTCACAGACAATGCAATCAATGCATGAGCTTGCGCATCTTTTACATCCCAATGAGCTTGCTCCGCTATAGGTAAAACAACTCTAACATCAGCAATCCTTGCAGCAAGACCTGCAACATCCTCAACATTGCCTACATCCTCGACACCACGATGTATATCAATGCCCTGCACAATATTCTAGATGCCCTTTGACACAAGAACATGTTGCATCATATAAGCCCACATAGGGTAATTGTCCCCATCCAATTTGTCCTCGGCAGCAAGCATCGTGAACACATCTTTGTTGTTGTCAGCCATGGTAAATGATGCACCTGATGTGAAAACTGCCTAAAAAGAGGAGAAACAAAGCAAGAACAATAGGTGCTATATAGCACAAACCATAGAATAATGTTAGGGACCTATTATGCAAAAAAAAAGCACTGACAAAAATTCTACACAAAATCACGAAATAGAATGTGCAGTACTACCTATAGTGGAAACAAAGGCCGAAATGAGCCAGAAGAAAGTGAGCCGGCGTGTGCTAGAGCTACTAGTGACTAGGCCCAAGAGGATGCAACCTGCTCTGATACCAATTGTTGGAATTAGGGTTGCAGGAAAACACCCACAACTTGGAGAAGACGAAGGAAGCTCAAAGCACACCATACAATAAAATAAGCGAAGCGTGAAAAACTTTATAAGAAAATAGAGCGAAAAAAATAAGGGAAGAAGGAAAAATTCAGAAATTGATTAAAGAGATTGCATTCAACATGACCAACGTATTTTGACCATTAAAGGTCTCATCAAGGCAAAAAATACAATCTCTTGCTCGGTTTATATAGAAGGGGGCGGGGGCGGGGGTGGGGGGGGGGGGGGGGGGGGGGGAGGGGAATTTGGCTTTGAAATTAACATGGGTAGGTAGAGTGCGGAAAAATATGTAAGGACTTTAGCTCTTGAGAGTTGCTTTCAAGAAATAATACAATGAGTTTCACAATTATGTAAATTGAAAGTAGAAGTTTGTAGTTTTGAAGGTAAAGAAAGTGACTGCTACAAACTTTCAAGTGTGAGGTACCATAAATTGAAAGTGAAAGTGAAAGTTTGTAGTTTTTCAAGGGCAAGAGGGTGAGTGCTACCAATTTTTCAAGGGAGACTCTTTTAAGGTTCAAAAATTGAAGGAAGAATTTTGGGTTCTAATACTGGGGCCATTGCAGGGGGAAGAAAGCTAGATCCATAGGTTTAAGAATTAATAAAACCAAAGTTCAACAAGCTTGAAATAATGGGGGCTGGTGTGCTCAAGAACTATACTGAAAAAATATAGACATGATTTGGACCTCAAAGGCTCACTGTAATTGGAAGGGGGTTATATCAAGGGTTGTTTTGGATTGATCTGAGGGATAAAGGTTTAATGATGAAAATTAGTTGCAATAGGAAGTTCCAATATTAAGGATAGAAAATCCAACAATAATGGGATCCTAAAGATAAGGAATCTTGCAAAGGATGTTGACTTTAGATGGTTTCCACATTACTAAAGTGGCTTAGGTATGGCACGTACGCATGCGAGAGAGAGAGAGAGAGAGAGAGAGAGAGAGAGAGAGAGAGAGAGAGAGAGAGAGAGAGAGAGAGAGAGAGAGAGAGAGAGAGAGATTTTCAAGATATTACCAAGTTTTGTAGGGTTTTCAAGGATGTCTAGGTATCTCAATCTTGAATTTGGTTATATGGAGGAAAATAAAGGGTTGAGTGAATGATGTAGAGCCAGATCTCAATGCACTGGGTTGAGTAGCTTTGTGAAGTGAGCAAGTAGAAATTTTGGGTTTTGAGACAAGGTTCAAGAAGAATAGAAGGTTCTACAACAATGTTGCAGAGGAAATATTAAAGTCAATTTGATGGAGTTCATTAATGTATGATATGGGATAGGTTGGGGGCTTGGAAAAGAATCTTGAAATTAGATTGTGGCAACTAGGTGCTATGAATAGTATCAAACCTAGCATTGGCGAAAGGTAGTTGAAGAAGACTTAGTCTGGGCCAACAACAAGATTTGGGCTACAGATCATTAATCACGCATTGAAGGGGACAAGCGATAACTTCATAAGAGAGGAGGGGAGTGTGGTCTCACGTCTTAGGAACAATAGATGCACTAGGCCAACAAGAATATTTGGGCTACACATCATTAGGAGACAAGTGATAACTGAATAAGAGAGGAAGGGAGTGTGTTCTCAAGGTTTAGCAACAATAGATGCACGTGGTTTCTATTGCAATCTTAGAGAAGAGGAGTGGACAAGAGTTCTTCATAGTCCTTTTAACATTGGCATAAAATTTGCGCTAGGGTTGGGGTGTTGTACCTCATTGCAAAAAATCCTAATCAAGAATCACATCTTGTGGGCATGCGAGGGGTGCCAATTTAAGGGCAAAGAGATGACTAATCATTCTTCAGTGTGGTTAAAGCCAATTTGTAGGAAACAAGAGTGATTATAGTGGGTTGGGTTCTGCACCATGAAAATTCTCTTTAGAAAAGGTGAAGGCCATGTAGCCATGCCTCTTGTTTAATCTATTTATGATGGGAAACCCAAGAAATAATAGTGAGTGGGGTTATGTACCATGTAAATCTTCTATATATACAAAGGCAAAGGTGAAAGCCACCATGGTTGTTACCTGAGACTAGGTTCAACATGTTCAATTGAGTTTTAGGTTTGATAGGTGATCTAAGAAATTAAAATGTGGAAATGGAGCATGTGCGGGTGTAGAACCAAAGTAGTAGGGAAGGGGAAAATGTATCAAGGATGTGACAAAGACATTATGGCAATAGGTCCAACACTGTCAAACTAGATAATGGAATGGGCCAAAGAAGATTGGCACCAAAGGACTATGTATGGCAAAGGGGCATGGCTATCTGGAGATGCCATGGTATACTGATGAAGCCCTTGCATCATTTAATACTAAAATAACAGGCACTTACAAGGAGTGTTTTCTAGCGGAGTTGGGTGTGACAAATTACAGAATGAAGATAGAGATGATGGCATTGAGATAAGGAAGTTGAAGGTGTTGAAGGCCACATAAACGACACATGGTGCACAAGGCTTTGAGGAGACTAGCTTCATATTTGCAAGGTTTTCCCGGGGCAGTAACTTATCAAAAGATCCCTATATCAGGTGCGTTCAAGAGGTAATTAATAATACCCCAATATACATACTATACTTACACTGTGAGCCTATTTAAAAAAACCCCACCCCCCTCTAATGTATGCTAAAGGAGGTGTCAAGAGATGTAGTAGTGTGGGTTGTTGATGCTAAAGGAGCTTTCAGGAATTAGAGCAAGTATTAATTTATTAAAATCTTGTCAATCATGGTATGGGTCACCATGGAATTCACACCAGCTGAGAATGAGTAGTATTGGCACATGACTAGTAGCATGTGAGACTTAGTAGTGGCAGGCTAGGGTAAGATAAGCAAGCTTGGGTAAAGCTTGGAAAATGCAAGAGATAGGCTTCCATCCTATCTTCAAAAGCTTGGCGGGGCCTCAACACTATCTCACACGGGCATGGGTAGGAGGGTATCAACGGCCCATGCCTATTTCTTGCAGCGGGTGCATCATGGATCGTTCGATGTTGTGGCACGCTCATGCTTAAACAAGTGATGGACCTTCCATCATTTCTCCATGCTTAGCTTAAATTGTCGACCTTGTGTCCCTCTATGCTTCAATTGAGATTATCTTGAACAAGTGGTGGACATTTTGGCTCTCTATTCTTCAACCGGGAGTGGCTCTCAATGCTTCAATGGATCTTAGCTTGGAGAACTGGTGGACCTTGCATGAATTTTTCATGCATAGCTTAGATTATGGACATTTTTGCTCTATATTCTTTGATGAAGCTTAGCTTGGACAAGTGGTGGACCTTACATCAATTTCCCATGCGTAGCATAGACTGTTTTACCAATTTGCCCAAATTTACTAGCTTGACTTAAATTTACACAGCCGCATGTTCATGATAAGGGAAGCCCTTCTCCCAATGCTTTCAACAAGCATGCATAGGTGAGGTGGTTAAGGTGATAGGCTTGCAAAGGTGATGTTCTGGGTTTGATTCCAAGCAAGGAGAGTGGGGAGAGAGGGAGGCACTCAAATTTACAAGTTTTGATGCACCCAAATTTACCTATTTTTCCAAATTTACACAAATCACATCGGACGGCTCAGATCGCACACGATCCCCAAAATGGGTGTGGGCCATTGATCCCCTCCTGCCCATGCCCATGTGAGATAATGAGGACGTTGGTAGGGTACAAGATCAAGAGGATCCATAGCCGTTTGCAAGTGATAAAGAACCGTCTCAACCATTCAACATTCAAACCAAGTTACCAACATTTAGAACAAGCTACCTACTAAGAATAGCTCAAGGTCTCCATATAGTTTGGATATGATGGTGGTTTTGACTTCTAAAGCCATGAAATCCATCAATTTGGAAATATTTAACGGCACCTTTTGGGCTTCAATCCCTTGACATGGGAGAGATGGGATCTCCATTTCTTTGATAGGGTCAGGTAGTCCCTTTGCAAACATTCTTTTCAACAAGAAGTGAGTACTCCCACTTTCCCATGACTTTAAGTCACTTTCTTCTTGGATGACACTAGGTATGGCTAAGGGTCTATGGAATTTTTGAGATTGTTGTTGCGTAGGGAACATTGTGTCTATAATTTGGATCTGCCTAGGTGCTGGTTCTAAATCTCTTTAGGTATTTTCTACCAACGTCCTTAATTGCTTGACTCGCTTGATCTCCTCTGTAGGGTTTGGGTAAGTTCCTATCTTCTTCTTGGATCCTCGTTGTTGTGGGTAATGATGATCTTCCTTGTTAGTTTCTTTCTTAGTGGTCATTTTGGTCTCCATGGTTTCACCTGAATCAGAATCCTCTTCAGCGTCGTTCATATATACGGGGTCGTACCAGTCCCTACGTTGGTCTTTGAACAGGGGTCTGACGTACTTCACTACTTTTTGCGATCTCTTCCTTTGTGTTTTCTTCTTCTTCTTAAATTGGGCAATTGATGCCATGTCTCTTTCTTCAAGAATATAATTTTGTCTTTTAACTGGTACCACAGGTGTACTTTGTGATGGCTCCTTGGTAACCTCCTTGTGATGGATCCTTGGTAACCTCAATCAACTTTAATGGCGTGATCTTTGGCACATTTGGATTATTTGGACATTAGGCAATCAAATGATCTATGCCACATTGATTACACATGAGTATCAACATTGTATACGTGCTCACTTGATTGGTTTGCATTAGTGTGGCGTTCTTTTGTAGCCTAATAGGACACTCGGCCACATGATGTGACTCATAGCATTGAAGAGGTGGCCTCTTGGTAGTGTAATTGATATTTTGGCCTTTCGCAGCAAGAGAATCTACTTGATAGACAGGTTTGACTTGTCCCCAATAGTCCTCCATGTAGTATTTCTTCAAGCACATCAATCACATAGGCAATATTAGGGTCTATATCTTCCTGGTTGCCTTCCAAACAAGCAATAGATTGTCTCACAACCCACTTGGTTCATAGAAGTGATTCTCCGATGTGGTGGTTGCGGTCCTAGCATTGGAGGTGGTAAGGGTGTTTTTTGAACAACATTTTGGGCCATGGGGACCATGTGTTGTGACGTTTGTTCAAGAGATGAGGCCAGCATCAATGCAGGCACCCGAGGTGTGTCTGTCCATGCTAAGGTTGGTCTATTGGCCATCATGCACTTAAATACTATGCAATCCTTAGCTTGATAACAATACCTCCCATAGGCATTGCAATTCCCATTGAATTTTACTCTAAAAGTAGGGCATTCACTGGTACTATGTGGACCATAGCATACTGAGCACCATTGTTGCTCCCTTCTTGGATACATATGATTGTTTTGTAGCACACGATTGTCTCTGAGACTCTCTTGAATGGCCTTGGTGAGATCTACTAAAGTCATCTCATATATCTTTGGCTCCTTAGCAATAGGCTTTAGGGTCATTGGCTGATGCCCTGATGCTTGCGAGCTAATAGATTTAGGCTCAACAGACACTCTTTCTCCTTGAATCATTAAATTTTCCTCCAATTGGATCGCATTAGTGGTGACTGCTTCCCAAGTGGTGATACCTCTAATGATTAGGCCAAGGTAGATATCCTCATGTCGTAATCCCCTAATGAATCTATCAAGAAATTGGTTACGATTGAAGCGCTCATTTGGATTACAACAAGAATTTAAATGCTTTAAGCGACTAATACAATCTCTCACGGACTCTCTTTCCTCTCGTTGGGCTTTCTGGAGCTGAGAGGCTACACCCCAAACCACTCCCTCTCGTATGTATTCTTTTAAGAACAGTCTCCTAAGAGTAGGGTAAATTGTTTTTTCTTCCACCTTTAGGGTTCTATACCAATCCCCAGCCTTCCCACTTAAGGTTAGGCTTAAAGCATTACTCTTATGCATGTCATTTTGTTCTCCTAGAGAATCGCATATTTGTTCAAACACTTCGATATGATTTCTCACATCCACATCTCCACTAAATTTTTGTGTGAGCTTCGCTATTTGTACTGCCTTACTTTTAGGCTCTGTATGAGGCATGCTACACATATTCTCAGCAATAGATCGACTGATATCTTGAGCAAATGTTGCCAAGTCACCTAAGTGAGTAGGCTCCGTGGGTGAAGGCGCTCCAGATACTACATGTGGAGTAGGTATTGGCATTGGGCTTGGCGCATAGGAAGCCCTTGGGTTCTATGTTTGGTACGATGTTGTGCCATGTGGTGGCCCAAAGTTCATATGTGTGGCCCTAGGCATAGCAGACGTCAGATGTGACATGCTAATGCTAGCCGGTATGGTCCCATGGAAATAAGAGCTTGGGTGTTGTGGTTGTGGAGCATAGGTTGAAACAATGGGAGGGGTAGGGGCTACATGAGTACGAGGACCCATAGGTGTATACGATTGGTACACACTTGTAGGTACTGTTGCAGGCATTGAGCTACCATGTAGTGGTGCTTTACTAACAAATGAGGTCCATGGAGTGTTTCTTGGCATGCCCATCATTGGGGTGAGCATGGTAGCCGTGGTGTCATCAAGGGAAAGATGAGCTAGACTTGGAAAGGTAAAGCTATCACTTGTGGGCTCATATTGCATTGAGATCCCTGGCGAAACAACATATGGAAGATCCATCAGAGTTATCGAGGGAGTCTTCATTTTCAATAAGATTGGTTGTTTAGCCTTCCCTGTATCCAAGAATGTCATGAGACCCATTGAAGGCATGTGGATCCCCTTGTTCTGTCTCTCTAGCTCAACAACTCTATGGATTACCTCACAGATTCTTTGTTGTTGATCCTCTACACTAGTAGCACCCGTTGTGGATTGTAGGACATCTAACCAACCCACATGATAGGTGTGACATGTGTATAGGTCGTTTAGAGTCTCCGTTTGTAGTTCATACTCCCAGTTCTCATTTAGAAACGCTCCATCTAGGATTGAGGTGCTAGGTGTGTCCTTTGAGCTAGATGCAATATGGCTCTCTATGGGTTGATCCTTAATGGTTGCTAAGTTAGGAGCACTTGATTGCTCTCCTAGCAAGTATATTGACATAGGGGCTTTCTCTTTAACTCTCTTCGTTGCTCCACCTTACGTAAGCTCTCAAATTTCCATTTCCCTAGCCGCAATGATATATCACTCAACCTCTTGCACTTCAACAAGGCTTCTACCATCAGGTAATATAACCTCAGAGGGGAATAGCTTTGAAGAGTTAGGGGGTGTAGTGAATAGAGTATTCACTTGCATACTCTCCAGGATTTACATTGGTCAAAAATGACAAATTTACCTCCCCACCCCCCTCATTTACATCCCTAGCTCCATATTCGGAGCGAGTGGCTCTACTAAAGGTTTCCTTCAAGCGGCTAAGGACGCTCGTCCCGGAACATGGGCCCATGGCATGTGTGTCTTGGCTTGAGCTATTGGGATTAGTCATAAGGTAACCCTCCATGACGTTGTAGTCAGAGGAAGAGTCACTAGCCGCTATGTTTGGGTCTTGGGTTGTTCTACCTTGGGTCCCAGCCAAGGGCCCGGAACCTAAGGTAGGTGGGTATTGAGAACCCACGTAAGTCAAAGTGCTCACTAGTTTCTCGGCCTCTAGCACACAGCTAGAGCATAGATGCATGTGCCTTTGGCACCCTACAAGCGTCAGCGAATACCCCATTTTCACTCGTTTTTTGATGTTTTTAAATGTCTTTTTACGATCGGGTTTTAGATTAGAACGTGTGATAGCTCGAAACAAGCGTGTCGCTCTGGGGGTCGTGGTGTGCTTTATAGCACAGTGTTTGGTTACCAAAAGCTCCGTTGGTCCTCAAAAGGTCGATTTTTACTTAGGCATGAGGCTAAAATAAGTAATTCTAAAGGGTGACTGAGGCCTGAGCCTGAGCGTGGGCTTGGGCTTGGACTTGGGCCTGGGGAAATATTCTTGATCCCGGTCCTATCTTTAAAAAATTTTAATAAAAAAATTATTTATTTATTTATTTGGCATAAGGTCGCCACACGCGCGCGTGCACACACACACATCTAACCTATCTACTTACAACTAACAGAGCCATTGTTACACACTAACACAGTACTACAACAACTAATTAACTAACAGATCTACTTATTACACGTTACAGATCTAACATTATAGATCTAATACCTTAAATCTAACACCTTATCAATAGAAAACACAGTACATTGCAACACCTTATTAACAAAAACGGTACACTGCAGCAAAAACAAAGGTCACAAATCCTTCTCAACAAGCCACACACCTTCTTTCTCTACCTTTCCTACATCTCAAATTGCACCATAAAGCAGCATAGACTGCTATTCGAGCTTAATGCAGGGCATTTTCCCGACAACAGTGCCAAAAATGTGCGCGTCTGTCTCACGTGTCAAACCAAGGGACTTGCCGTACATTGTGTGCGAGCCATAAATGGTTGCAAGCACACGACCGGACTAATCTAGCAATCTCAAGAGAGCAAGGGTGTGTCACTCACCGCCCTATGCTCGCCTTCATGGAAGATTCCTCGCCTCGAAGAAGAGGGAGCTACCGTCATGCCGCGCTCAACCGCCTCGCCACCGCCGTGCCGTCGTAATGCTCTCTCTCTCTCTCTCTCTCTCTCTCACTCTCACTCTCTCACTCACGCATATACACACACACACACACAAGAAGATGAAGAAGAAGATGGAGATGGAGCAAGAGCACTCTTCAATTGCACAAATGAGAGAATAAGTGATTTTTAGGTTTAGGTGACTTTTATATGAGCTCGCCTATTTACACTTGGACGTCCATGCTGAGCCAACTAACCCTTGAATGTTCCAGTTAGAGTGAAACTCTCATCAGCGATCACTCTTACCCTTTTCCTATTGGATCGACAAGCCCGTCCCATGACTACTAGAAGTACAGGACACCGGTGGTTAACCCTGGCAACGGGTGGACAAGAAAGGAATGTATTCCAAGTCATCCTACCTTTTGTGCTGATTGTGTATATCCTCCAAGACCTCTGTAGTGTTGGGTCCAAGGGAGTAAAGGTAGCAAAAAGTGAGAGAGCTAGGTTGTGAAAAGGTTCAAGTGTGAAAGCGTGTAGACCGTAGGCATGAAACATGGAGTCTTTTGGTGGCTAGTAGAGTTTGGATAGAAGAATTATGTTAAAAAGGATGGGAGACTTAAAATGGGGGCTTGAAATGCAGAGTATTGTGATTCAAGGGTCTGTATACTTTAGCTTTCATGCCAAAATGTATAAATATATAGTAAGGTAGTCACTGGTCATTGATAAAGTGTAGCTTAAGTAGATATGTTGTCGATCGTACCTGTATGAGATTGTAGCAACAATAGGGGTCAATGACTTTGATAAAAACTAATAATTTCACATATGCATAAACGGACCACCCTCAAGTTGCATAGTTTCTCAAAATTTGTCGGTATTGCCCCTTTTGAGCACATCATATGGTCCCTACCTTGCAAAGTAGTGCAAGGAACAACATTTTGAGAAGCAAGGTGATAATGTTGCACGAGAGCTAGCTATAGGGGGTAATTATTGTTTAGAGAAGCAGGGTAAGAATTGATGAGGGCAAGCCAAGGTAGGTGATTAAGAGTCACTACCATATACATGGTAACAAATCCCTTCAAGAGTGATGTGACAAATGAGAAAAGCTGGCACATAGAGTATAGGGAAGTGTTAACTCACTCAAACGTAGCTACAAAATCTATTGTGTACTCAACCTCATAGCTAGAAGTGGCCAAAATAGGTTTCTTCTTGCTCAACCAAGATATGCATGAACTATCGAACATGAAACAAGAACTACTCATGGACACTTGTGTGTCATGGCAACCATACCAATCCAAATCAAAAAAATCATGTAAATTTAGCAGCAATGATGACAAGAGTTGAACTACATCTTCCACAAACACAACATCTTGAGAAGTCAAGATATATTTTGATTGCAGATGATATACATTGTAACCCTTAGCCTCAAGGCTGTAGCCAACAAGGATGCAATTGACTGCCTTATCATCCAATTTCTATCACTGTTATTGCGGAAATAGAGCATAATCCAAGCAACCAAAAACACACAAGTGACCAACATATTGTTTTTTAATCATGACATGCCTCATACGGAGTCTTAGATTGTAGATCTTTAGTGAGACACATGCTAAGTATGTAGGCACCACACATGACAACCTCTAGCTAGAAAGCATGTGATAGAGATATGATATGTTCTACCTTTGGACTCCTTAATAGCATTGGAGACCGTCCAAACATGTATCCTTTGCGAATTAGTTTTTGAGGTTTGGACATTCTTTAATCAAGGAGAGAAATACACCAACTACTCTAGAGTTAAAGAGTCACTGTTGGAGCCAATGCATTCTCTCTACACCAACGAGGAGTATGATGTTGTGACCACAGCCAAATATTTTTTTGTGCTTCATGAAATCAAATGCATCTGTGCAAAGACGATGATCAAGTAATATACATCTTGTCATTAGGATATGAGACTAAAGAGGCACTATAAACAATAGAGACAGGTGATATCAGTTGCATGTACCGGAAGCTCTTTGCCATTACACAATGGATAAAGACCTTGATCTTAGAAGGTGGAAAGGTGTGGATACCACAAAGAAAGTCAATGCCAAGGATTCAAAGGAGGAATAAATTGAAGAGCCATCGAATGCAAGTGTTGATGCCATTCTAGAAAGTCTACAAGAAACAAGTTAACTAGCCACCCATGATATTGCATCATTGATGTTTAGATTGTTATTTTTATCACTTTATTTTATTTTTCCCATTTCAAATCCAACCATGATGTTCAAAACATTGATATTTAGTTTCTTCTTTTTTCTCAATTATTTTCTTTGAAAAAATATTAACTTGTGAGTTTGAGTTTTTTCACAATAAATGAATTATACTTAAGTGTATGATATCATACGGCATATTGTGGCAAATAGCACCCTACATATATGTGGTCATAAGATATACTATGTAATACTTTAAAGCTAAATGATCATGATGTGTATGATAACTCATTTATAGTGAGACAAATAAAGATAGGGTTTTTCTTAGAACACCCTATGACTTGAGGATCATAGAGTTCTTTGTAGACACGCCACCCTATGTCCCTAGGGCCATAGAATCCCCCAAAAGTTTTAAGCTACCCTATAGCTTTAGGGACATAGGGTGATGACATAGAATCTCTAGAAGGGCACTTAAGCATTTGGGCTACGCTACAATCTTAGGGCCATAGGGTGTCAACATAAAATCTCTAGAAGGGCACATAAGTCACCCAAGAGCATTTGGCTACTCTACAAACTTAGGGCCATAGGCTGCTTACATAGAATTTCTAGAGGGGCATTTAAACCACTCCATGGCTACAAATCACTTGGCTCTCTATGGACACATCTTATAAAATATCGCATGACACCATGTGGCCTTCGGTTATTCTAAGTCACCTAAAGACTCTTTAAGAGTCTCAAAACAAATTCCTCTGGCCTAACTATCTTGTTGAAGATCTTAGGGTCATAGTTGATCCCAGACCAAACTTATGGGAGAAGATATGCCAACTTATTGCATTGGAATCATAGGGGGTCATA
Organism: Adiantum capillus-veneris; assembly: GCF_014529385.1. Taxonomy (NCBI): domain Eukaryota; kingdom Viridiplantae; phylum Streptophyta; class Polypodiopsida; order Polypodiales; family Pteridaceae; genus Adiantum; species Adiantum capillus-veneris. The sequence goes on along the minus strand of NC_140959.1, from coordinate 83,941,070 downwards.
TACAATATGGGGATTCCCTAGCTTGTGATTAAGATTTAATGTTCTTTTGACAATAAAACTAAAAAAAACACAAAAGTTTTATGTCTACAAAATTACAAAATGAGAGTATGAATAGTTGATTTATAATCATCTTATATCATATTTTAGGTTGATTGTAAGTCTTTTTCTTTTGAATTGAAGGTGTAAGCATTTGAAATAATCATCTTTGTATTACAAATAGCTAGATTAAACGTATATTCAAAAATTGTTGTGTAAATGCCAAATACTTTCCTAGACATTGAACATCAAGTATCAAAGTGCAAATGGTTTATAAAGATTTTGTTTTAAATGGTTTATGTGAAGATCTAGTTGTTCAATTGCGATAGGATTTTATTCAAAGATAGAAAGTGCGAATATCTTGGTTTGAACTATGATTTTGTTTTCCATATGGGTGGTGTAGAGAATTGGAATGAACATCTTGAATTTGTTTTAAAAGAGGGACGCTAGGAGTAATACAGTTTTTAAGCTTTTCATATAGCATTGGGAACCTTGTATCAAGGTTTATTGCAAAGAAAAAATTGTATAATGTAAGACAATTGTTTAAGTTTGTCAATTGCATTGTGTATTTAGTGGTTAAATCAAAGATAACTAAATGCATTGAAATGCAAAGCTTAAACATTTCAATGAACTTTGTGGATGTATTTGCACTTTTAAAAATGGTTACTTTTGAATTTTGTGACCTTGGTTAGTTTCTTGAGCATGTTTGTCTAACATATTAAAAGAAATTCCACCCTTCCAATTCTTTTAAGACTTCCAACATCCTATATTTTTGAAGATCCTGTCACACATTCAAATTTGCATACATGGCTATTAAGCATTGAGAAAAGTAAATGTGTTATTGAATTTATAAATATACACAAGAATTCTATGTGATCATGTGAATTCAAAATCAAGAAAACCATGAAATTGGAGGCTTGTCAATCTATCTATCTTTAAAATGGTCACCTACAATCTACAAAGCTATTGTTGATTCTCTTTCCAATACTCCCATTTGCACTTTGAAAGCTATTGTTACTATTATTTGTACTTTTCCCTTTTCATAAGTCCATAGGCTATTGTCCAATTCCAAAATCCTTTTATAGTTTACACTTGCCAAGAACCCTATGGTCTTGTGTCCATAAGGGTGGCATAGTTTAGGTTTGTATGTAGTCTTCAAGATGCGTACAAAGAGCACCACATGTTTTTAGCTTTTTCAGGTGTCTTGTGTGATGGTCTAAGTGACACTTAAGAAGCCAAGAGAAATAGGATCGATGTAACACTACAGACTCTAATGTTCAAAAAACATACCATGTTATGGTCATAAAACCATACAGAGGACACCCTATTGCCCTTGGGCCATAGTGTCCCAATATAGAGCCCCTACAGATGCAGTTAGGTCACCAATGTCCTTGGGTCCATTGAGTACTCTTTGTTTGTAGTACATTAAGATGTTTAAGGGCACCTTGTTCACCCTATGGCCATAAGTCCATAGGGTTGTCTAACTAACATAGAGGGAACCCTTTGGCACTATGATCTATGTTATGTTGAGTAGAACGATCAAGGGGTTGTGGTGAGATCACCAAAATGTATCATAAAACCCAAAGGCTATAAACTGCTTTTAGTTTCTCTATAAGGTACTCCGTATATGCTTTATAGCCATAGGGTGGTACATATATAAAGCATTCTATAATCTTAGGAGTTTAATTCTCTCTTTTTTGATACCTATAAGAAATATTTTTCTTATGGCCCTTAATTCCATACAAAGGCATATTTCAAGCTTTCACATAGTCTTGAAAATACCTACAAAGAGCATCCTATGGCCCTTAGGCTATAGGATAAAATGTAGGTTTCTTCTAGAAACCTATTAGAAACACGCTTGTATAAAGAATATAGAGTAATCCTTATGGCCCTTGGTCTTTAGGGTGCCAATATACCGATACATAAAAATAAGGCTACAATCACTTAGGCTCAAAACAAAGCATGTTATGGTTATAAAAATCATATAGAGGGTACCCTGTGGCTCCACAGCCAAAGGGTGTCAATATGGATTCTCTAGAAGGACATCTAGTCCACCCATTACCCTTGGGGCCATTGGATACTCTTCATATGTATTACATTATTCTCTTAATTGGCACCTCGGCCATCCTATAGCCTTAGGACAATAGGGCTCTAACAAACATAGAAAGTACCCTTTGTCCTTAGGATATACATAATGTTAAGTAAATAGGCAAAGGAATTGTTTCACTAAAGTATATTGTATGGGTCCCAAGGGGATAGATTATTTCTTTTTATGTATAAAGTACTCCATAAATGCACTATGACCTTAGGTCCATACAGTGGTACATGCAAAAATCACATATGGTATAGTGTGAGAACCAATGACAACATAAATATGCCAATTCAAGGTACATAGCTAACCTGACTAGTGCATGGAGGCTACAAAAGATGGTCTATGTCAATAAAAGCACAATCAAACTCTCTAGTAGCTGAATTCTATTCTACAAGTGGCCCAAATTAGCCATCACAAGTCTCTTGCACGTAGATTTATCTTGAAGTTTTCATTAGCAAAACTTTTGTAATGGAACCAAACTGTCATAAAATCTAATATCTAATATCTAACCAACCCAAATGATTTTCTCATATTAAATTGATCACTTAATGTGGGAGAATAAACGGGAACAAGTGTTAAGATATAGACATGTGCTTATAGATCTATCTCAACATGGGGCCAATGGTAAAGGGGCCCAAATGAGAGATGGTCTATCAAAGAGCAAGGCTAACAAATGGAGCATAAGACCTTAGGGTTAGCTTCATTGAAGACCTCCAATAATGTATGTAAAAGGCCTTTGACCTTAGGTAAGCTAGGGCTGAGCTTGAGGCGCGGGAACCCGACCCAGCTCGAGGTGCTTGTCCTGCTTGTCATGCTTGATGACTAAGGTGCTTGAGGTGCTTGATGATTGAGGTGCTTGAGATGCTTGAGGTGCTTAATTATATAGATGCTTGAGGTACTTGACATGCTTGACATGATTGAGATGCTAGGGTTGCACTTGAGGTGAGAACCCAGCCCAAGCTTAAAGTGCTTATGAGCCAAGCTTGTGGTGGGAACTAGGCCGATGCATGAGGGTCTTTAGGTGGGAACTAGGCCTATGCATGAGAGGCTTGAGGTGTCAAAAAGTCAAAGATTCAATCCCTACAAGGAGGCTCTACATGAGGGGGAATGAGAAAGAACACCCACACACTCACACAAGGCATGCATGGTACAAAGAAAGCAAAAGGGACACTTGTCAAGTTCCTCCTCATGTTGCCCTCATGGTGTGCCTGAAGCCTATTGGTTGGCCACCCAAGGGGTCCAATAATAATTTAGGAGATTTAATTAAATGATTTAGCATTTATCTAGCCCTCTCTCTCAAAGGGGAAAGGGGGACACTTGTCTCAAGGCTACCCTTGCTGCTTGTAATGCCTCCTGCTTGTGATTGGCTAGGCCTGGAGGGGTCCAATGAGCTTCAAGCATGAGCTACAAGGGGGGGTCGACCCAAGAAATCTAGGGGGTTTCTTAGGGGGTATACTCACCCACACACACTCACAAACACTCTCATTGTGTGCTATGCAAAGTGCAAGAGCTCCCTCTCCTTCTCCAAGCAAGTAGAGGTTGAGAGCCTACACCAACACTCTTGGATATGGAGTGCAAATCCAACCAAGAGCCACGCTTCAATTCTTAAGCTTTCCATCTCCTTCTTCTTCATTACTATGCTACTATGTATGCTAGAAACAAGAGTTATGATAAGTGAGGAACTAATTCTTTCTCCTACGAAATGTTTCTTCTTCCTCTTCCCTACCCTCATTCCGTGCTAGCTCTCTCCACCTTCGAAGGTGTTTGAGGTCTTGGGACTGAGGCTTGGGATAGTTAAAGCTTTCTTCAATTTTATGTTATGTTTGTGATACATGAAGCTTTCCATCTTCATTGCATCACCTAGGTCACAAGGAACACAAAGATTGTATTGTAACAAGTCTCTCTTAATGGGAGAAATCATAATACAAATGCCTATTGGAGGGGGGACCGGCTCCACATAAATCCGGTCCTCAACTGTTGTCATGTTCTCTAAATTCTCTCTCTTGCAAAAGTATTGTTCATGCCAAGTTAGCTAATTGCTATGATTATGTTGTTATGTTCAATTATGTTCACCCGCTATGCTCACAAAGTCATTTCTCAAAATTACTCTCATTAATTTTTGCTACTCTCAAATTTAATAGGCCAATTCCATTACATTGGTATCAGATCATTTGGTTTCTCTTTTCTTGCTTAAGAAGAGAGGTCCTTAAGTAGCCTATAAATGGTTGATGTTGTTAATTATATTACGGTAAGTGGAACTGGGATCTATTATCGATTTTGTTGAGCCCACTATGTGGGGGATGGTGCACACCTCGGGAGCTTTGGACTTAATAATGGAGTCTTTTTAGAATTGCCTACGGCTTTACCATTATTGAGCCATAAGAAGTCCGAAAGGAGCTAGCCCTCGGCAACTCTACTATGTTAGACCTACTCCTCTACTCTCTATAATTAACCACTTCGAGCCGTGGGTGTAGATACTTAAGAGCCGATTTTCAAAGGCTAAGAGGAGTGGCAACTAAGGTTTTGAATTGCCAAAGCATACACTAAATACATACATAAATTTTGTTAACATGGCTGACAATAATCAAGAGAGTAGAATGAACATTGATAGCTTTGATTTTGCACATGAAGGTGCTAATGATGATGCTCCCATGTTTGTGAATTATCTTGTCACTAGGTTGCAGCAAGCTATGGGCAACCCTTCTTTGCAAGCCGAAGTTACTCAACAACTTCGTGTTTATGGAATTTCCCTTCCTCTCCAAGAGGAGAGAGATCTTAGGAGGCCTCTTGAAGAGACCCCCAAAAGAAGACTCTCTCCCATTCGAGAGGAGTCCAAAGAGCAAGAAAGCAATGAAAGTTTAAGTTCCTCTGAAGATGTGGCTCCACGAAGACGGCGGTCTAAACGATCGCCCACTCCTCCCAAGAGGAAAAGATCAACACATAGTCCTTCTCCTCATGACTCTGAAAGGCAAGAGAGGAAACAAAGGAAGAAAAGGGCTAGGAAGAGGTCACCCTCTTCTCCTTATTCTTCACCTTCCGACGAAAGTTATGGCTATTCGCCTAGAGAATACAAGAGGGGAGGACACCGCAAATCATTTCCTGCATGGCGAAGGTCACAAAAGCTAAAGAAGTTCAAGGAGGGAGGAAAGAGTATCTCTTTTCTCACCTATGATGGCACCTTTGGTGCTACCGACAAAGTGTTGTCCTTCATCTAGCAATTTGATGCGGCCTTTGGAGACAAGGGCTTCACAGAGTCCTCCAAGCTACGCCATGTAGCTATGCACTTCCAAAAATCATCTCGTCAATGGTGGGCTAGCCTTCGTGGCAATGGTGAAGCCCCAAAGACATGGAAAACTCTACGAGTTTCCATCATGAAGCAATTCCTTGGAAGCGATACAAAAGAAAAAGTGCTTACTGAATGGCGCAGCTTGAAGCTTCTCTCTCATGAGTCTATCCACAAGTACGTAGACAAGTTTTGGGATTTACATCTCAAGGCTACTGTCTTTCAAAAGATAGACTTTGTCGAGCAAAGGCAGCAATTCTCTGCGGGATTACCTGAAGAGATGGCCAAATACATCAACTCTCACAACGGCCTGGTACTATTAGCGAAGTAATCCATCACACCATGGTTGCTTCACGCATCAATTTCCATCAAGGGGCTAGACGTAATTTCAAGCCCATGGAAAACAAAGACAAAAAGGATGCAAAGGGGAAAACCAATATTCAAAATACTTCCCAAGTCACTTCCAGCAACAACAAAAATCAGTCCAAGGAGAAGGGAGTTTACAAAGGTAAAAGAAAACTCTCTCCTGAAGAGCTTGAGGCTTTTCGCAAGGACCATAAGTGTTTCAAGTGTGGGGAGCAAGGACATGGCTATCGTTCTTTCCCCAAGAAGAATACTCGCAATGAGACTCCTAGGGCTTCCTCCATCGAAGCTCCAAAAGAGGATGCTCATTGCAAAGGATCATCACTTTCCTATGCTTGGGGAAAGGCAACAGAGCATGATGCCTTCATCTTGTTTGACCCTGGCTCTACTCTCAACTTCATATCAACGGAGTTGGCCACCAAGTTGGGCATTCAAGCTTTTGAGATGGGAGATATAGTAGTGGCTGATGTAGCTTTCAAGGGACAACAAGCCTCCGTACTCCCTTGATTGGGAAGTTGAGGCTTCATGTCCAAAGATATGTGGACAAAGAAGACTTCTTCCTCTCCCCTCTCCAACATGAGGATGTTATCCTAGGGGCACCATGGTTTGATTGCATGGCTGCCAACATGAAGTTCCCTAAAAGGAGAATCTACTTCACCTACAGGGGAAAGAACATGTATATAGATGCTAGTGAGCGTGGTCGCACTATTCCACTTGTAAATCCTCTTGCTTTTGATAAGTCAATGAAGAGCACAGTTTCTGCGTACATGATTTTTGTCAAAGAGTCTCTAAAAGATACTAATGTTTCATTAAATGTAAATGGTAGGAATCAAGAAGAGTTAGACTTGTCTAATTTTCTAAAAGGATTCCAAGATGTGTTCATCGATGATATACCTATGGAATTACCTCCAAAACGAGTGGATGATGACCATCGCATTGAGCTCCTTCCTGGAAGTTCACCACCTAACAAGCCTCTTATCGAGTCTCACAAGCTCAACAAGAGGAGATCATGAGGCAAGTACAAGAGCTGGTAGACAAAGGCATGGTGAGGCCTAGTTCCGCTCCCTTTTGTTCTCCAGTCCTTTTAGTGCAAAAGAAAGATGGTACATACCGTATGTGTGTGGACTATCAAGCACTAAACAATATCACTATCAAAAACAGATTTCCCGTACCTCGGGTGGAAGATCTGTTTGATAATCTACAAGGCTCTACCTACTTCAGTAGGATTGACCTTAAGAGTGGCTATCATCAAATAAGGATAGTGGATGAAGATATCTTAAAGACCGTGTTTCGCACAAAGTTTGGTCTTTATGAATATCTAGTCATGCCTTTTGGATTCCAAGACTAATGCACCAGCTACGTTCAATCGTTTGATGGAGAAAATTTTTAGACCATACCGCAAATTCACTGGAGTGTTCTTTGATGATATCATCATCTACTCCAAGTCTTTGGAGGAACATAAGCAACATCTCCAAGTGATTTTTCGAGCATTGAGGGAGAACAAGCTTTTTCTCAACCAAAAGAAAAGTGAATTCTTCCTTCAAGAGATTCAATACCTAGGTCATATTATCTCTAAAGATGGTATCCGAATGGATCCATCAAAGTTAGAGGTAATAAAAGCATGGCCTAACCCAAGAAATCTACATGAGCTAAGAAGCTTTGTTGGTATGTGCGCATACTATAGACGCTTCATAGCAAAATTCTCTCAAGTAGCAGGACCACTACACGACTTAACTAAGAAGAACGTTAAGTTTGTGCTAAGGAGCAAAATGCTTTTGAAAAGCTCAAAGAGAAGCTTACTTCCCAACCAGTCCTCATGCTTCCGGATCTCTCAAAGCCATTTGAGGTCCAATGTGATGCATGTGGTGATTTCCTTGGAGCAGTTTTGCTTCAAGAAGGGCATGCCATAGCATATGAGAGCCGAAGGCTCAATATTGATGAACGAGTCTTGGGCATTTATGAGAAAGAGCTTTTAGTTGTTCTACATGCCCTAGACACATGGAAGCACTACCTATTGGGGACTCCATTTATCCTACGAACCGACCACCAAAGTCTCAAGTATTTCATGACGCAAACCAAGCTTTCCGACAAACAAATGAGGTGGGAAAATTTTCTTTCGCAATTTAATTTCCATATTGCTCACATAGCTGGTAAGCACAATCAAGTGGCCGATGCACTTTCACGATGACCCAAAGTTAATGCGGTGTCTATAGCTACTCACAATGATCTATCCTCTATGATAGATGAGTATGCTACTGACCCTGACTTTAGAGACATAATGTCAGCCCTTGCTTTGGGGAAGAAAGAGGAACCATTCAACTTGCAGGATGGTTATCTTCTCCATGGAAATAGGCTATTTGTTACCCATTCCCTTCGTGAGAAAGTTATGTATGAATCCCATGCTCCTCCATATGCGGGGCATAGAGGTATTCAACTTACTCTCCGAGGAGTAGAGACGTACTTCTATTGGCCTACCACAAAAGTGGACATACAAGAGTATGTTTCAAAATGTGTAGTATGCCAAAAGACCAAGTATGATAGAGGGAAGAAACTTGGATTACTCCAGCCATTGCCTATCCCAAATTCACCATGGGAGAGTATATCCATGGATTTCATCTTTGGATTCCCCAAGTCTATCCATGGGAATACAGGAATATGGACAATAGTGGACAGGTTTAGCAAGCAAGCACATTTTATTCCTATCAAAAAGACTATTAAGGCACATCAAATGGCAACTCTCTTCATATCTCAGATTTTCAAGCACCATGGATTACCCACATCCATCGTGTCAGATAGAGATCCTAGAATGACCAATAATTTCTGGAAAGGTCTCTTTGAAAATCTAGGAACAAGATTAAATTTCTCTTCGGCCTATCACCCACAAACGGATGGCCAAAGTGAGATAGCCAATTTTACAATACTCGATCTACTCAAGACTTATGTTACCGAAGTAGATCAATGCTCACAATGGGAAAAGTACTTACCTCTTGTAGAGTATGCCTACAATAATACTGTACATACTTCTACGGGAAAAGCACCTTTTGAGATCATTGAGGGAAGACCTAAAAGTCCCTTGCTACTCAAAGTACATGGGAAGATCTTCACCGCCGATGAGTATAGCCGTGACCTACAAAAATCTTTTCAAAAGATTAAGGAGGCTATATCCATCTCTCAACAAAGGAAAAAAGATGATGCTGATAAGCATAGAAGAGCATTAATGTTCAAAGAAAATGATTGGGTCTTACTCAAGTTTCCTAAGGCTCGATTAAGGCAAACAACGGGCAAAAATCCTACGGGCCATCAAAAGTATTATGCTAAACTAGCAAAAAGATACTATGGTCCTTTCCAAATCTTGAAGCCCATCAATGAGACGGCTTATCAACTCAAGTTGCCCAACCATTGGCTCATACACAATGACTTTCATGTAAGCCTACTTAAACCCTACAAAGGAGAGCCACCAACTGAACCAATTATTGAAGACCCTCCCGAAGTTGAAGACCAAGAAGAGGTGCTACAACCTGAAGCTGTCCTTCGGCATGAAGACAAGGTACTACGACATGGTAAGATTATCCGAAGGTATCTTATTAAGTTCAAAAATTATCCTTTTGAAGATGCTAGATGGATGCAAGGAATACAGCTTAAGGATAGTATGAACCTTGTCAATGCTTACAATGCTACATTAGAGTAAGCAAATGTACAAATTTCTTTTAAATGACTCATGTTTTTGTCTTATAAGACTAGTCCTCTTTTTAATTGTGCACAAATTTAACTAGTATGCATGCTTAGAATCATGTTTGTGATGACGACGTCTCTCAAACACCAAGTAGAATGTCACTCTACTTTGGGAGAATGAAATGGACTAAAGAGCAGACATGCTTGCGGCATCTATGTCTCCCAAGCACCAAATGGATTATTCATCGATCTTGGAAAGATGTCGTAGGGTAAAAAGGGATCCTCTACCCGCTAAGTAAAATTGACTAATGACTAAGGCTTTATCTCTTCTACCTCATAGTCGAGGACGACTATGATTTCAAGAGAGAGGTAATGTCATAAAATCTAATATCTAATATCTAACCAACCCAAATGATTTTCTCATATTAAATTGATCACTTAATGTGGGAGAATAAACGGGAACAAGTGTTAAGATATAGACATGTGATTATACATCTATCTCAACACTGGGCCACTGGTAAAGGGGCCCAAGTGAGAGATGGTCTATCAAAGAGCAAGGCTAACAAATGGAGCATAAGACCTCAGGTTTAGCTTCATTGAAGACCTCCAATAATTTGTGTAAAAGCCCTTTGACCTTAGGTAAACTAGGGCTAAGCTTGAGGCGCGGGAACCCGACCCAGCTCGAGGTGCTTGTCCTGCTTGTCATGCTTGATGACTAAGGTGCTTGAGGTGCTTGATGATTGAGGTGCTTGAGATACTTGAGGTGCTTAATTATTGAGATGCTTGAGGTGCTTGAGATGCTAGGGTTGCACTTGAGGTGAGAACCCAGCCGAAGCTTAAAGTGCTTATGAGCCAAGCTTGTGGTGGGAACTAGGCCTATGCATGAGGGGCTTGAGGTGTCAAAAAGTCAAAAATTCAATCCCTACAAGGAGGGGTCAAGCCCTACATGAGGGGGAATGAGAGAGAACACCCACACACTCACACAAGGCATGCATGGTACAAAGAAAGCAAAAGGGACACTTGTCAAGTTCCTTCTCATGTTGCCCTCATGGTGTGCCTGAAGCCTATTGGTTGGCCACCCAAGGGGTCCAATAATAATTTAGGATATTTAATTAAATGATTTAGCATTTATCTAGCCCTCTTTCTCAAAGGGGAACGGGGGACACTTGTCTCAAGGCTACCCTTGCTGCTTGTAATGCCTCCTGCTTGTGATTGGCTAGGCCTGGAGGGGTCCAATGAGCTTCAAGCATGAGCTACAAGGGGGGGTCAACCCAATCAATATAGGGGGTTGCTTAGGGTGTATACTCACCCACACACACTCACAAACACTCTCATTGTGTGCTATGCAAAGTGCAAGAGCTCCCTCTCCTTCTCCAAGCAAGTAGAGGTTGAGAGCCTACACCAACGCTCTTGGATATGGAGTGCAAATCCAACCAAGATCCATGCTTCAATGCTTAAGCTTTCCATCTCCTTTTTTTGCATTACTATGCTATTATGTATGCTAGCAACAAGAGTTATGATAAGTGAGGAACTAATTCTTTCTCCTGCGAAATGTTTCTTCTTCCTCTTCCCTACCCTCATTCCCTGCTAGCCCTCTCCACCTTCGAAGGTGTTTGAGGTCTTGGGACTGAGGCTTGGGATAGTTAAAGCTTTCTTCAAGTTTATGTTATGTTTGTGATGCATGAATCTTTCCATATTCATTGCATTACCTAGGTCACAAGGAACACAAAGATTGTATTGTAACAAGTCTCTCTTAATGGGAGAAATCATAATACAAATGCCTATTGGAGGGGGGACCGGCTCCACATAAATCCGGTCCTCAACTTTTGTCATGTTCTCTAAATTCTCTCTCTTGCAAAAGTATTGTTCATGCCAAGTTAGCTAATTGCTATGATTATGTTGCTATCTTCAATTATGTTCACCCGCTATGCTCACAAAGTCATTTCTCAAAATTACTCTCATTAATTTCCACTACTCTCAAATTAAATAGGCCAATTCCATTGCACAAACTCACATAGATTGATGCCTACGTAGTAGTGGACACAATTGTGGTCTTAGATGTTATTTTTGACACTCTTTCAAGACATTGATTATAAACAATGAGAAAGATTTAGGTTGTCAATTTTAGTGTAATGGATTCCAAAGCTTCATCTAGTTTTGCTCCACAGTCTCCTATACTTAGTTTTCATTTTGGATGTTGATAATGTCCTAAAAGAGCTCTTGTAGGAAGAGAGTGGTACAAACCAAAAACATAGAATCATCACAAGATACTTGCATCAAAACAAAGAGCTCATGCCTGCTATCACACTACACTTGACACGGTAACAAAAGGACATGCAAGTGAGGAGTAGAAAGCATCATAAGTTTGAGAGTAAACTCTTTGTTCTGCACAAAATTGTCATGTGCATTTTATCCACTCAAAATATTGCTAACTTATTTCCAAAATTGGGTTTATAGCTTAGCCACAACTATGGGAAATTATCTAGCTTAGTAGGTAACTTGTGGTCACAACACAATAATCTTGTACAACTTGGAGTACAAGCACCCTGATGTTTGGATAAAAAATAATATTACAAAATCCTAGAAACGGCAAAGCTTTCCAAATTACCTATGTTGGTTACAATAAAAAATTTAATCAAATTTCCCTTTTCACTCTTCTCTGCATTCACTTTCAGCCTTTTTCTCTATCTTCAACAATGACATCTCATATCAACTTCCAACATCTTATCATGTTAGAAAGGAAGAGTCAAACATTATAGGCTTTGTGCAAGAAAGATGATAGTCAAGGAATTCTTAGTGCACATGTTTGGATAAAAAATAATATTACAAATTCCTAGAAATGGCAAAGCTTTCCAAATTACATACATTGGTTACAATAAAAAAAATAATCAGATTTCACTTTTCACTCTTCTCTGCATTCACTTTCAGTCTTTTTTATCTTCAATGAATTCTGTTATCAACTTCCAACATCTTATCATGTTGGAAAGGAAGAGTCAAACATTATAGGCTTGGTGCACGGAAGATGATAGTCAAGGAAGTCTTGGTGCACATGTTCATATGCATAATGAGCCTCATCTGATCTCAAGAGCTCCAACGTCTTGCACATACTAATTATAAAAGGCCCAGTATTTGCATTTATACTTTGGTTGTTCTCTACATCTATGTTAGAGGTTTTTTGCTACCCTAATCAAATTTTCATCCCTTCAGCATAGAAGTATGACATACAATGGAAGGTGGCCCTAGACATTCTTAACACTAGAATGGTAACAGGACACTTTTATGTCCTTGGACACTTTTGTATCCTTTTAAGTGACCATTTTTCTTGAATTATGTGAAGAGTATGAAAATGAATTTCTAGGTGCTATATATCCACAAAGTTGCCTTATGAGCTGAAAAAAACTTAGCATTTTTTTTTGAGTATCGATCTCACCATTAACCTTACTCTTACACAACATTTTTGAACCTAAACTGTGTGAAAAAACGGGTCCTGTTTTTGGCCTTTTTTCAATTTTTGGCAACTATACCACTCTAAACTTCATGTTTGTGAGGTTTAGATGGCTAGAGGTTAGGCCTTCATAGTATTCAACATGTTTTGATGCTTGTAGGGAGAGCTAAGTGTTAAAATTGAAAGTTATGACCAATTTATAAGAATTGCATAATCCTGTTTTATGGCCAAAATTAGCACTTTTATGATTTTTTGGTGGCTTTCTTGATATCCAAATTCAATTTTGATTGTGTAAGTGTAATGTATAACATAAAGCTAATCTTCCTTGAGTTTTGGGGGACCTAATATGCTATATAGCATAGTATATGATGATGGTTGAGTTTTTTGATTGCTGAAGAATACGATACATTTTAGAGTAGCAAGTATAACTTCCTCAATATTGCTAGTTTCTTAGGCCAATTATGTGTATTTTGTAGGTAGTAACCATATCTAATCATAGACTACAAACTTGGCTAGATATTGAGTAGTTTTTATGGGTTTCTAGAGGTCATAATGCTAAACCCAGTTTTTTCATGTTTGTTGTATTTAGCACTTTATAATTGCCCCCAAGGTTCCAACTGTAAGGGATCCATTATCCTTTTGACATGCTCCATGGCTCCTTTTGAATCCAAAGGCCGAAAGGAAACTAAGAAAACATGTATATAGTATCTGTATTGAGCGTGACTATAGAAACTTTGATGATAGGTCCGCAGAATGGCAAAACTGCATCTTTTTTGTACCTTTTTTTTTTACAACAAAAAAATTAGTGAGGTAAAAGCAACCATATGTTTTGGTCACTAACCCATTGAAGTTAACGGGGCATTTTATCTCATGTCCTACAAAAATCCCCAGTCTTATTTATATGCAATCGATCGTAAGAAATTTCTTTTTTGGACAAAATGCACTGGTCCATCAACTTTGGAGGCTTGTAGTGACCAAGGGATGAGAAAAATTACAAGTTTCTCATTTTTTTCATATGTAGTAGTTATTGAACTATAAGCTCATGAAAGGATTTTTCAAAATGAGTGGATCTACTATGGTTTTGGAATTTTTTCCCAAAACCCTGAAAGGACACTTTTATGTCCTGTTAGGTTACCATTCTAGTGTTAATGTTGTTCATGGCTTTATCAATGATGGGCTCTACACACTGGGAGGAAAAAGGCTCTCTTGTTGAGAACTTCTTTTGTCACCATTGTGCTGCAACCTACTCTTTTGACAATGGGGAACTATAACTAAGCTTGCCAATACCACAACCATAAAACATAAACCAGCCTAATAGGTCACCAAGACAGCATGTTTCCATAACCATTATCCACAATCCTCAAGCATAAACCAACCAAGCATTCATAGCTATAAACCATACACATGGCTGCTGGAATTTTGGCACCATCACGACAACACAAACTCAATCATAAAAACATTCAAAGAGAGCCAACCATGGCACACACAACCAACCATAACCATAATCAAAAGATAACCATCAGACCATAATTATGATGCTAAATCATCCATGAACCAAGTCTCCCACATTGAGTAATCAATTGCACATTCGTAAGAGAACATACACGACAACATTCATCATATTTAATGACTTTTTATGCATCATAACCAGTCAAAAAAGTGTGAAAACATCACCCTAAAGTCAGCAAATAAATGCTTTAAAATATCATGCAAGTGGTATGCCTTGACCTTGTATCCACCGCCTATCATATGAGACCAAAACTAGGTCAAAATCATGCAACACTATGTGTGCAGACACCTAGAAACTCAACATAATCTAACCATGATTTGAAGGTTGTAATCACACCATCAAAACATTCATAAAAAGGAGAGTGTTTTGAGTACTTGATTGGATTCATAGCCATCTATGATATATGGTCAAAACAATGCCTCTACCGCATGAATGACGTAGATGACGTGCATACTTCTCGTGATCACATGCAAGCATATGCATATACTATGCACATCAACAACCTAAACATGAAATAACACACATTAACCAATCTCATGCATCATTGGAAAGCATCACATAGCACATGCATGATGTAGATAAATATGAAAATGACGAGAAAACGATTAGCTTTCCGTGATAATGATGGAGGTTGAGATGATATTCATGTTGTTGTGAGAGAGCGGAGAGTAGAGTTACGAGAGGATACACACACGGATTTGTTGAAGAGGATTTACATCATAAAGGGAGAAGAGAATTTGCTTCTCTATTTGTTGAGAAGGTGGCAAGAGAGTGAGTTCACTCTTGAATACCAGACAAGCACGGAGAATATGATGGAGAGAGAGAGAGAGAGGCTTGCAACACATGTCTTAGAACTCTGTCAAAGTGTGTCCCTTGAGAGAGGCAAGCACCTTCTTATATATGCATTGGTAAAAGCTAGGGCTTGCATGCGCATGCAAAAGGTAGGGGTAGCCCAACAGTACTCAGCTCTGTAGTTGTAAATCAACATTTTCTAGAGATACAATCCCTAGATAGAAAGACTTTGTGAAAAAAAATTGTTTGTCTCGCCATTTCTAGTAATCAAATGCCGGTAGCTTTTAGAGATCACATTTTTTTTAGGAGATAATTTGAAAATAGTCTCGTTTTTACAGTTCACCCTCTCTTCTTAGCTTTTCAAAAAGAACTTTCACTGTACCAAATTTTAGCCTAGTTTTTCACTAGCTTTTCCAATGACTTACTCTTATCCTCTAGCAATAGTCTAGAGCATTAATCCACCCATAATACTTAGTAGATTAATTCCTTGACATTACATTACATGCTCCCAAAGTTGCTACTAGATGCATGTAACCCTCCTGTTGTCTGAATGACGAGCCGTAAAATCCTAGAGTGCATCGTTTAATCTTAATAAAACAATGTAAAACACTACCATGCCTAAATTATTCTTATACCATTCCATGCTACATAAACAAATTTGGACGATGCCAGATTTTAAATAAAAAGTGGTCCAATAAAAGCTGTTTTTTGCTAGTAGATGAGCATAGCGCCATTGCAAACCAACTTTTTGGTTTGTAGCATCTCTAGAGTAAGTAGATATCATCAACACATTTGGAGACCAAAAAAAAATTCATAAAATCATGGTGAATTAAGGATGAGAATCTATTTATTTCCATTTTGAAAATACCATTCATAAAGAATTAATCTCTTTAATATCAACTTAGAACTATTGTAGCTTAAGAACATTGAATGAATGCAATTTACCAATAATATCTTTGTCAAGAAATCAATTCAATTTATTAGGTATGTTATCTTGCAATAATATCAAAAATATTTCTCATTTTTATTAATCATTAACTTTATCATAACCAATAACCTTTAAGAAGGTGGGCAGGTGGGTTAAACAATTTTTCTCATCATTAAAAGTAATGATCAACTTAAGAAGGTGGGCAGGTGGGTTAAACAATTTTTCTCATCATTAAAAGTAATGATCAACCAAGCGTCATGAAAATCACAAATTCAAGTTGATATCCAATATTCAAGTAATAAAAATCATTCTTTTACAAACATCAAGAAATTATGTGTGCAAAGACAAATAGAAAGTACTTCAAGTCCTTGACTAAAAGCAATCAAAAGTAATCTTGGAATTCATTGTTCCTTTAAAGCAATAAGAATCAATCATCAATCAATCTTATCCAAAAACAAGCATCTCAGCACATTTCTTGACAAACAAAAGCTCATGTGTAAGTAATTTTCCAAACAGCATACATAAATGCATGCATAGATGCATGATAACCCAAACTAATGTCAAATCTAAGCTCATCCCTACAACCTTAAGCTCGGATACCATATGAGAGATTCCATCCCTAGGGGTTCTATGTAATAAATATACAATTTGAATTTTCCAATTCAGATATCAAGATTTACATCAAAGTGTGGAAGCATGAAATAAAAGGAGGGAGATTCTTACGCCTGGCATAGCATGGAATTTAAGCCATGAGCCAAGCTGCACCCAAGGATACCTAGCATGTAGTGCTAGCCTTGAATGTTTATGTGTGAAAGAGGACTCAGGGAATAACAAGTAATTCAATCTCGTGCCACACCGCGAATGGAGCCGCTTGGCTTCTCTCCATGCATAGATCCCTAAAGGGATTCCAGATACCAGTAGGTGGTAGGAGATCAACACCAAGCTTCTCGTGATCACATGCAAGCATACACATATACTATGCACATCAACAATCTATACACATGAAATAAGACACATGAATCAATCTCATGCACCATTGGCAAGCATCACATAGCTTGTAGTGAATTCCAAACTAGTAAAGCCTCGTAATGAATCCCAAACTAGTAGACCTTCCACAATCCATAGAAATAAGTTTTCATAACAAATATTGAATCTTGATTCAAGACTACAATTTGTAAGCACGTGATGTAGTAGTCTTAACTAACAAAGCATTAAATCTAGGACAAGAAAAGTAGCATAAAAATTTAGGACTAACCATGCATTTTGATGCCAATCAATTAAATTCATCAAATCATCATGTTAATGACATTGGCATACTCAAATTTGAATCTTTGACATGAACACATTAGAATTGCATGTCACAATTCCTTTCTGATCAAATTGGTTGAAACAAGTATAAAACATGAGTGTATGGTTTGATATGGATTGGAATTAAAAATCACAACAGGACTAGTGTTGGCATCCTACACGGTTTCAAATCAATCCATCTATATCTCGATTGAAAAATCAATAAAGTATTGCAATCAATCTAATCTCTTGTCAAATTTTTCAAAAGAAAATTGCAATGTTTTTAAGGCATCCTTAGTTCTTATCAAACCCTCCCAACCACAACATGGAAGGTCCAAATTGGGACTCTTAATATGTCCATTCCGCTTACCAATGCCCATGTGTGTAACTCATGCACGTTTCAACGCCATTGATATGTTATTAGGCTCCAAGTGAGCTATGCTTAGCATATGGAGTGTGCAAAAAGAAGAAAAGATAGCACCATCAAGAAATTGAAGCATTCCACTCTAGAGTAGATCTCCATAAGAGTGTTATAGAGCTAACATGCAAGAAGTTGAAGGCATTCACTCTAAAGTAGATTTCCATAAGAGTATTATAGAGCTAACATAGGATAGAAGGCGTCAAGGAGCACACAAGATAGTAACCCATTTTTTTAAGTATGGGCGGTAGTAAAGGAAGGTATCTTTGTTTTCAAAATATTTTGATTCTCAAAGCCCCAATGAGTTTCACTTGAAAAAAAAACATTGTGACATAACCACCTATAAGGTTTACAAGACAACCCTTGGGTAAGGGCGCTTGGGTTTGGCAATTTGCTGACAAAATGTTTAGACTACTTGAAAGCGCGAAAAGAAAGTGTAAAGAACTCACTGGCTTGAAGTTGGAAACCAATCCTTTCATTGCACAAATGGTTGATGTCTATGTGAAACACACATAACACATTGCATAGTGGGCAAAGTTCTTCTCATCTCTAGTCTTTCTGTTATTTGGTTTTTTTTTTGTAATAAGAAATAATTTTTGTGCACAATGTATCTTTTCTTGATATGTGGTTCATTAGACATTTGAAGTAGTTAAGAAACTGAATGCACAATAGTATAAAGCCAAAGAGGTCTACTAGAGGTGGGAAGAAAAAAGAGCAATGCCTTGCATGAGATATTCAGTTGGTTTTATAGAAATTTAGTGGGAAGAGGGAGGAAAAAATCACACCAAAAGTATTCTAAGAATAAAAATCATTAAAGTGATTAACAAGAGGGGATCAAATCATACAAGCCTCATGTGCAAGAGATCTACTCCATTAATGGAGGGAAACCGGGCAAAAAGGTGAAAGGTTGTGGATAGAAATCTGGCCTTTTTTGGTAGAAGGCCCTACTCGTGTGTAAACCTACATGACTAGTGGACCATCATGTTTTGCTGATGAATTCTTGTTTAATGCGTGAAGTATCATCCGATTTTAAATTTTCCTACGTATATGCCATATATGTAAAAAATCCAAGCTTTGAGTTCATTTGTCAGTTGCAAGCCTATTTACCAAAGTCTCTAGCACACACTAGCAAGATCAAGGATAAGCATCAACATAATGAGGAGGAGGAGGATCAACATAGTTGCAAGCCTATTTACCAAAGTCTCTAGCACACACTAGCAAGATCAAGGATAAGCATCAACATAATGAGGAGGAGGAGGATCAACATAATGAGGAGGAGAAAACTTAAGAGGAGTAATAGGAGGACACGAATGGAGGAGGAGGAAAGGAGGAGGGCACATGAAGAAGATATATCCCAAAGGGAAGGTTAAGAAACAAGGGCTAAGGCTCGATGAAAAGGAAGAGAAGATTCTGAGAAGGCAACTCAGCAACAAGTTGTTGTTAGGAGCTTGACTCCCAACAAGTTTCCTTACCATATTAAGGAATCTGCAAAGAAAAATATCCCACCTTTTTAGTAAGACGAGCAAAGAAAGAAGACAACCTCCTCACTTCCCCCATTGAAACAAAGAATAAAAGGAGATGGAGAATGAGAAAAATGGCACTAAGAGAGATTAAAATATCAAAAGATCACAAAGGAGACCATCCACAAAGCTAACTTTTCTTGTGTAATTTAATAAATTATGGGCATAACATCACTAGGATACAAAAAACTACCCTGATAGTCATATAGTAGGCAGTCGAGGAGATCATCATCTGGATCTTCCAAGATGGTACGTGATACATGCCCCACGTTAAAAGGGTCACTCTTGAAAAAACTAACCTTTCCCTCGCTCTTTGCTTTCACACAAACGACTCCCTATTTCCATGTATGTTGTAATGATGTATGTGAGCACGCTTAGGACTCCTGGGGTGCTTTTTCCCTCTCTAGGAGGTTCTTTCTCTTGTGTATTGTGCTCTCGTCACTCTAGGGCTATCTTATATTTCTATTTATGCACTAAGCAATACACTCTCTATTGTGTGCTTGAGCTTCTTCATCTTGTCCAAGTTGTGTGCGTATCCTTGCAACCCTAATTCCAATAATTGGTATCAAAGCAAGTAACATCCTCCTGATACTATTACCAACACCCCTCCACTCACATTCTTAGATTTTTGCAAGCTTTGGTGAGCGCCAGTAGGTCGACTGATGTTTCTGAATTGCTTGTAGAGTGTGGTGAGCTCACATTTTTTATTCAAGCTCATTTCAACCTCAGTTTCCACTATGGGTGGTATTGCCTGGGCAATTTCGTCCTTCTGTGTGAAATTTTTGTTAGTGTGGTCTCTTACAGTCCTCTTTGGGTTGTGCTATATAGCACGTGTTAGTTCACTTTATAGTTTTGACATTAGGTGTAGTCTGCTACAACCAAAGTCGAGGTGTCACCCCCCCCCCCCCCCCCAAAAAAAAAAAAAAAACACAATATAGAAGAACAACATAGTTTGATAATAAAGCATACTTGACATAATGTGCCTACATTGAATTGAACATTATACATAATCGGAAAAATATAGCAAGCAAGAGAGCATGAGGAACTCGTGCAAATGCACCTTTCAAATGGAGTGCTACATATGCACACATATTTGGGGGGGGGGGGGGAGAGAGAGAGAGAGAGAGAGAGAGAGAGAGAGAGAGAGAGAGAGAGAGATGATGATGATGAAATAAGACAAATGATACAAGGGTGCTCCCTCCATGCAAGAAAGAGCATTTTTCTCTTGCACATATTTGTTTATATAGGCAATGTTCATAAAATGATTACATTAGTTTACATTTGGGCATAAAAGTTAACCATTGCTCATAAAGAGCTCTCTCTAATAATAAAATATCTACATCACAACTATAAATTTAATAAATTGTAAAACACTAGGTGTTGCCAAAAGTTCAATACTGGCAGCTTTATTCCATCAACAACTATCGCATTATTGTTCTCCACGTACTAGTCACTGATCTGGCGAATTTGCACTAATGCTACCTAACCCGACGAATCTCCATTTAGGTTTGTGCTGCCTAAATCGATGAATCTATACTAATGCCGCTTGAACCGGCAAATCTGTATTTGGGTTTGTGTTGCTTAAATCAACGAATCTAAACTAGTACTAACTAAATCGACGAATCTATACTTAAAAGAGAAGCATTGCTTAAATCGAAGAATCTGTGTCTTTAGGTGTGTGGTATGCGAGTATCAAGTGTTGGTAGTGCGGATGTAGCGATGCTTTGAATATTCATTGACACTCTTCCAAGGAGAGACTTTTATATCATATCAAATATCTTTTGTACAAATTTTCCATGCGGAAAGTGGTGAGGCCGTGGTCAAGGGTTGATTCAGGAATCATGATTTCTTTGTCATCCTCGATCGAGGAGGGTTAGTTGTGGAAGGGGTATCAGGAGTAGGTCCCTTGTGTGGTCTCAATAAACTGACATGAAAGGAGTTATATATTTTTCAATGTGAAGGAATGCCCAAGCAAAACGTATTGTTATGGATCTTTTCAAGGATTTTAAACCCTAATTCCAAAACTTCCTACACTCTATTTAGGGTTTTGCCAATGTACTCGAGCCACTATGACATTTGCAAGCTCAATCAATTTAATGAATGAAATTATTGGTGTCCCAATTATGTTTTCTATTATGTTTCAATGTTCTTAACATTTTAAATGTGCTCTCTATTGCACCGGCACCAGACAATGGCATCGAGTGGCACTATCATTCCTTGGCAAACAGAGCCTGTTTGGGCAAGGGTTTGATTACTCATTTGCTCAACAAGGGTCATTGCTTCTTGGTGTCTGCAAAGTCTTTGTTGCCTTCTCAATGCCCTCAAGACCTAGCAATGCCAAAACTAAGTCCCAATTAAGATATTGGATGCCTATACATTCCATGCCCAAATCAATGAGAAGTTTGTGTCAACCTTGTACAAGGGCTTCAAAAAAATTCACAAGCAACCATGCCATGCCAGATCCTTCAAAAACAATGGAAACTCCTTAAAAGCATCAGTGTGCAAGTTGTTTGTCACCTCCATATTGATGGAGCCCTCACAGGGGCATCTTCACATTCTCAAGGCTTGACTTAGCAAATTGCATGAGAAGCGCATCACATCGGGCCACCATAGTTTTATTTTGAAGCTAGTGAATAAGTTTGCCATGATCTCCACCTCAAGTTTTTTCAAATTAGCCCATATTCATTTCGACAAAGAACTTTCAAATATGCCATGGAAATCCAAAAGATGACCTTTTAGATACGATATTAAAATCCAAACTCTGAGTTACTACCATGCAAGCTTATAACTGCCTTGTTAGAGTAAAAGCCCCAATACCAAGATAATCACGAGAAGTAACATGAGTCCCCCCAGTAGACGGACAGGTCCGCCTTGGAGCACTCTCATTGGAGGAATATAGAGTTCAACCCCCGTTCTCTTTTGTCCCGTTTTGTGCTCGTGTGGCCTTAATGTCATGAGCACATTTTTTGCCTCGAAATTTGCACAAATGAAGCGGAAAACCTGCTTGCTGCGTCGGATCCAAAAATGCCAGTTTTGCCAAATAAAGGACTCCTACGCGCACTCTCTGAATCATTCCAAGCGTAAAATCTCTCTCCATAGCTCTCACTTGTCCTTAACCTGGTGCTTTTACCCTAAAAGCTTCTCGCAAAGTTTGACCACAATCAAGGTGAAGTTCCACTAATAGGCGTTCTCTTGACAATTTCGTCTACAAGCTACCATTTGAGTGTTGCTAAAGCCATTTGAGTTTCTGAGTACACCTATTTTTTTGTTGAAGAGCGTACTTTGCGTTTAGACTAACAAGGTGGTCGCGCGAGCACCAATCATCAATCAGATATAATTGGTGCTACTATGCCATAAATCGGCATAGCCACAAAAAGACTTGCATAGTTATGTATTATACTCGTGCAAGGGTGGCCATGCAAGAGGCATAGTTATCAAATAAAATAACTGGTAACTTTGCTTTGTGTGACCACTACCTAAGCAAGAACTTATAGGCACCCATCAACCATCTGACTAACTGAGCAAAATTGTTGAGGGATTCTAAGTGATTGATGGTTTCAATAAGGATCCATTTTTGCTCTCTAAAAACTTATGATGACAACCAAGCTTCAAGTCCCACTCCATTGCACTCTGCTGCAACCTGCATATTAAAGCATTCTGTCGGTAATGGAGGCAAGAGACGTCTACGGAGCGATGATGTCCCAGCATTTAATTTCCCTTAAGATTTCCGGTTGGCTGTTTGAACGACGGTTGGTCTCATGTAGTCTGCAGAGGGTGACCAATGCAAGCGCAAAACAGAACCTGAGTGCAAATAATTTTGAAGGCCGACTTTCTCATCACCACTTAGTTGTAGGGTGGAGACAGAAGTGTGCCTTTCCTCATTCCCCTCTATGGTTTTCTGTTTTCGGAGTCGGGTAGGGCACGCCCGGCCGCTCCCCTCATACACCAAAAAAGTATACAAGAAGAACGACCAGGACTATGCACCCAGAAACCGAAGGCAGACGCTCTATGGTCTATCTTAAGAAGGCCAAAAAATTGCAGAAAGAACAAGAATACAGGCGAACAAGAATATTCAAAGACTATAAAAGCTACTCTTCATAATTAAATCTCTGTTCCTTGCAAGAGCTTTTTTGACATGCTAATTCACACCCCTTAAAAGGAGAAGAAAGGCATACATATTTTTGGGATACAATGCTTGACTCAGCCCATGAGACATGAAGTGAAAATGTTCCTACTCAGACTAAAGCTAAGAACCAAGCCAAATCTTCACTTGCAATTTACCATTTGACAAGTGTTTTGGTCAGTCTACAGTTCATAATTTCATGCTTTCTTTGATCTATGAAGGTACATAGTAACATTTCAACGTTTCTTGTTTGCAAAAACATGCAAGTATGGATGGGGCTTTCCTTGGTGAGACCATTCAGCACAAGAAGCGGTAACCAAAGAAACGGAAACAGAAAAGCTGGAGTTTCAGAGTTTTGGTCAAGGTTGAAATGGTTCAGAAATGGGCATTTCTTTTAATTAACTCAGTGTACAAACTATTATAGGACTAAAACATACACAAAGCCACCCAAAATGCCCACAAGCCACAATATGCGTGTAAAGAAGCCACAAGAGTCACTTACCCATTAAAACTCGGTGTGTGTGTTTGTGTGTGTGTGTGTGTGTGTGTGTGTGAGAGAGAGAGAGAGAGAGAGAGAGAGAGAGAGAGAGAGAGAGAGAGAGATGCAAGTGCATAAAAATGATACTTGAGCTAATGGTGAGAAACAGCCAGTCCATTTCCTCTGGGAAGAAATGGCGTTTCTTGTTACTATGGGCGAGACACGGCCACCCTTCCATGCCTCTAAAAGAAAAACTTCTAGAAGTAATACTACTCAACTTTGAAAGTGACCACAATATACCTGTAGATAATTACCTAATTAATTGTTAATAATTGCTTACTAATACGGACAATGGCATCTAATAACATGTATAGACTTGATCATACAATTGGGAGCAGAGGTCGAAGTGTTTCTACATAAACAAAGAGTGCCTTCTCCACCTTTTGTCAAAGAACAGCTTACCATGTCTTCAAATCCACATTGGTGTAATCAAAATTTTCTTTGTGCATGTCCGAGGAAGCCTCGCTCGTTACAAAACTAGTCATGCAACACAGGAAAATTGGTCCCAAAAAAGACAACAGGCGGACAAACCTTTTACGGAACCTGAGAAATACTTCGTAATACATTTGATTGATTGTTGAATGGCTGAGAAGAGAAGAGTCAATACTGTACAATGAACCAAAAGCAAAGTCGTGAAAAAACTGATTCACCTGTTTGTGTAGGGATAAATCCCCTACTGAGCGCTTCCTGTTGCCGGAAACGACTTCCGCTTAATCAAAGACGCTGACGCTGAGCTTCCATCAAAGAGGTCATTCAAGTAGCCTTCCAAATCCTCTGCTGTGTATTTTACGTACTTCTCCGGGTGCCGCGCGTCTAAGTGATTTTGGAACCGGCCAAGAAATGATCGATATGCGGGGAGGATCATTTCTGTGATCGAAATTCGCAACTCCGTGCATAGCTGAGGGTCCCAAACAACCCAACTACATTGAGCTTTCACGTTCTCCTCAAAAGCTGCATTGAAATTCTTAAACCTTTCCTTAAGCACATTTCTCGACGTGCTGCTCGCCGATCCCCCACTGATATTTATTCCCTCATCCTTCAAACACATGAGAACCTTGGTCCATGCTGTTCTCCTATAGCTATTGTGGTACTGACGCAATTTACCTGAGTTTCGCTTTATCCATTCGTCGCCGACTAGTTTCCTCACATCCGATGCTTTAATCTTCTGGCAGATGTAGTGGATATTATTCATCAAAAAGATGTAAGTTAAGGCTGAATCTTTGTACAATTTGGACTTAGCATCAAGGTTTTTCTCTAGATTTTCCATCAAGCTAAGAGTAACTGCAGAAAGAGGGCTTTGATCAGGCACTCTCTGGTTAGGGTTACCCCCACCTTGATTGCTAGATCTCTCCAAAAGCAGCTGATTCATTGTTTCTGTGTAATCACATAGAAACTTCATGTAATTCATGACATAGCGTGCTAGTGGATGGACCGCACCCCCCGGAACAGGATTTCTTGATGTCTCTCTCTGGATTGCATTCTCAAATTCTGCAAAAGTGCCACGTGCAGCATCCCCTAGCCTCGACAAGATAGCCGACGCCTCAGATTTTGCACTTTCCCCAAATATGGTTTCGATCGTTGAGAGCAGATCCCGCAAACACTCATACATATCAAGGATTTTGAAGAGCTTTTCTGGAGCTCGCCGGCCTATCGCTATGGCTTCGCCAAAGTTTAGAAGCTGTGTAAGGCTGGTCTTTGCCACATCGACAAAACACTCATCCGAGAGGGCGCGTGCATCTGCGAATATGCTTTCACATAGATGCTTTTCACTAGGAAAGAGATTTCCTAGAGCAACCTTCATGGCTCGTGTCCACTTGCTAATCTCTGCCTCGAGCAGCTCCCATGGCATTCTCTGCACTTCCTCAAAAGTGAATTTCTCTTGCCCTAGCTTTTGCAGGCTTTCTTCTACAATTCCCTTTCTGATACTAACATACACTTGTCCGCATTCGACATCATAACCCGAACGCAACATTCGGACTGCAATGCTGTGCAGATCTGTGACAACCTCAGGGGGTAAAAGATCAATGATTGTGTCGCCAATAGAGTGCGATTTCGCTATGCCCTCATCACCATCGGGGCTCTCCTCATCATCAGTAACGTCCTTAGCAAGATGCTCGGACTCCTCTTCCACCCTTCTACTGCTGCAGCTACTGCTGCTAAAGCTGAAGCCACCATTAAAGCCTGAGCAATTTGATGTGAGGCTTGTCATCCAATCAGGATCTGCTGGCTCGCTGTGCTTTTGGAGAACATGGCAGAACTCGGATTCCAAGCGAAGCATCGCAAATTGAAGAGCATTCTGTGCATGATCTGTGAGGCGAGTAGCCTCTGGAGAAGATGAGGCCGACAATGAATCGACAAATTCATGCAAGGAGTCGACGGCATCAAGGTAAGGGCGTACCTCCTCCAGATGATCTGAGAAAAGAAACGTCTGTGTGGTTGATGCACTAAAATCCCACTTCATGATAATCTGCTCTGCAGATCGAAGAACTGTGGGTAGCTCATCCTCATCATCGCCACCATTGTTATCCTCATCTTCATCGTCGTCATCATCCTCATCATCAGATGACAAGGAAGAGCGTTGATCTCTGCCGCTTTGAGAGCCCACATCTGACCGTGCACATGGAGAGTCGCTTGCATTGCTGCGAGAGACATTAAGGCTGAATCGGGAGAAGCGATCGTCGAACGTGGAGAGGATTCTCATCATGTCATCTGTGTGAGATGAGCTGAGGGTTCGCAAAATATGGTGCGCCGTGGCAACAACGCGGTCATCTCCGCTTGAGCCAGCCATGGCCAGATCAGATGTATCCGATGCCTAGAAAAGCATGGCAGCTGCAACAAAAATTGGGTTGAGAGAGAGAGAGAGAGAGAGAGACAGAGAGAGAGAGAGAGAGCAGGGTGGAGGAGCTTAACTTGTTATGCAGCTCGCCATAGCCACAAGCCCCTGCTTCTGCTGGAAGCTTGATTCTCTTCTGTTGTGATGGGTTGTATGTGGGTGTGCGTTTGATGGTGTGCGCGCGTGTAGAGAGAGGAATCTGTGGCGGAAGCGCAGGGAGAGGCGAGCGGGTCCGTTTCGTGAAGCAAAAACTGCCGGAGGCCCTCGTGCGCTGTCGCTAGGAAACTGCCGCGAAAATGGCCTGCATAATACCCCGGCTTCGACACAGCTCTCTCTCTCTCTCTCTCTCTCTCTCTCTCTCTGTCTGTGTGTGTGTGTGAAAACGCCCACTACGGGCGCACTCACGTCCCAGTAGAATCTGTGTCTCTCACACACATGGGTAGAGGGTAGAATCTGCCTCTCTCTCTCTATGCACTCATCCGTCTGGAACATTTACTACCTCAGCAAATCCACTCCATTCAAATAGATGATGGATTTCAAGGGTGGTCATGGGTTCGATTGTGGTCAGGCGACCCTCAGCACTAAAGGGCACGGGAGCAAAGAGATGGGATCTACGGTTGAGGGTGCGCGCACGAATCTCAAGGAGATTTGAAGGCTCAAAATAATGGGGCGTGGGGTATTGCTCGCACGATTCGAACCCGGGTGGGCACTAGGCGAGGCGCATGGCTTATCCAAGCCCCCATGCGCATATGTTGACCATGGAGGGCAACAAACGCATGATAAGTCAACGTGGACAGGTGTGCCCATGTCCAAGTTTACTTTTCGGTGTCCTAGTTTACTTCTGGTGCATCCTACAGCCCTGCGCGCCTCTGCTTTTGTGCCCCAACTTCTCTGCCATAGATCCCACCTCTGGGGCTTCATTTAATGCCCCGTGCCCTTTAGTGCTGAGGTCAGGCGACCCTGTGTGCTCGTAAGGACATTTGCTTCTACTCGCATGGGATTTGTGTGATTGGAACAAAAAAGGTCTCTTCAAATTATTCCTAATGTGTTAAAATCTGCATCCTCAACATAGAGCATGGGGCACGCTTCATTTGGTTCCATAGGTCATATTCGACCTCCAGGACATAACATCGTCTATCTCTCTTTCTCTCTCTCTCTCTCTCTCTCTCTCTCTCTCACACACACACACACACACACACATGCACACACTCAGTGATGCCTCATACCCAATACGGGTCTATCCCCCCATCCCCTCAAATGAACATAGTGTTCTTTTTTTAATAACAGATCGGGCATTCCCACATGATCAGATACAAAAGCACCTTCGGACATTACTTGGCCGCAATCGAACCCATGACCGGGGTCACAAAGATCTAATGGTCAACCAATTGAGCTAGCTCCCATCGGCAGAACACAGTGTTCTTAAAAAATATTATCCTAAACAGCTTCAAAAAATTAAGCAAGTCAAAAGTTACACATTTCTCCCCACATGTTACAAGTTTTACTAAAAATTATAAAGTGACACATTTTATAGTTTCTCCAAAGTGCAAATTTTATTTCACAAGTAAAAATCAAAATCCAACAGGTGCACTGTAAGCGTTCAAAGGTTTTCTGGAACATTTCAGGAGCATGTGCAAGGACGTGCAAGTGTTGCAAGTTTTGTGACTGGCCAATCCACTCTTCATGCCACTTGCTCCCCACCATCGGCCCGGATGCATTTTCGTAGAAAGCCATCTAGCATGTAGTCATTCATGAAGGCTCATAACCGTCTTCCCCCGTCGAAGAAAGACATATGCACACTACACCTCTCCTCAAAGCTCTCCTAGTAGACACCAACTCAATGGAAGGCACATGAAAACACTCTCTCTCTCTCTCTCTCTCTCTCTCTCTCTCTCTATATATATATATATATATATATATATATATATATCCACACACTAAAGTCTATGCCCACAAAGACACAAGTGAAAAGCATAGTAGTATTAAGAAGTGATCAATTTTTGCTTCCTCAATTGATGACCCCACACTTCTCCACGGCTTTGATTCTTTCACCGTTCACTTTCACACAAAATGTTGCTTTCCTTGTGAAAGTCTTGACTCTTTTGGCAGGAGCATATTCCTAGCTTTCATTTGATAAAGCCCTTCTCTCTCCAAACTCCAAAATATAGTTTTTGCTTCTTCAACATCTTTGGTCCTCGTTTTTGCTCCAAGCTCCAAAGTTCAGAGTATGTATGGTTTCTCTAAGCATGAAACAAAACATTGCAAAAGATTAGTGTTTGTGTGTGTGTGTGTGTGTGTGTGTGTGTGTGTGTGTGTGTGAGTGAGAGAGAGAGAGAGAGACCACGCAGTTCAACATTTTGTTGTTTACAAACATGTCATATCCTGCTAGCTAGCTAAGGAAGGCAACATTGCGTTCAATACATCCAAATATTGCATGTTGTGTACTTTGCCTTCAAGGCTCAAGCCTTGGGTGAAGAACTGGCATAATTTTCAAAGTGAGCATAATTAAATGGGCATTCAAGGACGCTATTGCCCAGCTTTTGTTGTGGGCCTTATCCTTTAAGCAATGACTCCATTGTGCCATGTACCTTATCTTGTGATGTCTCCACAACACTGCGTGCCTTATCTTTTGCTGTCTCCACAACATTGTGAGCTTTATCCTTGGCTATCCATGGAACACTGTCTCAATGTGTTGGATCTCTATGGCTATCAGTTGGCCATAGGCGAGTCTCTCAATCCCATGGATCCTCTTCCCATGTGTAATTGACACATCACCTTCTCGTAGATTTGAGAGACCGCAAGCATAAACTCACTTGGCACTTAGAGTTCTTCCATCCTTCTCCACAAATTGTTACATAAAATCATATCAAAGGCTTTCTTAAAGTCCACAAGGCAACAATACAAACGCTTGCCTTTGAACCGAAACTCCTCCATGAAAACATGAAGAGTGACAAGATGATTGATGGTGCTATGGCGTTGACAAAAACCGGCTTGTCATTTTGCACACTTGCCATTCTCTTCAGCCTAATCATTCAATTTTATCTCCATTATGCACCCAAACAACTTTGCCGTAAGATACCCAATCATTATAGTCTGGTAATTACTTACATTCTTTACATCCCGTCCTTTATGCAAAGGCTTGACCCAATTAGTAAGAGAGAGAGAGAGAGAGAGAGAGAGATACTCGAAGGGTGCACTATTGACAACCCCTTATATAATGTGTGTTCAAAGGATATCGAAAACCCCCCTCTTTTAACATGTTTGAATGAATAAAATAACCCCTTATTTTAGAAGTTTTGATGAAATGGAATATAAAAGCCACTTTTGTTAATGTATCTCTTTAATTTGGATTTAAAAATCCCTCCTATTGAACTCACGTTATACATTAACATGATTACATAGTGCATCCACGAGAGAGAGAGAGAGAGATTTAATTATCGTCCACGGAGGTCAGATATGACACATGCGACCAAAACAAAACATTACATCCGTTCTTTTGGGGTGGACGCGTTAGATATATATATCAATTAGAGACTGAGGGTCCATCAGGGGGGAAAGAAAAAGGATAAGAACAAAATTAAAACCTAAGGGAGTCAGGTAAAGGGGGAGCTAGCTTGGGAGTTCAAAACTCCTGAATGATAGAGCTTTACCACCATGGTAGACTTCCCATTTACCTTGTTTACAAGATTCATGCGTCTCCTTGAGCTTGCTTGAGTTGGTTTGTAGTCAATTCCTCGGCGATCAGAGCTTTGTTCCCTTGAGGCGGTAGGATTGGCATAGCAACCTTGTCCATTCTCCTTTGTTTTTGAAAGTGAGGATGCATTGGTCAGGTGACACACGCATATGTGTGTCGATGATCCAAGAGACAATGTCGAGCTCAATGTTGATTGGTTGAAGAGTGTCGTTGAGCTTGGTGATGGCTTCTTCGAGGGTGTCCTTCTCGGTGCAAAGTCCTCCAATTCTAAGCTTGAGAGCAAGGGCTTCTTGTAGCCGGAATTCTTATAAGGCTGCTTGAATTTCATTGTTGATCTTCTTATGCGTTGTTGCATTGGCCTCTTGTTAAGTTGCCTTGACAGTCTCATTGAGAGAAGCTTTGACTTCGTGTTTTTTGCGAATAGAGTTTCTCCCCCCTTTGCCGCATCCTCAAGCTTACTTAAGCGTTGTTTGATTGCATCATTTTGTGCTTGGATCTGAGCCTCTAGGGATGTGAACCTCGCGTCTTGGCGAGCAGCGGGATCCTTCCTGGGTGCAGCTGCCATAGCAAGAAAACTCTTGCATATGTTGGGGGTCGACCTGTTGAAGGAGGACGTGGCTCGGATAAGCCTTAAGTGTTGTGGGAATAGTGTAACCCTCCCCCCCTCCCTTGAAGGTCGTCTCTATGTAAACCTGTGGGACACTGTCCTTGTGGCTTTTCATGTAGAAGTTGAAGTCAAAGTTAAATAGGGTATCCAACTCCAGGCAGCCCACGGACAGAGCACAACGCCGGCATGGCAGTATTGCCCTCGAGAGGAGCACATCACAACAATGCTACGCGGGGCGAATGAGTGGCTGGAACCTGTCGAAGCTGCAGAAATGGCTGAAGTTGCAGAAGCGACTGAAGCAGTTGGAAAGGGAGCAATTAGAGACGTTTGATCTAGGGCATGGATGGGACAGGCCTGGGCGTCTGTAGGCAGGGCTTTTTGACTTGATCAAGGCGGGTCTAAGAGGTAACGCCCCACCACAGGGCCGCCCTCTTCCCCACACACACATACAAAGAGAGAGAACACAAACTAATGTTGAATCACCTCCGTTCACCCTAGCCAACTACAACTTCAATTCCTACCACTAATGGTGACACAATACAAATGCACTAAATTGTACTCTTGAAGCAACTACATTGAGACTCCTTGCACGATTATATACGCACAGATAGCTAAAATTCTCATCTCCATACTATCATTGTTGTTTAGATTGTGTAGGTTAAGTTGAAGTTGAGCAGATTTGAGAAAAAGAAGAACAGAGGGAGAGAGAGAGAGAGAGAGAAGACTATTTTAACGTCATAAGAAACTATCTCAAGAGACCTTAAAGATCTAACCGACGAGGGGAGAGAGAGAGAGAGAGCATATGGTGTGTCATTTGGTGGCACGACAAACCCTTGTCACACTTATCGTGTGTTTGTGGATACGTGAAGTCGGTCGATGGTGAACGCTGATGATTGCTTGGAACTTACGTAGTGATCATGACTTTGGAGTAAGCTACAAGCAGAAGCAAATTTCTCCACATCAGCTATTGGTATCCTTTGTAAGGCTCATATGCGCTCTCCTCTCTTCTCGCCTACCGAGAACATCTCTACGTTCAAGGGAATGTGATGAACACTAGACTAAACATCTCCTTGTGCGCAACATAAGAAAGAGATAATGACATGAAATCATATATTCTCCAAAAAATCGAAATGGCCCATGAGACCAAAGGCAAAGGTCTAGTAGAGAGAAAGCCAGCTTGTAATTTCTTGATTGAAAAGTTATTTTCAATGAAGAGTGGTATTGCCATTACGACCTAGATTGAGGCTAGTTCGACGCTTAAGATTAAGACAAAGAGAGAGAGAGAGAGAGAGAGAGAGAGAGAGAGAGAGAGAGAGAGAGAGAGAGGACATTGGCCAAGACAAATTAACAGAGGAGCACGTTGCAACTTGCAAGCCTGAAGAAGGTATGAAGAGAATTTTAGAATGTGCATGGGAGTACTAAGAGCATTTTCGAGGGGGACGGCATCAATAGCGTCATGAGAAATTAGTTGAGTGATTGGGTAGATCCTGTAGAAGATGTTGGAGTTCTTGAACCACCATCCATATTATGAGAAGTTTAGGTGATAGGCAAAGGTCCACTTGCCCCTAAAAGCTATCGAGATGAGGCATGCATCTCATATGAGTGAGTGTGCAAAGACAACTATCAAAGGCATTTGCATACATACAAGGCATTGATTCAAACGAAGAGAATAAAAAGGAAGTAAAGCATCATTTTTTTCAAGTCCAAGGAAAGGCATGAGCATGTGGAAGATTTTGGAGAAACTTGAGGGGCAAGCAAGTTGAGAGTTTTGGTAACTTGAGTCTTGTGGATATGTACACACATTGCAGGCAACTATATGAGCAACCGAGTGCTGGAAAAATGCTTTTTTTTTTTTCATTTCCATGTATGTCCTTTTTTTAAACTATTGAGGATGTGTGCAGTGGACTCAAAAAGTTGGTCACTCACGATCTTCAAGGTATCAAACCGGAAATGATTAAATGGACGGGAGATTTTACACGGGTGGATGTGTGATATGTTCAACCTTGCAGTTCAACATGGTATGCCTAGTGATTGGAGTACTAATTGGGTCAAGCCTTTTTATAAAGGAAGGGATGTAAAGAATGTAGTTAGCTATTGGACTATAATGATGGGGTCTCTTATGGCAAAGTTGTTTGGGTGCATTATAGATTGGGTTGAAGAGAATGAAAAGCATGCAAAAAGACAAGCACGTTTTTGACGATGCATGGCACCATCTTTTCACTCTTCATGTTCTCATGGAGGAAATTTGATTGAAAGGCAAGTGATTGTATTGTTGCTTTGTGGACTTTAAGAAAGCCCATGAGAAGGTGATGTGTCAATTGCACATGGGAAGAGGAATTTCAAAAGTTTGCAAACACTATTGGGGTTAAACAAGGATGTCCTTTGTCTCACCAACTCTCTTTGGTCTATGCATCAATCAACTGGAACAAATGGTACTTGACTTTATGCAAGAAGAATGCATTGAAGAGGTCACTATTTGCAATGCGATTATCATGCTTTTGTTGTATGTGGATGATGTAGTGCCTCTAGCACACAATTTAGAGGATGCACAAAATATTATAGTTGTCCTTGAGAACTTTTGCTTGCATAGCGGGATGATTGTGAATGAATCCAAAACAAAGATTATGCCTGTAAAAACCAACCATAAAGAAAAACCACGCATTGTGTACAAGAATGAGACACTTCAAGTTGTTGAGAGCTTTAAGTACCTTGGCCTTGAGGTTCCGGCCAATCAAAAGTGGCATGAATGTGCTCAAGAAGATGCACGAAGTTCGCAAAAAAAACAAATGGCCAATACCCAAGGGGGCAAAGTGGTCATTCAAGAGTTCTGAACTCCAAGCTCAGTTGCCCCCTCTTGACCCTCCTTAGGTTTTGTCTTTGCTTTTGATTCCTTAGCTGATATGTATCTGATGCCTTTATCTGGGAAAAACCATTGTAATGTCCTATTTTATTTTGGTCCCATGGGTCATATTTGACTCCATGGACGATAATACTCTCTCTCTCTCTCTCTCTCTCTCTCTCTCTCTCTCTCTCTCTCTCTCTCTCTCTCGTGCGTGAACTCCAATGAACAAAAGTAATTGGAAATGTACGATATATTTAATGACTGCTACTTATCATTAGAAAATTTACACATATGAAGATTTAATTCTGTACCGGACCATGCATGGCACCAAGGGTCCAATAATTTATTGTAGTTGGGGAGAGAGAGAGAGAGAGAGAGAGAGAGAGAGAGAGAGAGAGAGAGAGAGAGAGAGAGATTGGATCTAACTAAGGGAGAGGGTTCAGATTCTAATACACACACACACACACACACAAACAAAGACAAAGGCTCGATTTAGAGAAGGGTTTAGGATTTTTTCCACTCGTGTGTGTGTGTGTGTGTGTGTGTGTGTGTGTGTGTGTGTGTGTGTGTGTGTGTGTGTGTGTGTGTGTGTGTGTGTGTGAGAGAGAGAGAGAGAGAGAGAGAGAGAGAGTAGGCCTCGCTCTTGTCATTGGCAAAATTCCCCCAGATCTCTCAGAGATAGTCACCTAGATCTCATAGAGAAAGTATTAACCATGCCAAGCGCAAGGAAATATATTATTTCCAAATGTTTTTATTATGTTGTGGTTAATTGTTTTAATTTTTTTTCTCCCAATGGCGCATGAAGATGTGTCTGTTTTAGATGAATGCGTCCACGCATGCCGTAGGAAAAATCAAAACAAAGTTTGATGCTATATTATTTTTCTCTTATGGCACGTGTGGATGCACTAGCTTTAGATGAATGCATCTATGCGCACAGTAGGAGAAAGAGTTATAGTTGTATCTCCAAAGATGGAGTCAGAGAGATGGAGAGTGGTAGTTAGCATAAAATTACAAAAATACTAGAAAATAAACACTTGACAAGGATGGAATAATCTAGTTATCATATAGTCATGGAGTTGGAGTATGCTCGTTAGAATAAAATCACACAGAGACGCTAGTAACTGCACAATATTTGCAATCAAAACAATTATTTCCTTCTTGCCCTACACAACTTGTTGAGTCTAAACACACTTCAAGATGAGCCAAAATCTAGAGCACTAAGGGCCATTCATATAGTTGACCAGTTCTTCAAGTTTCCAATGGATTAACTCACACAATTCACTCATATACTTAGCATCTAGGTCAGATGTTTCACTCTTGTCCAATCGAGCATTGCACCTATCAGGATATCCAAAACAAGGGAGTAGTCCATTCCATCTTCCAAACGAAGTGTCTTGGTGAAGTAGTGTTGCATGTTTTGAGGCTTGTCTTCAAGAAAACTATTAGAGATTAGTTATAGTTTTCATATAAACATTTAATGGCCTAGTAACTTGTGTGTAGCAGAAAATAGCATAAACATAGTGAGCATTTCATTAGATTAGATTCCTAATGAGCATAGCAACAGTGCTTGGATGGAGAGAGCAACATAAAGCATAACACCTAGTTAGATAGGCATCAACAATACTTCAAAAGATAGAGAAATTAAGTTATTGACAACAATTGAGGACCGGATCTACATGGAGCCGGTCCCCCTTCCAAAAGGCTTTGTATTATAGGTTTCCCCCATCAAGGGAGACATTTTACAATACAATACTTTGTGTTCCTTCAATAACTAGCTAGCACAATGAAGATGGAAGCTTCAAGCACTAAGCAAACACTTTAAAACACAACATCAATTCCCTCACGGTCTCAAACCCAAGACCTCACACACCTTCGAAGATGGTGAGAGCTAGTGGGGTATGAGAGTAGATTGAGGGGAAGAAGGAGTATTCTTACGAGAAAGAAGTATATCTCCTCACATAATCACTCATAATAGCTTAGCATAGCTTAATAATTAACATGGTAGAGGAGATGAGCATGCATTGAAGCTTGGCTCTTGGTTGGATTTGCATCACAAAGCCAAGGGCTGTTGGTGTAGGCCTCCCTTCTCACAAGCTTGGAGTAGATGATGAGCTTTCCATTAAAGCTTAAGAAGGAGAGAGAGAGAGTCTTCTTGCTGCACACATGAGATTGTGTGTGTGTGTGTGATAATGCCTTGCCAAAATCAGCCCCCTCTCTCACTTGGTTGACCCCTCTTGGATTTTACTCATGTTGGCACCCCATTGGACCCTACAAACCTTAGCCAATGATAATTGAGAAGCATAAGTGATAGCCTTTTGATATGTGTCCCCCTTTCCCCTCTTGTGAGAGCTTTAGGTATTTAATCAATGCACTTAAACTCTCATTGTAACCCTTTAATGCACTTAAACTCTCATTGGACCCCTTTGTCTTTTGGCCAATAAGAATCAGGCAAGCCATTGGGCTGTTGAATGCTCATTGGACCCCTTGGGAGACTGTCCAATAGTCTTCTAGAGAGCTTAATTTCTATTGGTTCTTTTATCAAGTGTTTTAAAATGAATTAAACTAAATGTACCTTAGCCTAATTCACATTGGTCCACCTGTATGGCCATCCAATAGGATTTGAATGCATCTTGGGGGCAACTGGCCTAGGGAGTTGACATGTGTCCCCTATTCCCTTGTGTAAAGGGCTTGCAAGTGTGTGTGTGTGTGTGTGTGTGTGTGTGTGTGTTTCTCTCTCATCCCCTACTAAAAGGGCTCGCCACCATCAAGATAGGGATGTGGGAAGACTTTTGAAGCATCCAATTTTACCTAGGGTTGGACCATTGGACACAACCTTTGAATTTTGGAACCTTAGCGTTTTGGAAGTCCTGAACCTTAGGGTCTTTGAAGTCCATTGTTGCACATTGCTCTTTTACAGATGCCCCCCCCTTTGGATCTCTATTTTCCCTCCTTTGGATCCCTACGGTGGCCGGTCTGCCAGCTTCACCAATATTCTAGCTTTTTCTCCCCTGGTACTTCCCCATATTAAATGATTAGTTTAACATGAGAAAAATATTTAGAAGAATTAGATATTAGTTATTATGACATTACCTCTCTCTTGAAATCATTTTTGTCCTCGACTATGGGGTAGAGAAGATAAAGCCTATTTATTAGTCCTTTTTCTAGCGAGTAGAGGATCCTTCTCTTACCGTCCAACATCGTTCCAGAATGGATGACTAATCCATTTGGTGTTGGAGAGCCTAAGCTGCCACAAGCATGTTTGTGCATTAGTCCTATCAATCTTCCATAGTAGAGTGACAAGATATACTTAGTTTTTCGAAGACGTCGTCTTCTCAAACTCGATTCTAAGCATGCATACTACTTTAACACTTGTGCACAATAAAAAAAAAGAGAGTCTTATAAGAAAAAAACTTTGTTCATTTTAAACATTGTACCTTTGCTTACTCTAGGGAAGCCTTGTAAGCATTGACTAGGTTATCCTTTAAGTGTATGCCTTGCATCCATCTAGCATCTTCAAAATGATAATTCTTAAACATAAGGAGATATCGTCGAATAATCTTACTATTACCATATACATGTGGTAGTGATGTGTGTGAACACATTAGGACCGCCGGGGCATTTTTTCCCTCTTTAGGAGGTTTTTTCCCCCGTGCATTGTATATACGCCCATCACTCTAGGGCTATCTATCTTTCCATTGCACACTAAGTAACACACTCTCTATTGTGTGCCTTGAGCTTCCTTCGTCTTCTCCAAGCTGTGTGGTTTCTCTGCAACCCTAATTCCACAATTGGTATCAGAGCAGTCACGTCCTCCCGGCTTAGTCGCTAGCTGCTCCACACACCCTGCTCACTTTTCTCGATTCAGTGAGCTTTGGCAAGCGTTCGCAAGTCGACAAATATTTTGGGCAAGCTCGAAGAGCTTGGTCTACTCATAATTTTGGTTTGGGCTCATTTCGGCCTCCGTTTCCACTACAGGCAGTATTGCACAGGCTATTTCGTCATTTTGTGCAGAATTTCTGTCAGTGTCGTTTTCTGCATAACAGGTGCCTTATAGTCTTCTACGGTTTGTGCTATATAGCACAGGTTTTTCCCGCTATCCTATTTTCACGCAGTTTTCACATCAGGTGCAGCATTTACCATGGTTGACAACAACAACACAGATGTGTTCAAGATGTTTGCTACTAAGGACAGGTTGGATGGGGACAACTACCCTATGTGGGCTTATATGATGCAACATGTTCTTGTGTCAAAGGGTGTCTGGGAACATTGTGCAGTCATTGATATACGTCCTGGTTTTGAGGATGTAGGCGATGTTGAGGATGTTGCAGGTCTTGCTGCAAGGATTGCAGCTGTTAGAGTTGTTTTGCCTACGGCAGAACAAGCTCGTTGGGATGTTAAGGATGCGCAGGCTCATACATTGATTGCGTTGTTTGTGAAGCGCACCATTGTTCCTCACATCCGTTCAGCAAAATCTGCAAAACAGGCTTGGGATATTTTAGCAGGTAATTATGCAAGCCGCAATGAGGCTAAAATTTCTTTGCTACGTAAAGAGCTGGAGTCGAAGATTATGCATGAGGAAGATGATATGGACACTTTCCTTGCTAGTGTTAAGGATATCAATGAGCAGCTTATTTCTGCAGGTGAAGTCATTTCAGACAGTTCCCTTGTGCAGATTGTTCTTGATGCCTTACCAAATTCTTACCAGACTTTTGCTAGTACTTGGAGACTTATGACCCAAGGAAATCCAGAAGTTGTCAAGTTTGATGCATTATGCACATTGCTGTTGCAAGAGTCACTTTCCAGAAAAAACAGGACTAGGCAGCGTGCAGTTGAACAGGCTTTTGCTTCTCAAAGAAAGGGTGGTAATAACAATGCAGCCACTCTTATGGTTCTGCTGCGAGTGGCAAAAATTATGTTCCTAATGCTTCTGCTGGCAGCAATTCGTCTGAAATTCTGGTGATAAGGGCAAAAAGAAGATGCGTTGCCATTATTGTAAAGCCAATGATCACTTGGAGTCAAGTCGTGTCCTAAGTTGAAGGCCAAAGAGCTAAGAAGAAAGAGGGTGGTTCCACTGCAAATGCTGGTTCCACTACAAATGCAGCCATTGTTGAGTCTTCTGTGAAAGGAGACGATAAATACTGATGTTGATGCAGAATGGGCTTTTAACGCAGAGTGCACTTACAATCCTGGTGTCCATGCAGATTGTGCTCACTCTTGCTAATGGCAGTTCCTTCACACTTGTTGATGCACTTTATGTACCTGGGATCAAGAGGAATCTCTTGTCTGTATCCGCACTTGCTAGACTTGGACTTGTAGTCAAATTTGTGGATGACAGATGTACAGTTCATGATCTCAGTTTTGGTGATGAAATTGTTGCATCTGGGCTTTTGTGCCGTGGGCTGTTTAAGCTCACTTTGTATGACAAGTGTGGACAAAATTTTGTAAATGCTGTTGCAGATTCAAGGGCTATTTCAGATGCAAAACTTTGGCATACACGTTTTGGTCATCTGAATTTTGCCAATTTGTTGTTTTTGCAGAAATCTGATATGGTTGCTTCTTTGCCGCCTCTTGAAGCACCTGTCAAACATGTTTGTGAAGGCTGTATTTTGGGTAAGATGCAGCGTTCTAAATTTCCAAAGGATGGTTCAGTTCGGGCCATGCAGCTTGTGCATAGTGATGTTTGTGGGCCCATGCAAACTCCGTCCTTGGGCAATTACCTGTACTTCGTGACTTTCATTGATGATTAATCCAGGCATGCATGGGTATTTCCGCTTAATTTAGCGAAGTCTGAAGTTTTTATGTGCTTCAAACAATTTCTGGCTATGGTTGGCTATGGCTGAAAATGTCTCGAAATGTACTATGGGCACCCTTCGTTCCGATCGAGGGGGCGAGTATATGTCTCATGAATTTAATGCATTTCTGGCTATTCATGGGATAAAACACCAATGTACAGTGCCTTATACACCTCAGCAAAATGGTGTTGCTGAGAGGAAAAACAGGTCACTGACGGAAATGGCACGATGTATGGTCAAAAGTCAAGCTTTGCCGCATTCTTTTTGGCTTGAGGCCATCATGTGTGCCACTTATGTACTTAACAGGTGTCCTACGAAAGCTTTGCAGTCTATTACTCCATATGAAGCATGGCATGATAGAAAGCCTTCTATTGAGCACATGCGTGTTTTTGGCTGTTTGGCATATGCTTTGGTGCCACAAGTGCAGCGCAGAAAATTGGATGATAAGGCTGTCAAATGTATTTTTGTTGGTTATAGTGCTGAAAGCAAAGGATACAGGTTGTATCGTCCGCAAACAAAACGTATTCTGGTTTCACGGGATGTAGTGTTTGTGGAAGATTCTGTTCAGCCCTTGCTATCATGTACTAGAGACAGTAATGTAAGCTCACATGACATTTATGACACTTTGTTGCCTCTTTTCAGTGGTGGAAATACGAATGTAAGTTCCAATGACGAAAATGTACAGCATATGGGGGTTTCTGAAAATGTTTTAGATCAGCCTATTACTGATGCAGATGTACATGATGTACTTGATGAGGAAAGGGCTGAAAATGAGCAGGCTAGAGGTATGCTAAAATGGTTGGTGCACACTTTGCGTGATAGTAAATTGGATGCACCTTTGTCTAGTCGTACTCGTTCAGGCTCTTGCCATGCATCTTATGCATCAGATTGTTATGCTTTGGCTGTGTCTAGCTTACATGATGTACATGATGTTGAGAGCCTCTGTCTTTTTGTGATGAAGCACAGAATTCAAAAATTGGATGGCTGCATGCAATCAGAGTATGATGCACTTATAGAAAATGACACATGGACTTTATGTGATTTGCCTCCTGGCAAAAAGGCCATTGGTACGAAGTGGGTTTACAAGTTGAAACGCAAGCCGGATGGTGAGATCGATCGCCATAAGGCTCGACTTGTTGCAAAAGGTTATGCACAGCAAAAAGGCATAGTTTATGAAGAGACTTTTGCTCCCACTTGTCGTATGACTACTGTATGTTTTCTATGTGCATTGGCATCTCATTTTGGTTGGGATGTACATCAATCAGACATTGTTACTAATTTCTTGAATGGTGACATATTTGAGGAAGTTTATGTAATGCAGCCTCGCGGTTTTGTCATAAAAGGACAAGAGGACAAAGTGTGCAGATGTAAGAAGGCTTTGTATCGGTTGAAGCAATCTCCTCGTGCTTGGTATGAGAAAGCTGACACTCATTTGGTTAAACGAGGCTTTCGTAACAGTCCAACAGAAAGCACATTGTATGTAAAGCGTGAGGGTGATGTGAAGGAGTACGAGCGGAAGTGCGACGCGAGAGAGAGTGCGAGAAGAAGAGCACGACGATATGGTGAACTCGCTCTACTGTAATGTGTAGAGCATAGTGAGTTCTTATTAGGTTTTAACCAAAGAATATGTGTACATACCTGGCGGCCCGCGCACTTACCTGGGCGACCACATTGGGCTTTATACCCCAACAACCTCCCACTTAAAGTCCAATGTGGTACTTTAAGTGTGAGAGAAGCTACTATACAAGAGATGTAGAGAAGTGATGTACTACCCTACACCTAACTGCTTGCGAAAATGCGCAAAGCTCTCTGAGGGAAGTCCTTTTGTAAGTAGATCAACAGGATTTTCTGTGGTGTGAACTTTGACAAGCTGAAGTTGCTTATCCTCGAGCATTTCCCTGATGAAATGATACTTCACATCCACATGCTTTGTCTTTGAGTGATAAACTGGATTGCGAGCCAATTGTATAGCACTTTGACTATCACAATATAACACAAGCATCTCTTCTTTGATTCCCAAATCTGTAACTAGTCGATTAAGCCAAATTGATTCTTTGCATGCCTCTGATGCTGCAACATATTCAGCCTCTGTAGTAGACTGAGTAACACAATCTTGTAATCTAGAACGCCATGATACTGCTCCACCAGCCAATGTAAAGGCATACCCTGACGTAGACCTTCGGTTGTCTAAGTCACCTGCATAATCTGAGTCTGTAAAACCCTTTACACTTAGCTCCTGATTCCCATAGCATATACACATACTCTTTGTAGCTTTCAGGTATCTCAATATTCCTTTCACTGCCTCCCAATGTTTCTTGCCTGGGTTTGACATGTATCGACTTACTACTCCCACTGCAAATGCAATGTCTGGGCGAGTAGCAATCATTGCATACATCAAACTACCCACTGCAGACGCATATGGAATCTTATCCATTTCAGCCTGTTCTTCCTCAGACACAGGACAATCTTGTTTGCTAAGTTTCACATATGGTGGCAATGGAACACTCAGTGCCTTTCCCTTCTCCATATTGAAACGTTGCAAAACCTTGTCAATATACTCTGTTTGAGATAACCAAATCAACTTCTTTGATCTGTCTCTCTCAATGCGCATACCAAGTATATGACTTGCCTCACCCATGTCTTTCATGTTAAACGATTTTGCCATCTTTGACTTCAAAGCTGAAATTTCTTCCAAGTGCTTGCCAGCAATCAACATGTCATCCACATACAAAATAAGGATCAGCCAACTACCAT
This sequence comes from Adiantum capillus-veneris, assembly GCF_014529385.1. Lineage (NCBI taxonomy): Eukaryota > Viridiplantae > Streptophyta > Polypodiopsida > Polypodiales > Pteridaceae > Adiantum > Adiantum capillus-veneris. Next base: position 83,898,541 of record NC_140959.1, on the reverse strand, counting down.
CCTTAGCCTTCTTTGTATATAGACAATGATCGAACTCACTACATTTGTAGCCTTGAGAAAGCATAAACTTGTGGAATTTATGGTACCATGCCCTCGGTAATTGTTTTAAGCCATAAAGACTCTTTAACAACTGGTATACCCAATCTTCCTTGCCTTTCTCAACAAACCCTTCTGGCTACTGCATGTAAATTTCCACATCTAAATCACCATGCAAGAACGCTGTCTTGACATCCATTTGGTGCAACACCAAATCTAATATGGCAACCAATGCAAGAAAGCATCTCAATGTAGTCATCTTGACCACCGGAGAGAAGACTTCCTCAAAGTCAATGCCTTGTTCTTGCTTAAAGCCCTTGGCAACAAGCTTTGCTTTGTACTTTGGCTGACTATCATGAGCGGTGATCTTATACCTGTAAACCCATTTACAGGGTAGAGCGTTTTTGCCCCGTGGTAATTTAACTAGCTTCCATGTCTGGTTTTTATGCAGAGATGTCATCTCTGACTGCATGGCCAATTGCCAATTCCCGGAGTCCTTCATTTGCACTGCTTCCTTGTAACATGAAGGCTCATTGCAATCGGTCAACATGACATAGTTCATAGATGGAACAAACCTATCAGGAGGTCGCGTGACACATCCAGATCTACGCACAATAGGTGGCTCAGGCTCAGCCACAACCTGTGGTTCCACTCTATCCTGTCCTTGCTCCTCTTGAGCCCTGACATTTTGTCTTGCACGTGCAGGTCCATCTTCTTGGAAGACAACTCTTCTAATCTCCTCAACCCTCTCTGGTTTAGAATGATATTTGGATTCATTAAAGTGAACATCATTGCTGCGGACAACCTTTCTGGATTCGGGATCCCAAAGTCTGTACCCCATCTCACCAGAATTACCATAGCCTAGAAAGATGCACTTTCTACTCTTTGGCTCAAGTTTGTTCCTAAATTCCTTTGGAACGTGAGTATATGCCTCACAGCCAAAGACTCTGAGATGCTTGTATGAGGGCACCTTGCCTGACCATACCATCTCTGGCACTGAATCCTTCTGCAAAACCTTGCTAGGAGATCTATTTACAAGATGAACAGTTGTTGATACAGCTTCAGCCCAAAACCCATTTGGCAGCTGTGCATTAGACAACATACTTCTGACCTTCTCTTGTATGGTCCTATTCATCTTCTCAGCAACACCATTTTGAGGAGGATTGTAAGGAGCAGTAAGTTCACGTTTTATACCTTTTGACTCAGAAAAGTCCTGAAAGGCCTTTGAAACATACTCTCCACCATTGTCAGTGCGTAAGCATTTAAGCTTCTTGCCACTCTGATTCTCCACAAGTGTCACAAACATTTTGAAAACACTAAACGCTTCATCCTTGTGCTTGAGAATTGCGGGAACATGTCTCACATTCTTCAGCGTGAAAGAAGAGCCATTCTGAAACTTCAATTGAACATCTCCAACACCTAAGATCTCACATGTCTGCCCATTGCCTAGCCGAACATGATCTTTAGTGGTCACATAAGAGGTAAACCACTCCTTGTTTGGAGACACATGAAGTGATGCCCCTGAGTCTATAATCCAATCACTCAGTACATTTCCATCAGATGCTGTAAGAAGAGATGAGTCCATTGTATTCTTCAAGAAGTAGATGTCTCCTGACACTAGACTGTCATCCTCTGCAACAGTGTTTGTCACATTTATTTCTTGAATCTTCACTGAGGACTTGTTCTTCTCACCATGGTCTTCAGCTTTCTCTTTGCCTTTTTCTGCTTTCCATTCTCTGCAGTCTCTTTTCATGTGACCCTTCTTGCCACAATGGTAGCATTCTATGTCACTCTTGCCTTTAGCACTGCGGGACTTGCTACGAGACTGATTCCTCTTTCCACCTTTGTAATTTTCTTTGGTCCTTCCCCTGACAACTAAGGCTGTTCCTTTGCCTTTGTCCATTGTCTTTCTATTGGTTTCTTCAGTAAGCAGACTTCCTTCTACACCTGCTATGTTCAAACCATCTGGAGGTGCAGAATTACTCAAAGCTGTGCGAAAAGTGTCCCAACTTTCCAGCAATTTGATCAACAGGAACATAGCTCTAACAGGTTCATCAAACTTGACACCTTGAGCTGACAACTGACTGTAATGATCATAATTGGTAGCCACTTTTAACTCTATGAGGCATAGGATTTCACATACTGCTACAAATCAGAGTACAAATTCCTTAAACACATTAGGAGAATCCTTACATGTCTCATGTGGCTTTGGGTGACAAAAAATTGTCAAGCGGTACACCTTCATCATGTCTCATGTGGCTTTGGGTGACAAAAACTTGTCAAGCGGTACACCTTCATCAAACATTCCTTTGAAACCCTCAATTATAACATTTTCAACCAAGCATGCATAAAAAAAAGTAGAGGTAGGAGCCATATCACCTAAACTTGTCAAGAGACTCTCTCAACTTATGCCCACTAGCTCTTCAAAGTACATGCATGCTGCAGTATAGGCTCTATCGATGTACGGAATTGTGTATCTCCAATAGAATGCACATGCATATCCTGCAGGTATCTTGTAATGACATGCATAGCTCCATGATGCATCATGATAGTGTGAATCATCACTCGACTATGACAACCTCAATTGCAAATGCTCCCATTGCAGTTGCTACCTTGGGTTACAATAGTAGAAGGTCGTACATGAGACCCTTGAAGGTCAATATAAATTACGTGATCTCTGCCAACCAACAATCCCTCATATTCCTATCAATACTCAATGCAACCTCTTTTAGTAGATCGGTGGGGATGTATTGACTGTGAGTTAGACAGTTGGGATTGCATCTTTGCTTTACTGCCGTTGAGGCATTGTCACAGGCTATGCTTACAGGACAGTGAGAGACAGTACAGGTGCAGGACAGGTTTACCCGCAGCTTACAGTGTCAGAGAGACAGTGTTTTTGGAGCTGTTTTTTGGTCTGTTTTTGAGTACACCAGAGCCATTTTACAAAGGAGACTCTGCCAAAATTTATGCAGAATCTGAAGCTTTCTTGGTTCATTTGACAGGTTGATATTGGTTCAGAGGCCAGTTTACAGGGGAAATTCTGCCGAATTTTTCCCAGGAAAGTAAACCATTGTGAAGCGTAGCTATGGCTGGATCACAGAACACTGCTCTTTACAATATCAAGAAGCTGGATGGAACCAATTTCCCATTGTGGAAGAAGCAGATTTGGCACGTGTTGGTACAAAAGAAGCAGATAAAACCTATAAAGCTCAAGGGGATAAAACCAGAAGATATGGACGAAGATGAATGGAGCAAAATGGATGAATTGGCACTTTCTACCATTATGCTAACTTTGGCAGAAAGCGTTTACTTCAATGTAGCAGACGAGATGTCGGCTTATCAAGCATGGTTAAAGCTGAGTGATCTTTATGAGAAGCAGAGTGCAGCTTCACAGGTATACTGGCTTAAGAAGCTTGTTGACTTGAAGATGAAAGAAGGGACACCTATGTCCAATCATCTGAATTCAGCCAGCAAACCCTCAACAAACATACATCATCTCTGACAATACATCCCATGTGGAAGTACCTGCAATGTCAGGATGAAATTTGGAATATCAAGCAGCAAACACAAGCTACCTGATGAACTAGTGGATGTCGCCTACAGTCTGTGTGTAGATGCGCCCGTGTCGTATGTGACACGCCTCCAAGAACTGTGAGCCGTCCTTCGATGTGAAGACATCCACAAATCAACACTCTAGGAGTGCCGATATCCTCAGCACCTGTAGTCGTAGGCCGAAAACCCCAAATTTGCAGAGTCGGATTTGCACCCGTCAAGACCACGTAGTTGAAAATGGCCTGCGCAGACCTTTGTCGAAGCCGAACGGTGGCCGAGATGACCTCAGAATGAAATTCTGAGAACACCAAGCCCTTTGGGCTTGCCCACAGGATTTGGGGCTGTGTCTTCGCCTGTCAAATTTCACTTCAATCTGAGCTGGTGACTCTAGCCTCCTGTAGTGCTACCCCGAGCCTCGATCTGAGCTCTGATACCAGTTGAAGGAGTACGATCGGAAGTGCGACGCGAGAGAGAGTGCGAGAAGAAGAGCACGACGATATGGTGAACTCGCTCTACTGTAATGTGTAGAGCATAGTGAGTTCTTATTAGGTTTTAACAAAAGAATATGTCTACATACCTGGCGGCCCGCCCACTTACCTGGGTGACCACATTGGGCTTTATACCCCAACATGATGTACTTCTCATTGTGGTTCTTTATGTTGATGATTTGTTGATCACTGGACCAAATGAGAGACATATTGCTGAATTTAAGGCTGATTTGAATGCTACTTTCAAGATGAAAGATTTGGGGTTGTTGCATCATTACCTGGGTATACAGTTTAAGCAGTGTGATGGTGGTATTGCCTTGTGTCAGAAAAGTTACATAGAGACATTGCTATGTAAGTTTGGACTTGAGGATTGCAAACCTATTGCCACTCCCATGGAAACAGGTTTGAAGTTGAGTCTACATGATGCTGGCGATCCTGCTGATATCACTCTTTACCAAACTGTTGTTGGGGCTGCCTCATTTATGTATGCAACACGAGGCTGGATATTCAGTTTGCAGTCTCACAGGTCAGCAAATTTATGCATAGCCCAGGGTCTAAGCATTGGCAGGCTATCAAGAGGATTTTCCGCTACCTTAGTGGCACTTTACATCTTGTCTTGTTTTATCCAAAGGGGGCATCATTGCCGCCAGACTTACATGCTTTTTCGGACTCAGATTGGGCTGGTTGTTTTGACACGCGAGTGTCCACAAGTGGTTTTTGTTTCATGCTTGGCAGTTCATGTATATCATGGTTGAGCAAGAAGCAACCTACTGTGGCCACTTCGAGTTGTGAGGCTGAGTACATGGCAGTCTTCACAGCTACGGTTGAGTGTGTATGGCTCAGACGCCTTATGGCTGATTTGGGTGTTGGACAGGACACTGCCAACACTATCTACACTGACAGTCAGAGCGCATTGGCAGTTGCGAGGAACCCAATTTTTCAACTCGCACAAAGCACATTGAGGTGCATTACCACTATGTCAGGGAGAGGCTCTCAGCAGGAGAGATCATCTTGGCTTCTGTGCCAACACAGGACAACCTTGTAGATCTTTTCACAAAGGCATTGTCTCGTGAGAAGCTTGAAGCTTTCTGCAAAGCTTTGGGATTACTGTTAGAAAATAAGACGTAGCTAAATAGATTTTTGAGTAGATTACTTAATGGAGAGAGATAGATTTCACACACAAGAGATTATAGAGTAGAGAGAGAGAGAGAGTACACACGATATACGTGGTTCACCCAATGTGGGCTATGTCCACGGCAATGCAGCCACTCAATGGCTTTAGCACTTCAAAAGAAGAAGTAGTTTACAAAGGGATTAAACCCTTGATAGAGCTCCTGCCTTGCTTCACTCTCACCACCTCACACTCACCTTGTTGCATCAACTTCACACTATGAAATGTGTGTAGAAATGGCCTCCTTTTATAGTCCAAAAGGGCTGCCCTCTCTTATGAGAGACAGCCATGTGTAGCCGTCCTTGTGCGAATAAGTCCAAATCGGACCCTCCAATCCGCCCATGTGTGGCCGCCCTTGAGAAGACAAGTCCGCTTTTGAATTCGGCCACCGGCCACTGGCCATTGACTTTCGACCACCGGCCACCGGCCATTGACTTCGGACCACCGACCATCGGCCATTGACTACCGGCCATCGGCGAACCGAACGGTTGTTTTCCGACCACTTTCCGGCCGCCGTCCGGCCATAATATTCCGGTGAAAAGGAATATTCCGACTTCTCCTCATAATGGCGGCCTTACAAATGTGCGCTTTTACCACAGAAAATTACAAGGGTAAATCAGGCTCCATACTTAACAATCTCCCACTTGGAGACTGATCTCCAAACCAAACCTTTGACTGCTTTCCATTCTGGCTTCTTATCCTTGAATGCCGATTGAAGATGAGCAAAAGCTCAACTTCTCCTTGTTGACCACCTTTGTAAACATGTCTGCAGGATTTTCACTTGTATGCACCTTTCCTAGCTTTAGCTGTCCCTCTTCCAAAAGAGTGCGTATGAAGTGATATCTCACCTCAATGTGCTTTGTCCTTGAATGAAAGGCTAAGTTCCAAGATGGATAGCGCTTTGGCTATCACTGTACAAGACACAATTGTCTTGTTTGAATCCAAGCTCTTCTAAGAATCTGTGAAGCCACATAATTTCTTTGCTTGCCTCCGTCATTGCTACATACTCTGCTTCCGTGGTAGAAAGTGAAACCACTTTCTGCAGCTTTGAAGCCCAGCTTACTGCTGTGCCTCCAACCGTGAACACATAGCCAGTAGTGCTCCTTCGAGTATCTTTGTCACCTGCCATATCTGCATCAGCATACCCTTCTAGAAAAATATCAGTTCCTCCAAAATAAAAAGCATTTGTTGTTGTCCCTTTTAGATACCTAAGTATCCACTTCACAGCTTGCCAATGCTCTTTACCTGGGTTGTCCATGAACCTACTCACAACTCCCACTGCATGTGCAATGTCTGGCCTTGTCCAGACCATAGCATACATTAGAGAACCTACCGCTGCAGCATATGGAACTTTAGACATATAGGCTATCTCCTCTTGTGTCTTTGGACACATATCCTTCGTTATTTAAAATGACCAGCCAAAGGTGTAGAAACTGGTTTTGCATTTTGCATTGCAAACCTTTCTAGTACCTTCTTGATGTAATCTTCTTGAGATAGCTTTATTGTCTTCTTCGTCCTGTCCCTTGATATTTTCATACCAAGTATCCTCTTTGCAGCACCTAAATCTTTCATTGAAAAAGATTTGGACAGCTCCTCTTTTAGGTCTTTGATGTCCTGCATGTTAGCACTTGCAATCAGCATGTCATCAACATACAACATTAGGATGATGAATTTCCCATCTCCCAAATTCTTCGTGTAGACGCAGTGATCCGAGTTGCATCTTGTGAATCCATGATCCAACATCCATCGATCAAACTTCAAGTACCATTGTCTTGATGCTTGATTTAAACCATACAAGCTCTTCTTTAATCTGCAAACCATTTTCTCCTTACCTTTTACTTCATACCCCTTTGGTTGAAGCATGTAGATTTCCTCCTCTAAGTCACCATGAGGGAATGCCGTATTTACATCCATTTGCTCGAGATTTAAATCATGAGCAGCCACAAGGCTTAAGACAAGCCTAATTGAGTTCATTTTTACAACAGGAGAAAATATTTCATTGAAGTCAATACCTTTCTTTTGAGAAAACCCTTTTACCACAAGCCTAGACTTGTACCTTTTCTTCCCACCTTCTTCTTCCTTCACCTTGTACACCCATTTTTGAAGTGCACGCTTACCTTTAGGCAAATCAACCAACTCCCATGTTTGGTTGCGATGTAGTGAGTCCATCTCCACTTGCATGCTCTTCGTCCATTCTTCTTTGGATTCATGTTGCATAGCTTCTTCGTATGATTTTGGCTCTCTAGAATCTGAGATCAAGAGATGGTTGAAGGAAGGAACAAACCTTTCTGGAGGTCTACTTGCTCTTGTAGATCTTTGGGGAATAGGTTGAGGCTCCTCATTTGGTTGACGTTGTTGCACATTGTCACCGTTTGCAGTCCTTGAGTCTTCTTCGTCCTCAAGCTCCATGTACTCATCACCTGTTTCTTTTGTTTGTTTTCTTTCCAAGTAATCTTTGTACATATTTTTTTCGTTAAAAATTACATCCCTACTCCTTAAGATTTTACCATCTTCAAGATTCCATAAGCAATACCCAAAGTCGCCTTCTCCATAGGCAATGAAGAAACACTTTTTGGACTTTCATTTAGCTTTGATCTTAGGCTTCTATCTATGTGCATGAAAGCCTCACACCCAAACACTTTGAGAAATGCATAATTCACCGGTTTACCTGTCCATGCCTCTTCTAGAACTCCCCCATCCAATGCCGTTGAGGGTGACCGGTTGATTAAGTACACAGACGTACTTACAGCTTCCACCCAAAGCTCAAGCGGTAGGCCTGCATGTAGCCGCATGCTTCGTGCTCGTTCCATGATTGTCCTGTTCATCCTTTCCGAAGTCCCATTTTGTTGAGGTGTCCTTGGGGTTGTCCTTTGCCTCTGAATGCCATTGCTAGCACAAAAGCTTTCAAAAGCTTGGCTGCAATATTCGCCTCCATTGTCGGATCTGAGGCATTTAACCTTGGTACCTGTTTCATTCTCCACAAAGGCTTTCCACCTTTGAAATATGGAAAATACATCGGATTTATTCTTCATGACATAAAACCATGTTTTTCTAGTTGCATCGTCTATGAATGTTACATAGTACAATGAGCCACCAAGTGATGGTGTGCTTGCAGGAGCCCAAACATCAGAATGAACCAACTCAAGTTTTTTTTTTTCTTTCATTTCCTGATTTTTGAAATTTTACCCTCTTTTGTTTACCATAAACACAATCTTCACAGAACTCTAAGTCCACTTCTTTCAAACCTGGTAGAAGCTTCTTTGTTTGAAGGATTTGCATTCCTTTGGCACTCATATGCCCAAGTCGATAGTGCCACACTGCACTATCAACTTCTGTAGTTGCTGCACAAGCTGAAGGTTGTGTGCTAACAGTACACAAGTAAAGTGTACCGACCTTTTCTCCCTTGGCAACCACCAAAGATCCCTTTGAGATCTTCCATCGTTTGTTTCAGAATGCAATGTTGTGACCTTCATTGTCCAATTGTCCTGTAGAGATTAAATTTTTGCGAAGAGAAGGAACATGCCTAACATCTTTAAGCTTCCATTCATTTCCGTTAGTAGTTTTGACAGAAACTGTACCTTTGCCGACAATCTCACAAGCTTCATCATCTCCCAAGTATACATACCCAAAATTACCTTTGGTGTAGTCTTGGAAATGTTGCTTGTGTGGTGTCGCATGGAATGAAGCCCCGGAATCTACTATCCAGGAATTAGACACATTGTCTAATGAAAGAATTAGAGCATCTTGCTCTACTTTACCTGCCACATTGGCCTCCGATGTTGGCTTGTTGTCTTGAGACTTTGTCTCCTTCTTCTTCTTGGACCAGCAATCCTTCTTGACGTGGCCCTTCTTGCCGCAGTTCCAACATTCAAGAACTGACTTTGTGCGTGACTTGCTCCGTCTTGAGCGATCACGACCCTTTTGGCTTTTGAACCTCTCCTTAGGCCTTCCTCTTGTTTCCACTAACAATGCAGCACTTGATGATTCTCCTGTGCTTCTCCTTTGTATTTCCTCGCTTAGGAGAACACCCACAACATCATCAAACTTAAGAGTATTTGTACTAGAGATAGAATTACTTACAGCCATCACAAGGCTGTCCCAACTATCCGGTAGAGATGATAGTATAAGGAGAGCTCGCACTTCGTCATCGAAATTGATTTTTACCGATCGAAGTTGACTTATGTTTGTGTTAAAGTAATTTAGGTGTTCTGCAACTGAACCATTCTCTGCCATCTTTAGATTGAACAAGTGCTTCATAAGAAATACCTTATTGGATGCTGATGGTTTCTCGTAGAAGTCATCAAGTGACTTCATCAAGTCCTCCGTGGTCTTCATCTCCGAAACATTGAAGGCCACCGTTGATGCCAAGATTAACGGGATTTTTCCCAGTGCCTTTCGATTAAGGACAATCCATGCTTCATCTGCCATTAGTGCAGGCTTCTTCGCAAGACCGCCTAGTGGCAAATAGAGGTCCTTCTGGTAGAGATAGTCTTCAATCTGCATCTTCCAATGTTGGTAGTTTTTTCTGTTGAACTTCTCAATCTTGACCTTCCCTTCCTCCGCCATAACTCCCACTCAATTCAAGGAATCCTTTCCTTGAGATAATTTAGCTACGAGCAAACCTTGCTCTGATACCAGTTGTTAGAAAATAAGACGTAGCTAAATAGATTTTTGAGTAGATTACTTAATGGAGAGAGATAGATTTCACACACAAGAGATTATAGAGTAGAGAGAGAGAGAGAGAGAGAGAGAGAGTACACACAATATACGTGGTTCACCCAATGTGGGCTATGTCCACGGGAAAGCAGCCACTCAATGGCTTTAGCACTTCAAAAGAAGAAGTAGTTTACAAAGGTATTAAACCCTTGATAGAGCTCCCGCCTTGCTTCACTCTCACCACCTCACACTCACCTTGTTGCATCAACTTCACACTATGAAATGTGTGTAGAAATGGCCTCCTTTTATAGTCCAAAAGGGCTGCCCTCTCTTATGAGAGACAGCCATGTGTAGCCGCCCTTGTGCGAATAAGTCCAAATCGGACCCTCCAATCCGCCCATGTGTGGCCGCCCTTGAGAAGACAAGTCCGCTTTTGAATTCGGCCACCGGCCACTGGCCATTGACTTTCGACCACCGGCCACCGGCCATTGACTTCCGACCACCGGCCATCGGCCATTGACTACCGGCCACCGGCCAACCGACCGGTTGTTTTCCTACCACTTTCCGGCCGCCGTCCGGCCATAATATTTCGGTGAAAAGGAATATTCCGGCGGAAAAAAGTCTCGGGGGCGGAGCCGGTGAAAAGGAATATTCCGGTGGAAAAAAAAGTCTCTGTGGCCTCCGCCCCGAGGCCTCTAAAGTTGCCCCTAATTCTTGTTCGTGAAAATTTTGGTTTCTGGTGAGTGATTTTCCTTCACGCACGATGGCTTCTCCTCATAATGGGGGCCTTACAAATGTGCGCGAGAAAACATACCGCGCACACACCGGGTGGCCGTTGGGGGGAAGACATTGCCTCAAGGCAAGGGAGCTCTCCCCACACAACAAGATCGGCAACCAAGGGAAGAGGAAGAATCAGAACAGGCTGCAGAACCAGCCCCTAAGTATGTAAACAGACGCAAGTCTAAGTTTTTCAAGAAGCCTTCACGCCGCCCGCCAGCAAATGTGCAAGTGCCCCCAAGACAACCGCAGCGGCGCCGAAAAATAGCAAGGGCATTTGCAGAAATCCGCCACTACCAGAAGACGACGGAGCTCTTGATTCGACGCGCCCCCTTTGCTCGCACTATGAAGGAAGTGCTTCAAAGCTATGAAATCAGTATAGAATGCAAGCAATAGCGCTAGAGGCTATTCAAGTAGCTGCAGAGGCCCACATCATTTCAATGTTGGAAGATACCAACCTATGTGCCATTCATACAAAGCGAGTGACAATACAACCAAAAGATATGCAGCTTGCACGACGATTGCGCCGAGACTTCGAGCATTAGCCGAAGCTACCCCTCTTTTTGTATTGCACACCCTTATCTTTGTAATGATTTGACTTTCCAATGACAATATGATCAACAGTTGTGTCTACTCTGTTTATTATCTTTGTAATTTCAAGTTCTGTATGTAATTGTAGTCAATTTCAGTAAATTTGTGCATTTTAAGTAACCTTAGGGGTAGATAAGTCTACAAGGGGCAGAAAAAGGCCTCGCCACAAGGGCGCGCAAATGGCCCATCCAAAGCTGATGAATGGGCCATTTGCGCGCCCTTGTGGCCAGGCCTTTTTCTGCCCCTTGTAGGCTTATCTACCCCCAAGGGTACTTAAAATAACCAAATTTACTAAAACCTATTGGTTTTGCATCAATATTTTATATGGATCCTTATGGACACCTTTTTTTGGTCATTTCAAGCTTTGAATTCCTTATAGGATATCAAAACAAATAACATATTGTGAAACCAAGTGTCCAATGTAATTTGACTTTTTGGTGCAAGGGTGTAGTAGGTAGAGCTAAAGCAAGTGATAGTTTGCTAGAAACTTCATTTCATAATTGATTTGAGCTTTTCTAGTGTCCTTGAGTGTGAACATATACTGGAATTGCCATAAAAAGGTTGTATTTAAATGAATGATGCAAAACCAATCCATTGCAATAAATTTGTGCTTTTTAAGTACCCTAGGGGGTAGATTGGCCTATAAGGGGCAAAAAATGCCTAGCCACAAGGGCGCGCAAATGGCCCATCCAAAACTGATGGATGGGCCATTTGCGCGCCCTTGTGGCCAGGCCTTTTTCTGCCCCTTGTAGGCTTATCTACCCCCAAGGGTACTTAAAATAACCAAATTTACTAAAACCTATTGGTATTGCATCAATATTTTATATGGATCCTTATGGACACCTTTTTTTGGTCATTTCAAGCTTTGAATTCCTTATAGGATATCAAAACAAATAACATATTGGGAAACCAAGTGTCCAATGTAATTTGACTTTTTGGTGCAAGGGTGTAGTAGGTAGAACTAAAGCAAGTGATAGTTTGCTTGAAACTTCATTTCATAATTGATTTGAGCTTTTCTAGTGTCCTTGAGTGTGAACATATACTGGAATTGCCATAAAAAGGTTGCATTTAAATGAATGATGCAAAACCAATCCATTGCAATAAATTTGTGCTTTTTAAGTACCCTAGGGGGTAGATTGGCCTATAAGGGGCAAAAAAATGCCTGGCCACAAGGGCGTGCAAATGGCCCATCCAAAACTGATGGATGGGCCATTTGCGCGCCCTTGTGGCCAGGCATTTTTTGCCCCTTATAGGCTAATCTAACCCCCTAGGGTACTTAAAAATCACAATTATACTCAAATTGACTGCAATTACATACCTTGAAATAACAAAGTCAAAAAACAATTCATATCACCAATTGAAACAATTTTCAAGATTGACAAATCAGATTGAAAAGAATTTGCAATATAGAGAGACAATTTCAAATATTTTTTATTCCTTCTAGCACGGTGATTTTACATCATGTATCTGAGGAGTTCAGAATTTTTTTGACCATTTCCTGGCGCCTATTTTGCGCGTAAGGCAACTCCCCAGTCAAGAGGGACTGCGCTATGGCATTTGGGTCAGTTGAGCCAATGGAAGCATGTATCCCTATCTGGGCAAGCACTTTACCACGAAAGCCAGTGCCAAACGCTGTGCATACAAGGGATTTACGCACTAGGAACACTTGATGCGCAGTTTGAGCAATGGTACTCAAACACAAAAACTTGCTCAAAGCTTTTAACGACCAAGTCATAAAATGTGCTTAGGGAGTAAATTCATTATGGATAATGGCCACATCGACAGGGGGGAGTTGTCAGAGGTAATGCGCAAGGGAAGCTTGAGGTCCAAAGCCCGTCCGCTTGCCACCCGTCCTTGCAGCAAAATCATCAACCTCCACAACATCCTGTCATAAACCGATGAAGGTTGAGAAAAAAGACAACGAAGGATAAAATAGTAACATGAAAATTAGGATACAGTTTACCTCCTGCTCCTTGTCATCCTCCTCCCTGTTGCCCTTTGCATCCAAGTCAATGGTCCCATGCACCACAGATACAAGCTTTGGATCATCAGATGGGAGGTTGCATAATGGCATAGGCATCCTAGCAGCCTCAACCTTGGCTTGCGTGGCTTGGAAATCTTCATCAGCCACGTGCAACTGCTCTGCTGCCAGGACCTCCGCACATACAACTGCAATAGTGTCAGCAACAGAGTCCCCATCTGGCAAGAGCTTGCTTTCTAGGGTATCTGGCGTATTGTCTAAGGGACATTTGCTGCTGTTACATAGCACGCTCAAGCATTCATCCATGCACAGGCCAAATGCTTTTTCCAAATCATGCAGGAACACAAACTCCTCCCCATCCACTAACACTGAGGAGAAGCGGCTAATTTCTACCTCTGGGATAGCCACATCCGTCAGTGGTAGTGGCACTGGAGTGTCACTAGGGCCAGCCGCAACTATGGATTTCTCAACCACTTCCTCAAGACCCCTAGGGTACTCGAGCTGGTGTGCTTTTCCTTCCGTTGTAGGGTTCATGGGGATAACCTGCTGCTCCTTGGTGTCCTTGATAAAGGACCCAACTTGAAGGTGTGGTAAGCGGAGCTCCTCCAAATCAGGTTCCTCGCTCACCAAGAAGATAAATGTTGCGAGCCGAGAAAGGTACTCCACCCCCAACTTGCGCTTCTTGAGCGCTGACACCCCAGGGGCTTGCTCGTCCAAGTAATGGCCGACATTGGTTGCAATTTCTTGGAATCGTTGCAACCGCTTGGCGAATGGGCGATCACCTTTGTGTATATAGCGCAAAAGATCGCAAGGCACCCAGATCCCTGCATGTGGGGGGATAGATACAGAATATTTTATGATGTGCTCCTCCATGAACGTAGAAATCTCCTCAAATGCATCCATGTGAAGGGCAACTGTGGCGTCAAGGTCAGGGAGACGAGTAAAAAAGGTGTGGAGGTCCAACTTCCCTTTGTATTTGGTGTCCTCGAGGAAGAGGATGAAGCGTGACAAAGGGGTGGATGTGGGTACGGATGCAGAGGCTGTGGCAGCATCCATGTTTAGCCTGGGGTGTGGATAGAGAGTGGAGGAGCTCAGGAGTTGCAAAAGTGAAAATAGTGAATGAGTTAGGTGGCCCCCCTTTTATAATGTACCCTTTTTTTAAGACATTAAAAAAAAAGGCACTTTCACCAAAAAATGATTTCTCATCCCAATGCAAAAAATTATATTCAAAGGCATGATTTGCCGAAGCAAATCATGTTGATTACAGCGAGGATCAATATGAAAATTGCAAGAGTTACAAAGTTATAAGATCGATAGCATAGCTCCATCTATCCCCCAGTCCTCCTCGACCTTCAATTTGTCTTCCATTCTCTTCCCAATCTGCGGACATTCATTACAATAAGCATCTAATGATCGACAAACCATGATGTATTGAAAATGTGGTGGAAGGATTCTCACCTTGTGACCTTGTAAACGAAATTGTGCTTGTTGAAGGGCCTCAAAACCCATAATAACCAAATGTTCTCGAACATTACTGAGAGTCCAATGCTTGTTCACTTGGACTGCCTCCAAAGCATCGTTGGGCATCTTCACTGCAATGTCAAAGCTTGCAATAGTGCCGTCTACACTCTGTAAGGGAGTCCACACTTCAAGCTTGCACATCCAACGATCATAGTGAAATCGTATGTAAAAGGAGGTGCGGGATTTCAAATAGCGCATTCCAATACCTGAAGCTCCAACCTTACAACGGTACCGGTCCCCGTTGTGCATGCCCTCCACAAAACCCCAGTCCTCTTCTAAAAGCCTTCCTAATTCCTCGTAATGCGCATCTTTACATACAAGCATTGTGGTAGTCTCCACAAATCCAAACTCTTTAAAAATGTGCACAAAACAATGAATAGGCAAACACCAGCTCAAGCCCACAGACCTAGAAGCTTTAGAGTATTTCCAAGAGTTTTGGACATCCATTATCATCTTTTGCTTGAAAGATGCTACCGACCACAAATCTGGGACCGGCCACTCCATACTTAATAAGGAAGTTACTTTGATGGGTTCAAGCATTCTAAATGCTTGTGTAGAAGTAGGGACAATATAGGAGTGAGAATAGAAGAAAATCCTTCTTTGAACCAGTTTGGTTGGGCAAAGATGCGGGAACATTATTGCTCCAATATCCGCATGTATAGCATTGAATGTGCCAAAGAGACTATGTAGTGGCTGCTCCTCCACCAACGTGAATGGAAATATGACTATAAATGCATGACAAATGTTAAGTATGAATCCATAATAACATTACACTGTGATTTCACACCTAGCTTTGTATTCTCAAAACATGTACTTACAATGTGTTGGAAATCGAGGTGGTTGTTGCAAGTGCATGGTTGACATTGAGAAAACATGTTGCACAATGGCTATGGTCCCCTTGTCTTTGCGGTTCTTGAAGCCAAGGAGCTTTCCTTTCCAATGAAGATCCAAGTTTGCACGATTCCGCACACGATGAGGGCCAACAGCAGATGGTTGCATGTATACCCAAGCACCTTTGGTTAACTCTTGTGGCACCCACTCATCATCTACACCTCTAGTGTTGTGGCATGCAAGTGCTGTGACCTCATCCTTTGGTCGCCTTTGCGAAGTAGAGTTGGCCATGGTTGAGCAAAGCAAACTAGGAGGAGGAGAAGAACCTTGCTTGTTGCTACAATGTAGGTGTGATAAAGTGATATGAGAAAATGGTCAACCCTTGTGGCAATGGGAGGAGAAGGTGGACAACCCTTGCTTGGTGTGGCACTGGGAGGAGAAGGTGGATAAGCCTTGCTTGGTGTGGCAATGGAAGGTGGTAGGGGAGGAGAGAGGAGCTTCCTTGCTGCAGCAATGGAGATGGTGTAAAGAGAGAGAGTGTTGGAGTAGAGGATGAGTGTGATGGTTGCAACCAAGGAGGGGTTGGAAAAGGGGTTCTAGAGAGAGAAAATCCATTTTTGCCTAATAACTAATTTTGGGGGAGCTCAGGATAGCAAAAAAAGATTTTTTTAAAGTTTTTTTAAAATTTTGAATTTTTGGATTTTTGGATGCACGTTTTGACTCTTTGAGATCAAAAAATGCTTTTTTGACCATAAAATAGTTTTAGGGGGGTTTCAGAAGATGAAATTTGAGTTTTGAAATTTTTGAAAAATTTCAAATTTTTAGAATTTTTTCACCCCCCCCCCCCCCCCCCCCCCCCCCCCCCCCCCCCCACCCCACCCCACCTTCTCACTATGTAAGAGCCCATTTAAAAAGTGTAAGACTACTTTGTCCCCCTACATTTTTGAGGGCATAGAGTGTGTCCACCACCCTCTTCTCATTGGCTGGCCTCTAATTAACCTTAATCCCAAAGGGCCCCTAGAGGGTTCATATTTTTCCTAATGACATATGCTGCTTGACCAAAGCGCCTGCGAATACGTCTATTGGGTTGCAAGATTGCTGCTTGTTGGCCAGCGTCAGAGTCCGACAAGTTATAATTGGCAACAACTCGATCTATAATAGATGGATCGAACTCGCCAAATTCGCGAACGTGTTGCAAAGAAACACGTCTTGTCCGTCGCACAACATGCTTGCATTGATTACAAGGACATAAGACCCTCGTTGAGAGATAGGTGTTTCGGTTGGACGGTCCCACATCCTCGTCACTACTCATAATGAGGATAAAAATCTTATAACTTGGACAACAAATTTAATATTCTATTGGCATTCTTCGTCTTATCTCTCTCTCTCTCTCTCTCTCTCTCTCTCTCTCTCTCTCTCACACACACACACACACACACACACATTCTCTAGTCATGTCCAATCCCCGCACACCTCGGTCTAGAGGTGCACGGAGATCAGAACCACCGGGTTATAATCTCGTCTTTATTGGTCAATACCTATATTTGTGGGTACAAGAAATCTACAGACCCACGTCTACATGATACTGCATGTAGTGGACAAAACCCCTTTGCCTCTTCTCTACCTGTAGCACTTCACAGCATCTTAACATCTTTTCACAGTAGATCTTTTCACTGTTCGTCTAACTCTAAACCCTAAACCGTAAGTAATTCTTGCGTGGACTCGATCTAACGTAAATAAGCGTAAATCTAAATAAACGTAAATCTAACTAAAAATAAACCTAAATCTAATTTAACGTAAGTCTACATCTAACCTAATCTTTAACGTCTTTTGGGATAGTTTTCTACGACGTTAAAACTCTCTTCTTCTTGTGTGTGTGTGTGTGTGTGTGTGTGTGTGTGTGTGTGTGTGTGTGTGTGGGTAAACCTAAATAAACCTAAGTCTAATCTAATATAACATAAATCTAAATCTAACGTAAATTATGTTATATTAAAAACAAAGAACTAAACTAGCAGGGATTATAAGAACCTTAAAACTGATTTAACACATAATTTTTCACATAACTCGGCAAGAGTTGGCATTCTCATCACTAAAGATGTGAGAGTTAACTTCCGGCGGTGACGCTGCCTCATCTCCATCCACATCTGACGACAGCAATTGGCCCTTTGGACCGTTCTTGCTCTTGTTACTAACTTTGAAGTTGTTGTTGAATGACTAGAGGTTGTCTAGATGGTCATTGTCGGGGATAAAGTGACTCTTGCTGCCCTAAAGATCCACCTTCTTCCCTATCTTCTGAAGACATTTCACCAGTACTTTTGGATCGACGGAGCCCACCATGAGTGAAGGCAGCAATACCCTATATTCCATTGAGGGCTTTCTTCACCCGCTTCATGCAGGCATCGCAGTCTATGGAGACCTAAATCTAATTTAATATAACGTAAATCTAAATCTAGCGTAAATAAACGTAAATCTAACTAAAAATAAACATAAATCTAATCTAATTTAACTTAAATAAACCTAAATCTAATTTAACGTAAATCTACATCTAACCTAATCTTTAATGTCTTTTATGATAGTTTCCTACGACATTATAACTCTCTTCTTCTTGTGTGTGTGCGCGTGTGTGGATGTGTGTGCCAATAAAAAGAGATAAATGGTATAACCTTTCTATCACCCATGCCAAGTATGATAGATTGGTTATGTCATTTCCCTCTTGAATAATAGGTCTTGAGTTCAACTCCTCGTCGGCTAGATCTTTAGGTCTTTTAATTTTAATTAGTTTCCTACGACGTTAAATTAGTTTCTCTCTCTTTCTCTCTCAATGTGTGTGCGTTTTTTTGTTTATGCATGTTTTCTCTCTCTTTTCCTCTCTCAATGTGTGCGCTTTTTGTTTATGCATGTTCTCTCTCTCTTTTCCTCTCTCAATGTGTGCGTTTTTTGTTTATGCATGCTCTCTCTCTCTCTCTCTTTTCCTCTCTCAATGTGTGTGTGCATTCTTTGTTTATGTATGTGTGTGTGCGTTTTTGTTTATGTTTGTACTCTTTCTCTCTCTCTCTCTCTCTCTCTCTCTCTCTCTCTCTCTCTCTCAAAAACACTATGTGTGTGTGTGTGTGTGTGAGAGAGAGAGAGAGGGAGAGAGAAAGAGGGGAAGGGAACATGAGAGTGAGGAGAGGGAAGGAGCATACCTGGCTCTCCTTCCTCTCCTCGTGTGTGTGTGTGTGTGTGTGTGTGGAGAAGAAAGAGAGAGAGAGAGAGAGAGAGAGAGAGAGAGAGAGAGAGAGAGAGAGCGTTACCTGCTCCTTGCTTGAGGGCGCCGAAAAACTCAGATCTGAGATCTGAGTTTTTGGGCGCTCTCTGTTATTTTTTTTAGCTTAGCCGGCGTCGCAAATTTACAAGACGCTCATAGCGACACTCATAGCGACGCCGGGAATTTTTTTTTTTGAGCGTCATTGTGTGAGCGTCGCTAATATGAATAGCCTCTTGTAGTGTTGAATGGCACTCTGTGCTTCTTTTGTGGTGTAATTTCAATTGTAGGAAAGGTAAGGAAGGAGGGTGTGTGTGTTGAGAAGAGGGATTTGGTGTTATACTGTGTGTTTTTTTTGTTAATGAAGTTTTCAAAGGTACTGTGTTTATTCTCTGTGTATTAAGGTTGTTAGTTTTCTTTGTTAATGGAGTTTTCAAAGGTACTGTGTTTATTCTCTGTGTACTAAGGTTGTTAGTTTTCTGTGTACAGTAAGTAGGAAGTAGATCTGTGAGAGTTAATAGAGTGTGTTAGTGTGTAACAGTAGGTGTATTAGTTAAGAGTAGGTAGATAGAGTGTGTGTGTGCTCTCGCGCAGACCGCGGCAACCTTATCCTTTATATTTTTTTATAAAAAATTAAAAAAACAAAAAATTATTATTTTTTAAAATAAAAAATTTTAAAGGTAGGACCGGGATCGGGAATATCTCCCAAACCCAACCCCAAGCTCATGCTCAGGTTTAGGCCTTAGTCGCCTTTTAAAATTACGAATTTTAGCTTCACACGTAGCTAAAAATCAATTTTTTGAGGACCAACGGAATTTCAGATGCCTGAAAATTGTGTTGTAAAGCACACAGTGACCCTCTAAGTGATACGCTTGTTTCAAGCTATCACAAGGCTTTAATAAAAAAAATCAAACATTAAAAAACATTAAAAACGTCAAAAAAACACGAGTGAAAAGGTACGCTTAAAAAAGTAAGCGGCTAACCTTCGAGGTTAATCGCCGACGCTTGAAGGGTGCCAAAGGCACATGCATCTGCGCTCTGGTCGTGTGCTAGAGACGGAGCAACTAGAGAGAATTTCGACTTACGCGAGCTCTCAATATCCACCTACATTAGGTTCCGGGCCCTCGGCAAGGACCCAAGGTAGTACAAACCAAGACCCTAACATAGCGGCTAGTGACTCTTCCTCTGACTACGACGTCATGGAGGGTTTTCCAATGCCTAATCCCGATAGCTCAAGCCAAGACATGCATGCCATGGGCCCGCGGTCCGGGCCGAGCGTGCTTAGCCGCTTGAAGGAAACCTTTAGTAAATCCACTCTCTCCGAACATGGAGCTAATGATGTAAATGAGGGGGGTGGGGAAGTAAATTCTTCATTCGTGACCAACGTAGACCCTATACCCTTAGAGAATGTGCACGTGAATAGTTCATTCACCGCACCTCCTGACTCTTCAGAGCTATTCCCCTCCGAGTTCATATTACCCGATGGTAGAAGCCTTGCCGAAGTGCAAGAGGTTGAGCGATATATCCTTGCAGCAAGGGAAAAGGAAATCGAGAGCTTACGCAAGGTGGAGCAACGAAGAGAGTTAAAAGCGAAATCCCCTATGTCAATATCCTTGCTAAGAGAGCAATCGAGTGCTCCTGACTTAGCAACCACTAAGGGCCAACCCCTAGAAAGCAACATTGCATCTAGCTCAAAGGACACCCCTAGCACCGCAATCCTAGATGGAGTGTTCTTAAATGAGAAATGGGAGTACGAACTACAAACAGAAACTCGGACCGACCTATACACAGGTCACACCTATCACGTGGGTTGGTTAGATGTCCTACAATCCACAATGGGTGCTACTAGTGTGGAGGATCAACAACAAAGAGTTTGTGAGGTCATCCATAGGGTGATTGAGTTAGAGAGACAGAACAAGGGGATCAACATGCCTTCAACGGGTCTCATGAGATTCTTGGATAGAGGGAAGGCTAAACAACCGACCTTATTGCAAATGGAGACTCCCTCAGTAAGTCCGATGGATCCTCCATATGTTGTTTCACCAGGGGTCTCAGTGCAATCCGAGCCCACAAGTGATAGCTTCACCTTTCCAAGTCTAGCTCATCTTTCCCTTTATGACACCACGGCTACCATGCCTACCCCACTGATGGGCATGCCAAGAAACATGCTATGGACCTCATTTGTTAGTAAAGCGCTGATACATGGTAGCTCAATGTCTGCAACAGTACCTACAAGTGTGTACCAATCGTATACAGCCATGGGTTCTCGTACTCATATAGTCTCTACTCCTCCCATTGTTTCAACAACCTATGCTCCACGACCACAATACCCAAGTTCTTATTTCCATGGGACTATACCGGCTAGCATTAGCATGTCACATCCGACGTCTGCTATGCCTAGGGCCACACATATGAACTTTGGACCACCACATGGCACAACATCGTACCCAACGGAACCCAAGGGCTTCCTATGCACCAAGCCCAATGCCAATACCTACTCCACATGTAGTCTCTAGAGCGTCTTCACCCACGGTGCCTACTCACTTAGGTGACTTGGCAACATTTGCTCAAGCTATTGGTCGATCTATTGC
Organism: Adiantum capillus-veneris; assembly: GCF_014529385.1. NCBI lineage: Eukaryota > Viridiplantae > Streptophyta > Polypodiopsida > Polypodiales > Pteridaceae > Adiantum > Adiantum capillus-veneris. The sequence goes on along the minus strand of NC_140959.1, from coordinate 83,877,102 downwards.
TGAGAATATGCGTAACGCGCTTGATAGAGAGCCTAGAAGTAAGGCAGTACAAATAGCCAAGCTCACACAAAAATTTAGTGGAGACGGGGATGTGAGAAAGCATATCAAAGTGTTTGAACAAATATGCGATTCTCTAGGAGAACACAATGACCTACATAAGAGCAATGTTTTAAGCCTAACCTTAAGTGGAAAGACTGGGGATTGGTATAGAACCCTAAGGGTGGAAGAAAAAATGAATTACCCTGATCTTAGGAGATTGTTGTTGAAAGAATACATACGAGAGGGAGTGTTTTGGGGTGTAGCCTCTCAGCTCCAGAAAGCCCAACGAGAGGAAGGAGAGTCGGTGAGAGACTTTATAAGTCGCTTGAAGCATTTGAATTCTCGTTGTAATCCAAATGAGCGCTTCAACAATAACCAATTTCCTTGATAGATTCATTAGGGGATTACAACATGAGGATATCTACAATGGCCTAGTCATTACGCAAAACAATCATATGTATCCAAGAAGGGAGCAGCAATGGTGCTCAGTATGCTATGGACTGCATAGTACCAGTGAATGCCCTACTTTTAGAGTAAAATTCAATGGGAACTGCAATGCATGTGGAAGGTATGGTCATCAAGCTAAGGATTGCATAGTATTTAAGCGTGCGATGGCCAATAGACCAACCTTCGCATGGACAGACACACCTGGAGTGCCTGCATTGATGCCGGCCCCACCTCTTGAACAAACAACACAACACATGGTCCCTAGGGCCCAAAATGTTTTTCAAACAACACCCTTACCACCTCCAGTGCTAGGACCGCAACCACCACATCCGAGAATCACTTATGTGAATCAAGTGGGTTGTGAGTCATCTATTTCTTGTTTGGAAGGCTGTGAGGAAGATATAGATCCTAAGGATGGATGTGCTTGAAGAAAGTCCACAATACTACATGGAGGACTATTGGGGACAAGTCAAACCTGTATATCTAGTACCTGCTCTTGCAGCAAGAGGCCAAAATATCAATTACACGCTAAGAGACCACCTCTTCAATGCTATGAGTGTGGAGGTCCACATCGTGTAGCCGAGTGTCCTATTAGTCTACAAAAGAACGCCACACTAATGCAAACCAATCAACCGAGCACGTCTACAATGCCGATACTCATGTGTAATCGATGTGGCATAGATCATTTGATTGCCCAATGTCCAAATAATCCAAATGCACCGAATATCACGCCATTAAACTTGATTGAAGTTACCGAGGAGCCATCACCAAGTACACTCATGGTACGAGTAAACGTACTCACACGATCGATGCTCCAAAAACAAAATTATATTCTTGAGGAAAGAGACACGGCATCAACTGCCCAATCTCAGAAAAAGAAGAAAACACGAAGAAAGAGATCGCCAAAAACAACGAAGTCAGACCATAGTTCAAAGACCAACATAGGGACTGGTGACGACCCCGTATATATGAACGACGCTGAAGAAGATTCTGATTCAGGTGAAACCATGGAGACCAAAACGACCACTAACATAGAAACCAACAAGGAAGACCTTCATGAGCCACAATGACCAGGATCCAAAAAGAAGATAGGAACCTACCCAAACCCTACAGAGGAGATTAAGCGAGTCAAGCAATTAAGGAGTTTGGTAGAAGATACCCAAAGGGATCTAGAACCAGCACCTAGGAAGATCCAGATTACAGACACTGTGTTCCCTACGCAACAACAACCTCACCAAGTCCATAGACCCTTGGACATACCTAGCGTCATCCAAGAAGAAAGTGACTTAAAGTCATGGGAAAGTGGGCATACTCACTTCTTGATGGAAAGAATGTTTACAGAGGGACTACTTGATCCTATCGAAGAAATTGAGATCCCATCTTCCCCACGTCAAGGGACTGAAGTCCAAAAGGTGTCGTTAAACATTGCCAAATTGATGGATTTCATGTCTTCAGAAGTTAGAACCACCATCATGTCCAAACTATATAAAGATCCTGAGCTAGTCTCAGCTCTTCGAAACTTCCTCAATGGAGAACTGAAGTTTGGGCTACCACAATTTGCACAGATGGATGGAGCTGGGGAGATGCCAATAGAGGAGGAATACATAGATCCACAACCCAACGTAGACGAGAACCTTGTTATAGAAATACCTGTTAACAAGTTGGGACAATACTTTCAGGGTGATGAATCCAATGCGACTATACCAATCACTACTAAGGGATTAACTGTGAAGGGAATCCTTGATGGTGGCGCTGGGGTTAGCATTGTGACTAATAATTGCTGGGAAACTATGGGAAGACCTCACCATGCGACCACAACTATAGTAGTGAAGATGGCCAATGGGTCTATTGTTAAACCTATTGGGATGCTAGAAGATCTCAAGATCAAGGTCTTTGGACATAAAATAAGGATTACCTTTATTGTTATGGATTTCTCCAAACACACTATGGCATCGGAAATGATCTTAGGACGTCCTTTCATGAGGGAAGCAAAAATGGTGCATGATTGTTCCAAAAACCATGTCTACCTGCAGTTCCAAGATTCTATCATTCGAGTGGATCTTGTTACAGGTCGAGCACATCCTCTAGGAAACAGGTTTATAATTGATCATAGATCTGACACCACAGTTCACTCGGCCCCGTTGCAGTATTGTTATACGTGTAAAGCGGACACTGATGTTAGAGAAGATTATCCTTATATGGATGTACTACCTGGGATGACTGAGTCGGACAATGTGGATTGGGTCCACCTAGCGGAAACCATAGACACTTGGGGAAACAAGGGGACAACCTGGGTAACACTTGAGGGGGAGGAAATGCATGTACCCTTAAATATGCTACAAGCAATGCATCTAGCTTCTGACAAGACTAATCCTCATATAACAAAGAAAACATGCAACTGGGTCCCTAAATCTTCTTTAGCGACCATAGCCAGTGCTAAAAGACAGGAGCCTGGTAAGAGACTTTCCATTCGCCCCAAGAAAAGTAAGAAAATGTGGCGTTGGATTCCTTAAAAACTATTGGAATCCCAAGGCTACTATGAAGGAAATGATCAAATATGGGTTCCAAAACATAGATTGTGTTGTTACTTGTCACCTGACCCATGTGAGCCCAATCCTATATCTCCAAAACGAATTGACAATCATGGAAAGAAAAAAATCACAGAATGCTACACACCCGCTCCAGAGCTAGTTTGGGTACCGAAGAAAGAACAATTTGTTACACCTAGCTCAGGAAGGGGGAAGGGAGTCCCATGAAGCTTCTAGATCCTCATGTAATGCATCCATAGAGGTAAAAGCTTCTCCACAGCCTCCACCTACAATAGTGGACCTTCATGAAGCTACAAAGGAATCCACACCTCCCAGTGTTCAAGAATTACCTGATGAACCTATTCAAGTTCGATCCTGGGAGAGTACCTTACCACCCTTGCAACTCGACGAGGCACCTACGGTAATAGAAAACTACTGGCAAAAATCCTCACCTATTACCAACTGGAACAATTGGTTTCAAAGGGTGACAAGCTCATTTCAAACGGTATGATCTACCCAAGGAAGGGGGGAGTGTTTGCTGACATTCATCATTCACTTGCGTCCCTCTCACCCTTCCTCCCCAACCTCTCAATCACCAATCTTAGGGAATGTACATATAAAGCCTTATACTCACAAAAAACAAAAAAAATAAAGAGCAAGAGCAATTAGCAAATGAGTATGCACAATAAAAGTCAAAACATTGACGCACACCTACACATTCACATTCGGTACTCTGAAACAAAAACCTATGTCATAAAACACCTTTGATCCTCATGACCCGAGTGATGGAGGGTAGGTAGGATTAGTACGATAGGAGTGTTTTTGTTTTAGAGTTGAGTGATTAGCAAAGTTCTTTCTTCCAACTGATGTGCCTCGTAAAGGTATTCTTTGTGTTTCTTAGTGTGTACAGGAACGTGTTGCTGTTGTTAGGATTTGGACCTTCATGGGATCTTTCTCTCATTCACACTTCAAATCAAGCGCGACCATCAACACAAACAGGTGTTTCTTGTCCATTAGCATTGCCCCTTATCTTTTTTGGCATCTATGATTGTCTGGTTTGATTGTGATTGGTAGCATAATATTCATCGCATTTGCTTAGTATCAAACATTTAATTCAATGAAATTTTTGTCATAATCACTTGTCTAGATTTAAAAATCAAGAAGTTCGACTAAGCTAGTTTGACCAAGTTAGGTGTTAGAGATCTTCTCTTAATACCATGGGGAATGCCTTCCTAATAATCAATGGTTACTTAGGTTCTTAATCCGATTTAGGCAGCATTGTGTGAAATTTACTAGGGCTTTCTAGTGGGCTTGACCCTATTGACCTTTAGCTTAAGTATTATAAAGGGAGTTTACTAGTGTGATGAGCGTGGGGAGGTGTAACAGTGTTATATGACCCCCCAAAGTTACAAAATTAAAATGCTGAAAATGAATAAACAAAAAATCAAAGTGCCACAATGTAAAATCTTAAGCTGGAAGAGAAATCTCAGCTTGATGTGGTACTTCACTCACATGTATCGCCTATGGTACTAGAGCCCTAGAGGTTCCCAGTGTGGGCACTTTTCCTTGAAAAGCAAAAAACCCAAGGCATACAAAATAAGCACACACATCAAAATTGAATCACTGTGAAAAGGCTTTGGGGGGTCAAAGAAAAGGTAATCAGTTAGGCGATGAATTCATGAAAAATTCCTTTTATCGTAGCTTAACTACAAGGTCTTCTAGGTATAGCCTCTAGTCAGCCCTTGAACATGAAATACTTGGCTCTCGCGATTAAACAACTTAATTGACTAGAGAAAATTGAGAAGCTTACCCATGGTACTAATAGTCGATCTCTAGTGCCTTTCGACCGTTAAATTAGCGACCCCATACTTGTTTAATTTTTTACCTTTACATCTGTTTATGCATTTGATTATATTGCAATTTTATGTTTATTGTTGACAAATGTGTTAAAATTCTGTTACCAATCACATTGTCTGGTCTGCCTACAACTGCATATGCTTTTTAATTCTATATAAGAATGCAATTACTGTGCCAATGTTGTTTGATTTTGCAGTGATTGAAGAAGGCTAAGGACATTCATCTCAAATGCTCTTCCACCTCGACAAACGAGCTTCAACTCAATAGCTTCCGAGGATGGAACCTACATTAGGAAGGGGGGCATGTTAACCCTCACGGCTCACGGACACCCTATCACCTACAACGGACGTTGTATTATTTACTTGGTAGAGTTAGGTACCGGGCTTGTCGGTCCAATAGGAAAAGGGTAAGAGTGATCGCTGATGAGAGGCGCACTCTAACTGGAACATTCAAGGGATTAGTTGGCTAAGCATGGGCGCCCAAGTGTGAATGGGGTGAGCTCATATAAAAGTCAACTAAACCTAAAATTCACTCATTCTCTCATTTGTGCAATAGAAGAGTGCTCTTGCTCCATCTCCATCTTCTTCTTCTTCATCTCATTTGTGCAATAGAAGAGTGCTCTTGCTCCATCTCTCGCAATCGAGCATTGCGACGACGGCACGGCAGCGGCGAAGTGGTTGAGCGCGGCGAAGCGGCGGCTTCTTCTTTGCGGCGAGGAATCCTCCACGAAGCTAGCGTAGAGCGGTGAGTGACACACCATCGCCTTCTTTGAGCTTACTAGTTTAGGCTTGTTGTGTGCTTGGAGCCATTTGTGGCTCGCACATGGTGTATCGGCAAGTTCCTTGCATTGACACATGTGACATACACGCACATCTGTTTTTTAACACTAGCTATGGTCGCAAAAGAAGCTTTATGGACCCACTTGTATGTTCTCTTTGTTATATGAGGATGAGTCTTGTTAAAAGCTATATGCTTTGCTTCTAGCATATTTAAGGGTACGGGCATTTCATCTCCCTCAGGTGTTACCCAGGTCGTCCCCTATTTTCCCAAGTGTCTATGGTTGCTGCTAGGTGGACCCAATCCACATTGTCCGACTCAGTTATCCCAGGTAGTACATCCATATAAGGAGAATCTTCCCCAACATCAGTGTCCACTTTACACTTGTAACAATACTGCAATGGGGCCGAGTGAACTGTGGTATCAGATCTATGATCAATTATAAACCTGTTTCCTAGGGGATGTGCTCGACCAATTACAAGATCCACTCGAATCAAAGAATCTTGGAACTGCAAGTAGACATGGTTTTTAGACCACTCATGCACCATTTTTGCTTCCCTCATGAAAGGACGTCCTAAGATCATTTCTGATGCCATAGTGTGTTTGGAGAAATCCATAACAATGAAGGTAATCCTTATTTTATGTCCAAAGACCTTGATCTTGAGATCTTCTAGCATCCCAATAGGTTAAACAATAGACCCATTGGCCATCTTCACTACAATGGTTGTGGTCGCAAGGTGAGGTTTTCCCATAGTTTCCCAACAATTTTTAGTCACAGTGCTAACCCCAGCGCCACCATCAAGGATTCCCTTCACAGTTAATCCCTTAGTAGTGATTGGTATGGTCGCATTGGATTCATCACCCTCAAAGTATTGTCCCAACTTGTTAACAGGTATTTCTATAACAAGGTTCTCATTTAGGTTGGGTTGTGGATCTAAGTGTTCCTACTCTGTTGGCATCTCCCCAGCTCTATCCATCAGTGCAAATTGTGGTAGCCCAAACATTAGTTCTCCATTGAGGAAGGCTCGAAGATCTGAGACTAGCTCAGGGTCTTTATATAGTTTGGACATGATGGTGGTTCTAACTTCTGAAGACATGAAATCCATCCATTTGGCAATGTTTAACGGCACCTTTTGGACTTCAGTACCTTCACATGGGGAAGATGGGATCTCCATTTCTTTGATAGGATCAAGTAGTCCCTCTGTAAACATTCTTTCCATCAAGAAGTGAGTACGCCCACTTTCCCATGACTTTAAGTCACTTTTTTCTTGGATGACACTAGGTATAGCTAAGGGTCTATGGACTTGATGAGGTTTCTGTTGCGTAGGGAACATGGTGTCTGTAATTTGGATCTGCCTAGGTGCTGGTTCTAGATCCCTTTGGGTATCTTCTACCAAACTCCTTAACTGCTTGACTCGCTCAATCTCCTCTGTAGGGTTTGGATAAGTTCCTATCTTCTTCTTGGATCCTGGCCATTGTGGCTCGTGAAGATCTTCCTTGTTGGTTTCTATCTTAGTGGTCGTTTTGGTCTCCATGGTTTCACCTGAATCAGAATCTTCTTCAGCGTCGTTCATATATACGGGGTCGTCACCAGTCCCTATGTTGGTCTTTGAACTAGGGTCTGACTTCGCTGCTTTTTGCGATCTCTTTCTTCGTGTTTTCTTCTTTTTCTGAGATTGGGCAATTGATGCCGTGTCTCTTTCCTCAAGAATATAATTTTGTTTCTGGAGCATCGATCGTGTGAGTACATTTATTGGTACCATAGGTGTACTTTGTGATGGCTCCTCAGTAACTTCAATCAAGTTTAATGGCGTGATATTTGGTGCATTTGGATTATTTGGACATTGGGCAATCAAATGATCTATGCCACATCGATTACACATGAGTATCGGCATTGTAGACGTGTTCGCTTGATTGGTTTGCATTAGTGTGGCGTTCTTTTGTAGCCTAATAGGACACTCGGCTTCACGATGTGGACCTCCACACTCATAGCATTGAAGAGGTGGTCTCTTAGCAGTGTAATTGATATTTTGACCTCTTGCCGCAAGAGCAGCTACTTGATATACAAGTTTGACTTGTCCCCATAGTCCTCCATATAGTATTGTGGACTTTCTTCAAGCACATCCATCCTCACAGTCTTCCAAACAAGCAATAGATGACTCACAACCCACTTGATTCATAGAAGTGATTCTCGGATGTGGTGGTTACGGTCCTAGCACTGAAGGTGGTAAGGGTGTTGTTTGAATAACATTTTGGGCCCTAGGGACCATGTGTTGTGCTGTTTGTTCAAGAGGTGGGGCCGGCATCAATGCAGGCACTCCAAGTATGTCTGTCCATGCTAAGGTTGGTCTATTGGCCATCGTACGCTTAAATACTATGCAATCCTTAGCTTGATGACCATACCTTCCACAGGCATTGCAATTCCCATTGAATTTTACTCTAAAAGTAGGGCATTCACTGGTACTATGCGGTCCATAGCATACTGAGCACCATTGTTGCTCCCTTCTTGGATACATATGATTGTTTTGCGGAGCACGATTATCTCTAAGACTCTCTTGAATAGCCTTGGTGAGATCTGCTAAAGTCATCTTAGATATCTTTGGCTCCTTAGAAATAGGCTTTAAGGTCATTGGCTGATGCCCTGATGCTTGCGAGCTAATAGATTTAGTCTCAAAAGACACTCTTTCTCCTTGAATCATTAAATTATCCTCCAATTGGATTGCATTGGTGGTGACTGCTTTTTAAGTGGTGATACCTCTAATGACTAGGTGATTGTAGATATCCTCATGTCATAATCCCCTAATGAATCTGTCAAGCATTTGGTTATTGTTGAAGCGCTCATTTGGATTACAACGAGACTCTCCTTCCTCTCTTTGGGCTTTCTGGAGCTCAGAGGCTAAACCCCAAATCACTCCCTCTCGTATGTATTCTTTCAAGAACAATCTCCTAAGAGTAGGGTAAACCGTTTTTTCTTCCACCCTTAGGGTTCTATACCAATCCCCTGCCTTCCCACTTAAGGTTAGGCTTAAAGCATTACTCTTATGCAGGTCATTGTGTTCTCCTAGAGAATCGCGTATTTGTTCAAACACTTCAATATGCTTTCTCACATTCCGGTCTCCACTAAAGTTTTGGGTGAGCTTGGCTATTTGTACTGCCTTACTTCTAGGCTCTCTATCAGGCGTGTTACGCATATTCTCAACAAAAGAGTGACTAATAGCTTGAGAAAATGTTTCCAAGTCACCTAAGTGAGCAGGCACCATGGATGAAGGCGCTCCAGAGACTACATGTGGAGTAGGCATTGGCATTGGGCTTGGCGCATAGGAAGCCCTTGGGTTCCACATTGGGTACGATGTTGTGCCATGTGGTGGCCCAAAGTTCATATGTGTGGCCCTAGGCATAGCAGACGTCGGATGTGACATGCCAATGCTAGCCGGTATTATCCCATGGAAATAAGAACTTGGGTGTTGTGGTTGTGGAGCATAGGTTGTTGAAACAATGGGAGGAGTAGGGACTACATGAGTACAAGGATCCATGGGTGTATACGATTGGTACACACTTGTAGGTACTGTTGCACGCATTGAGCTACCATGTAGTGGTGCTTTGCTAACAAATGAGGTCCATGGCGTGTTTCTTGGCATGCCCATCATTGGGGTAGGCATGGTAGCTGTGGTGTCATCAAGGGAAAGATGAGCTAGACTTGGAAAGGTAAAGCTATCACTTGTGGGCTCAGATTGCATCGAGACCCCTAGAGAAACAACATATGAGGGATCCATTGAACTTCCCGAGGGAGTCTCCATTTGTGATAAGGTCGGTTGTTTAGCCTTCCCTATATCCAAGAATCTCATGAGACCCGTTGAAGGCATGTTGATCCCCTTGTTTTGTCTCTCTAACTCAATCACCCTATGGATGACCTCACAAACTCTTTGTTGTTGATCCTCCACACTAGTAGCACCCATTGTGGATGGTAGGACATCTAACCAACCCACGTGATAGGTGTGACCTGTGTATAGGTCGGTCCGAGTTTCTGTTTGTAGTTCGTACTCCCATTTCTCATTTAAGAACACTCCATCTAGGATTGCGGTGCTAGGGGTGTCCTTTGAGCTAGATGCAATGTTGCTTTCTAGGGGTTGGCCCTTAGTGGTTGCTAAGTCAGGAGCACTCGATTGCTCTCTTAGCAAGGATATTGACATAGGGGCTTTCGCTTTTAACTCTCTTCGTTGCTCCGCCTTGCGTAAGCTCTCGATTTCCTTTTCCTTGCTGCAAGGATATATCGCTCAACCTCTTGCACTTCGGCAAGGCTTCTACCATCGGGTAATATGACCTCGGAGGGAATTAGCTATGAAGAGTTAGGAGGTGCAGTAAATGAAGTATTCATGTGCACATTCTCTAAGGGCATAGGGTCTATATTAGTCATGAATGGAGAATTACTTCCCCACCCCCCCATTTACATCATTAACTCCATGTTCGGAGCGAGTGGCTCTACTAAAGGTTTCCTTCAAGCGGCTAAGCACGCTCGGCTCGGACGATGGGGCCATGGCATGCATGTCTTGGCTTGAGCTATGGGGATTAGGCATTGGGTAACCCTCCATGACGTCGTAGTTAGAGGAAGAGTCACTAGCTGCTATGTTCGGGTCTTGGTTTGTACTACCTTGGGTCCCAGCCGAGAGCCCAGAACCTAAGGTAGGTGGATAGTGAGAACTCGCCTCAGTCGAAATTCTCTCTAGTTGCTCCGTCTCTAGCACACGACCAGAGCGCAGATGCATGTGCCTTTGGCACCCTACAAGCGTCGACGAATAACCTCGAAGGTTAACTGCTTACTTTGTTAGGCGTCCGTTTTTACTCATTTTTTTTAAATGTTTTTTAATGATCGATTTTTTTTATTAAAGTGTGTGATAGCTTGAAATGAGCGTATCACTCAGAGGGTTGGTGTGATTTATAGTAGTTCGGTCACCTGAAGCTCAGTTGGTCCTCAAAAAAGTCGATTTTTAGCTACGTGTGAAGCTAAAATTCGTAATTTTAAAGGGCGATAGATGCCTAAGCGTGAGCTTGGTCTTGGGTCTGGGCTTGTGGGTCTGGGCTTGGGTCTGGGAGATATTCCCGATCCCGGTTCTACCTTTAAATTTTTTTTAAAAAAAATTTAAAAGATTTTAAAAAAATAATAATAAGGATAAGGTCGCCGCGGCCTGCGCGAGAGCACACACACTCTACCTACCTACTTCCAACTAATACACCTACTGTTACACACTAACACACTCTACCTGCGCGAGAGCACACACACTCTACCTACCTACTTCCAACTAATACACCTACTGTTACACACTAACACACTCTATTAGCTCTCACAGATCTACTTCTTACTTACTGTACATTACATTACACAGAGCTAACAACCTTAATACTAACACCTTACACAGAGAAAAAACACAGTACCTTTGAAAACTCCATTAACAAAAAAAAATACACAGTAGTAACACAACATCCTTCTTTTCAACACACACCCTCCTTCCTTACCTTTCCTACAATTGAAATTGCACCACAAAAGAAGCACAGAGTGCCATTCAAGCTTAGTGTATGGCATTCCCCGGAAGCGGCGCCAAAAATGTGCGTGTATGTCGCACGTGTCAATGCAAGGAACTTGTCGATACACTGTGTGCGAGCCACATATGGATCCAAGCACACAACAAGCCTAAACTAGTAAGCTTAAAGATGGCGATGGTATGTCACTCACCGCTCTACGCTTCCTGTAGTGGAGGATTCCTCGCCGCGAAGAAGATGGAGACGCCGCTACGTCTCGCTCAACCGCCTCGCCGCCGTCGTGCCGTCGCAATGCTCGATTGCACTCTCTCTCTCTCTCTCTCTCTCTCTCTCTCTCTCTCTCTCTCTCTCTCTCTCTCTCTCACGCATACACACACACACACACACACAAGGAGATGAAGAAGAAGAAGATGGAGATGGATCAAGAGAGAATGAGTGAATTTTAGGTTTAGTTGACTTTTATATGAGCTCGCCCCATTCACACTTGGACGCCCATGCTTAGCCAACTAATCCCTTAAATGTTCCAGTTAGAGTGCGCCTCTCATCGGCAATCACTCTTACCCTTTTCCTATTGGACCGACAAGCCCGGTACCTGACTCTACCAAGTAAATAATACAATGTCCGTCGTAAGTGATAGGGTGTCCGTGAGCCATGAGGGTTAACAGATGGCGCTGTTAACAGCCCGCCTTGGCTAACGACTAAGATGTACTCAAAGTAATATTCAATTAATTGATGATTCCGGTGATTGGCTGAGCTGTCAATGTCTCTTGTTCTCTCTCTTTAACACCTCCCACAGCCAGAGGCCCAGGGCCTGCCTGGCTCACGTAACGAACATATATCCCTCGACATCTTTGATGAACCCGACGTGAAACGAGCCGGGGTGGGAGGTAAAGATGGAGAATTTAGAGTAGATGATTGCAGAGTTAAGCGCAAACGGTTTTGATGATAAGTCAACAGTTCTAGATTTTTCAAAGATGCTTCAATTGGTTCAAGGATCTCTGCTTGAAATAAAGATCGTAAAGAAGAAAAATCAAATGGATGAAGCTTTGGATGCAGCTTTAGATGCAGTATACGATGAGAGACGACTCTTTGATGGATACGATCCAGAGGGCTACCTAGAGTGGTATGAGCTGGAGACCAAGGTAAGAGGGATACCAGAAGAAATGATGATCAAATCTTTTGAGCAATTAGTGAGTTTAGATGTGAAGGAGCAGATTCAAGAGGTTACCAGAGCTTGCGGCGACGACTGGGAGTATTTCAAAGAAGCTATTGTGCAAGTACGTTATGAGCAGTATGAAAGCTATCAAGAACAGAGTGAAAGTCTACCGAACTACGCAGATATCCGAGGACAAGTATGATCAAAGTTAGAATCTGTGATCAATGAGTGTATTGTGCAAGATACTACCTTCTTACAGGCTAATGATGAAGACATAGTCAAAGCTGTATATGAAAAGTTGGGGTTTGCAGATGCCTTGCATGAAGTAGAAGTCCTTGAGGGTGAGTCTCTACAGTCTCAAACTACACAGGGTGAATTTTTTAAAGAACATATCCCTGTAGTACAAGAGGAAAAGAAATCAGGGGATCAAAACAACGAAGTGGCGAAAGCTCAGGAAGAAATTGTGTAGGTGAATGAGTGCAGCCATATATCAAGTAGACATGCGGGAAGATTCAGTTACAACAGATACGTTTGCTACTGACTTAGAATCAGAGCAAATTTTTTTTGGTATAGCCATAGAGGTGATTGATGATACTGGTACAGGTTTTGCCAAACATATGTCATAGATCAAAGCAGGGCTATTGTTGAGAGCAGCAAGATGCCAGATTTATCAAATTTGGATGTACCAGATTTTGAGGACTTGGCTAAGCAAGATTATGTGCTTGATTCAGAGGGGGTGCAGACTCCTTCAATGACAATTTTTTGTGAAGCACAACTACCAAATTGGAAAACTGACCTTGAACGTGATTATGTTGATTCAGAGGGGGTGCAGACTCCTTTGACACGATTTTGGGACCTAGAGCTACCAATCTGGAAGACTGATCCTGAATTTGATGATGGTGATTTAGAGAGGGAGCAAACTTCTTCTCTATCAAGAATTTGTGAGACAGGATCCACACTATTGCAAAATGATCATGAAATTGATGATGCTGATTCAAAGGGGGTGCATAGTGAAGTGCAATCTCTTGTTGATGAATATGATTGGTTTCATTGTGCCGATGATACAGACAAGGGAGTAGATGAAATTTTCAATGTGTATGCTAAACTTTGTGCCGTAGAAGTGCAAAGATATTTGGATGAGGGTGAAAGACTTAAAGAGTAGTTTACAGCAGATGCATTTAGTATGCATGTCACATGTGGAAATCTTAGTTTACAGTAGCCTGAGATGTGTAGGATGGAGGGGCCTTCTCAAGCGGTGGACCTAGATCTTATGTGCTTACTAGACGAAGCTTTGGAAGGGTTCTCAAACACAGATGCTAGGGATACCAATCAATCCAGAATCATGCATGAGCCAGTTTGTTCAGATTCAGCAGATGATGAACTTATGCAGTTGTTAGATGATGCACTACTTGATTTTGAACCTCTACTAGATAGAGGATTGTTTTCTGATGCATCTTTTGAGCCTAATGAAGAGAGTTTTTCTAGAGACTTGATGTATTTAGATACGTATGATTGGGATTCCGATACTAGTTAGAGTGAAGGTGCACTGCCAATGCTTTACCTGTGATTGATGATCGACAATTGGCTGAGCCATTTGCACAGGGGATATGGCAGTATCTGATGCTACCTGATGCCATATGGGATTTGATGTTACCCTATGATGTAGGGGATTTTGAGCTAGCTTTTGATCCAGGAGGTGACAGGTATATGCATGGTCCTGGGCAATTGACTTATGGGCTAATTTGTGTTTATGCTCTACTGATTGGAAATTATTGTCTTTTCCCTATGATCCTGGAGGATGGTACAAAATTTTTAAAGGAATGCTCACAATGGGACAAATGATTGGGTTCCCGTTTGATTCCAAGCGGCTACTAAAGTGCCAGTTGCAGATTTGAAGAGTACCATCTATCTGATGTAGAAGGTTGCATGATACAAGATTTTGTTTCCTAGATTATGCTAAGTCAGAATAGTTTTGGTTATGCATTCAATAAGATTACATGGCTGGCTTCCAGCTGACTTCTTTGGACAATTGCAAAAGTATCTTCACATCTTTTGAGTTGGTTTTTCTACTAGAACTTGAAGTAAAGGACTTCACGGCCATTCCTTGTGCAGACAGAGTAAGGCATACTTGAGCTTGACATGGTTCCCTTAAGAGAGCTTAATGGTCAAGTTGTGTGCATCATTAACTGGAGCACTTGAGTCTGGCGGGGTTCATTAAACAGGATATCCATAATTGAATGCTTTGAAGATACAGCACATACAGTTCAGATATTTTTGTTGGGCAGCTACCTAATGATTAAGCTAGAACATTGATGATACGGTATAAGCCTTATTTCATTTTTTAAAATTTTTACCAATTACGTGAGTCTGATGATGGCAAAGAGCTTAAGGTACCTATAGAAGATGCAGATTGAAGTGCACTTGGCACAGACCGTAGGCTGTGCAGGTTCAGAGGGGGTGGATGTTATGCAGCTCCACTCCCATGCTAAGAAATATGCCAAGAAGATACACATCAAGCTTATTGGAAGCCTACTTGATTAATGGTCAGTGACCAGGGCTTGTTAACAAGCCAAGTTTAATTATTAATGTATGCCAAATGCGGCTTAAAAGGGCCAACTGATGCCTTAATGATGCTAAAAAGGACTATGCTTGAAGTGAGCACATATGGGATATTATCAACTAGAACTAGTGTTTGAAGTGCTCTACCCGCATGTCTTTACGGCTCGTCGATAGAAGCTACGATGAAGAAGTTATGGCAGTTTGAAGTTTAACTCGATTGCATATCCGTACCGGATTGGGAAACTGTAGCTGGGTTGACAGAAATGAAGTGAATGCACACGCCTGAAGTGCTCACTTTGTGGAGCGCCTCGATCTTTTCAGATCAGCAATCGGAGTTTGGGTTGCCAAGATATTAGCCACCGTTAAAGATTCGCCGAGGACCGGCTCTGTGCCAGTCCAGTCCGCTCGGTCGTTGTGCCATGTGGGAATTTTACAGCATAAAATAGGGTTTGTATGTGTTCTATGAAGCTTGAGAAGTCTATAGGAATTTATGGCTCGTCAGACAGAGTCCAGGTTGATGAGATAATATGGCTTGAGGCTGGTGTCAGTTGTCGGAATTGCTAAACTGGATAATTTGGCATCATCCGAGAAGTTGATACAAGAAATAAACAATCAAGTGCGAAGAAATTCCTTCCAACAAATGCAATCATGTGTATGTGCATCTTAAAAGCATGTGGCATTATTCGAGATGTTGATATGGGCAGTAAAATTTGCAATGATATTGTCAGTCGAGGCTACTAAAAATCAAATATGTGTGAGGCCATGCATTGGTCTGTGTGCATACCCAATGTGGTGCCATTGAATGTGGTTGACCGATATGTATACCAAATGTGGTGCCCTTACAAGTGGCTAGGCCACCCAATAGAATCGACAGCCGGCCGCCCAAGCTAAGTGAAGATGGTCGCCCATGGGATGGCCAATTAAGAGAGGATGTGGATTGTGTGTGGACAAAGAGGGAGAAAAATATACGACGGCGCCGTCGTTGCCTCTCTTGAAAAGCATGGCAATTTGGTTTTTTTATGGAGGGAGAAGTAAAAAGAACTCATGCTAGGTTAGGGAAGAAGAAAGGAGAAGGAAGGAGTGCACCGTGGAGAGGAAAGAAAGAAGAAAGAAGAGAAAGAGAAGGGAAAAGAAAAAGAAGAAGAAAGAAGGAGAAGAAGAAGAAGAAGGAGGAGAAGAAGAAGAAGAAAGAAAGAAAGAAAAAGAAGAAGGAAAAGGAAGAGGTGTGGCGAGCTTGGGGAAAGAGGGTGCTCTCTCTCGAGCTTGCACAAAAGCGACCTCGGCTCGAAGCAAGCAAAGCTCTCTCAAGCTTTTTCTCACTCTCTCTCGTCCTCGGTTAAGAGCAAAGGGAGAAGCTCTCTCTCCCTCTCGACCTTGATGCAACAAAGGGAACGAAGAAGTCAATGAGTTCGAAGGAGGAATAGGGTAACCAAGGAAAGACAAAATCTCTCTCTCTCACTTTCAACCTTGGTGAAGTAAGGAAGGCGGAGTGGGAGAAAATTGGTGAAGTAAGGAATGCGGAGCGGGAGAAAAGTGGTGAAGCAAGAAAGGCAAAGTAGGAGAAAAGTAAAGAAGCGGAAGGGCATGGCATGTGAGGACTAAGGAAATTGAAGGAGAAGCGTGAAGGGAGGAGCATACAAATTCTCTCTCTCTCTCTTTCGAGCTTGTTCTCGACTGGTCCTCGGTAAGCAAATCAAGCAAAGGAAGGGAGAAGAGGGAAAATATAACAAAACTAGAAAGGCGAGAGGAGCTTGGTCGAAGCAAGTAAGAAGCTTGAGGAGAAACTCGAGTCGAGGTCAAGGAGGGAAATTTCTCTCTCTCTCGAGCTAGTTCTTGGCAAGGCAAGAAGCAAGTAAACTTGTCCAGGTCGAAGCGAGTAAGCTTGAGAAGGCGAGCTTGGTCTTGAACCAAAGCAAGAGAAAAAAGCAGGAGAAGGCAAAAGCAAGGTAAGAAGCAAGAGGAAAGCACAAGGCAGTGCAAAGCGCACAAAGCAGGATAATTGATAGCTTTATGATTGAGGCAGTGAGCAAAGTCGAAGCTTGCAGAATCCGCGAGGTATTTGAAGCAGATAAAGCGACATGAGGGAGTTTCCATCACCATCATCAGCTAATGTTTGATTAATCATTCTGTTAAGCTCAGTGTCGTTAACGGCCCGATTAATTCTGTAAAGTGGGAGCTTAAACTCCTAGTTAGCAGATGATCCAAGTGACGGCGCTGTTAACAGCCCGCCTTGGCTAAGGACTAAGTTGTACGCAAAGTAATATTCAATCAATTGATGATTACGGTGATTGGCAGAGCTGTCAGTGTCTCTTGTTCTCTCTCTTTAACACCTCCCACAGACAGAGGCCCGACGCCTGCCCGGCTCACGTAGCGAACATATATCCCCCGACATCGAACACCTCAAAGTCGTTACACTTTTTCCAAATGGTGCCATGGGAGGGATAGATGTTAGTCCCGGGACATCCAGCAGAGCCGGTATGCCTGGGACTCTACATGCAACATTCACTAAACAGGACATGCTCGAATTGCATCTAAAGTGGACACAAGCCTTCATGGCTTGTGGAATCCCATTTAATGTCATAAGAAATCCTATTTTCAAAGATTCCCTAATGTCAACTGCAAAAAAAGGATTCATCTATCTTGATTATGATAAAATTCGAACAGAGTATGTTGACAGAGTCAAGAGCAGTACAAAAGCAATTCTCAAGCGAACAGTGCTTGACTTTGTTTCAATGTCTAGTTGTACAATAGCCCTCGAC
The DNA here is from genome assembly GCF_014529385.1 of Adiantum capillus-veneris. Lineage (NCBI taxonomy): Eukaryota > Viridiplantae > Streptophyta > Polypodiopsida > Polypodiales > Pteridaceae > Adiantum > Adiantum capillus-veneris. The sequence continues at coordinate 83,859,445 of NC_140959.1, read as the reverse complement.
GGATGGACCAGCTGTCAGAAAAAACCATTGATTAATATCATGGTAATTTGTCCCAAAGGTGCAATGTTTTTGGAGGCCATTGATACCTCATTGAAAGAGAATACGTCTTTCTACTTGACAAAGGTATATGAGTGAGCTATTGCTCAACTGGGTGGACCGAAGAATGTGACAGCTATTGTTAAAGATAATGCTTCAAACTACAAAGAAGCAGGTTTAGCCATTATGGAAAAGTACTCCGAAATTACATGGATTGGATGTGCAGGTCACACCCTGAATTTACTCCTAAAAGATATGGGCAGATTATTATTCATAAAACTGGTTCTTATTGACGCTAATCACATAGTCAAGTTTATACGAGAACATCAATTTACATATACTTTATTTCGCTCCAAGTCTCCGAAAAAAGCACTTCAAATTTTTTGTGCCACACGGTTCGCTACATCATATTATGTTTTCAATAATCTCATTGAAGTGTGAGTGGCTCTTATAGAAACTATTGCAGATCTCCATTGGGAGGCTTGGCTTAGCAAGTATCCAAGCCATTGCAAAGCAGGTCAAAAATGTGTGTCCTTGGTGCAATCTCCTCTCTTTTGGCAGAACATTGACAAACTTGTCGGGGTTAGTAAGCCCTATGTGGAACTACTAAGGGCTGTTGACACAATAAGTTTGTCATTGGTAAGGTTTAATGGATCATGTCTGAGGTGTTGCGTCAAACCAAAGAATACAACCACTACAGTGCAAGAGAGAGATCATAGATCATGCATCTTGTGGAAAAACGATGGGCTCAAATGCACACACCATTGCATGGTGCTGCATTTATCTTGGATCCAAAGTTCCAGATGAACGAACAAGCCTCCAACAAAGAGGTGATGAGAGACTTTAGAAACGTCTGCTCGCAGTTGTTGCCAGGCGATGATGGCATGGATGCATTCCAACAGAGGGTGGATTATGCCAATAGGGAAGGAAATTTCGGAGATCCTTGGGTTCTTAATAGTGTAAAAAAGATTTCAGGCCCAGTATGGTGGAAAGAATATGGAGGAGACGTAGTTGAGTTACAATACGTGGTGACCAGGGTGCTTTTGATCACGGCATCTAGTGGTAGCTGTGAGCGCAATTGGTCTTCTTATGACTTTGTGCACTCAAAGCGCAAAAATTTCTTAATTCTTGCTCGTGTCGCAGACCTTGTGTAAGTCTTTTGTAACATGTGTCTCCTTCATGCACCCACAAATATAGCCACACGTGCGACCGAAGTACACTTTGGAGTGCTCCAAACTCATGCAACTATGGCGGAACAGAGGTGTAGCGACAATGAGATGGAATGGGAAGTGGCTATAGAATGTTCAGACAGTGAAGAGGTTGATGACCTGGTGCCTGTGATAGATGGCAAAATGTAAACATCTTTTCATGAATATGTATCTTACTTTTTCTCACCGTAGCTTCCTATTGAGCTATATATCTCACTTTTTTTATTTAGTAGTAACAAAGTCAAGTATTGAAGAGAATTCGTATAAACATAAGTATTGAGGACATTGCTTGGCAATCAAATAAAAGGACATTGGTTGACTCTCAACAAAGTCATCAATTAGCAACTCCAAAACAAATTCATTGCCATAAACATAGAGAGAACACAATGTGTCTCAAGAGTATGAGGTAGAGAGTGTGAGCAATAGACAACTAGAAAGCTCCAAAATTAAAATCGATCGAAAATGTGTCAAACAACAACGTGCGTTTTTTTTTATATAAATCTAACGTATCAATCGATACTAAATATTGATTGATAGTTTATTGATCGATAGATTATAAATTATTTGAAATACCACGTATTTTACGATAATACGCGAATAATGACGAGTTATTCGATATAAATTGCATTATTCGATCGAATAAATGCAATGCAAATGAGAATAACAAGAGTGCTTGGGTGGAGAGAGCAACAAAAAGTATAACACCTAGTTAGATAGCATAAACTTCAACAGAGAGAGAAACTAAGCTATTGACAACAGTTGAGGACCAGATTTACATGGAGCCGGTACCCCCTCCAAAAGTCTTTGTATTATGGTTTCTCCCATCAAGAGAGACATTTCACAATACAATTCTTTGTGTTCCTTCAATACTAGCTAGTGCAATGAAGATGCAAACTTCATGCACTAAGCAAAACACTTATCAAACACAACATCAATTCCCTCACAGTCTCAGACCCAAGACCTCACACACCTTTGAAGATGGTGAGAGCTAGCGGGGTATGAGAGTAGATTGAGAGGAGGAAGGAGTATTCTTACGAGAAAGATGTACATCTCCTCACATAATCACTCATATCAGCATAGCTTAGCTTAGTAATTAGCATGGTAGAGGAGATGAGCATGCATTGAAGCTTGGCTCTTGGTTGGATTTGCATCACAAAGCCAAGAGTTGTTGGTGTAGGCCTCCCTTCTCACAAGCTTGGAGTAGGTGGTAAGCTTTCCATTAAAGCTTGAGAAGAAGAGAGAGAGTCTTCTTGCTCCACACATAGACTAGTGTGAGTGTGTAATGCAATAATTCCTTGAGCAAATCAGTCCCCCTCTCTCTCTTGGTCGACCCCTCTTGCTATTTGCTCATGCAGACACCCCATTGGACCTCCCCAGGCTTAGCCAATAGGATTTCAGGAGAATAAGTGATAGCCTTTTGACATGTGTCCCCCTTTCCCCTTTTGTGAGATCTTTAGGTAATCAACTAATGTAGCTAAACTCTCATTGGACCCCTTTGTCTCCTGGCCAATAGGAATCAGGCTAGCCATTGGGCTGTTGAATGCTCATTGGACCCCTTGGGAGACTGTCCAATAGTCTTCTAGAGAGCTTAATTCTTATTGGTTCTTTTATTAAGTGTTTTTAAATTAATTAAACTAGATTTACTCTAGCCTAATTCTCATTGGTCCACCTCCATGGCCATCCAATAGGATTTGGGAACACCTTGTGGGCATCTAGGCTAGGGAACGGACATGTGTCCCTCATTCCCTTTGTGTAAAGGGAGCTTGTGTGTGTGTGTGTGTGTGTGTGTGTGTGTGTGTGTGTGTGTGTGTGTGTGTGTGTGTGTGTGTGTGTGTGTGTGTGTGTGTGTGTGTGTGTGTGTGTGTGTGTGTTTCTCTCTCATCCCCTACTTGCAAGGATTGCCCCCTCCTATGTAGGGATTATGAAGACTTTTTGGGACACACACAAGCATCCAGTTTCCCTAGTGTTTGGCCTTTGGACACAACCTTTGAATTTTGGAACCTTAGCATTTTGGAAGTCTTAATGGGCTGAACCTTAGGGTCTTTTTAGCCCATTGTTGCACATTTCTCTTTTGCAGATGACCCCCCTTTTGGATCCCTATTTGTGGCCGGTCTACTAGCTTAACCAATATTCTAGCTTTTTCTCCCTTGGCACTTCCCCATATTAAATGATCAGTTTAACATGAGAAAATCATTTAGGAGAATTAGATATTGATTATTATGACATTACCTCTCTCTTGAAATCATAGTCGTCCTCGACTATGGGGTAGAAAGATAAAGCATATTCATTAGTCCTTTTTCTAGCGGGTAGAGGATCCCTATGTTACCCTACGACATCGTTCCAGAATGGATGACTAGTCCATTTGGCGCTTGAGAGCCTAAGTTGCCGCAATCATGTATGCACATTAGTCCTATCAATCTTCCATAGCAGAGTGACAAGATCTACTTGTTGTTTGGGAGACGTCGTCTCCGCAAACTTAATCTAAGCATGTATACTACTTCATTTTTGTGCACAATGAAAAAAAAGAGTCTTATAAGACAAAAACTCTGTTCTTTTTTAATATTTGTACATTTGCTTACTCTAGGAAAGCGTTGTAAGCATTGACAAGGTTTAGGTTATCCTTTAATTGTATGCCTTGCATCCATCTAGCATCATCAAATGGATAATTCTTAAACTTAATAAGATATCATCGGATTGTCTGACCGCCTCTTAATACCTTGTCATCATGTCGGAGAATGGACTCGGGCTGCAGCACCTCTTCTTCGTCCTCGATCTCCGGTGGGTCTTCAATAGTTGGTTCTTGTGGTGGCTCTCCTTTGTAAGGATTTAGTAGGCTCACATGGAAAGCATTGTGTATGAGCCGATGGCTAGGCAACTTGAGTTAATAGGCCATCTCATTGATTGGCCTTAGAATTTGGAAGGGACCATAGTACCTTTTTGCTAACTTAGCATAGTACTTTTGGTGTCCCGTAGGATTATTGCCTGTCGTGTGCCTTAATCGAGCCTTGGGAAATTTGAGTAAGACCCAATCATTTTCTTTAAAGGCTTGGGCTCTTATGTGCTTATCAGCACAACAGCCTTTTTCCTTTGCTATGAGATAGAGATAGCATCCTTAATCTTTTGGAAAATTTCTTGTAGGTCTCGGCTATACTCATCTGCAACAAAGATCTTCCCGTGTACTTTAAGTAGCAAGGGAATTTTTTATCTTCCCTCAATTACCTCAAAAGGTGATTTTCCCTTGGAAGTATGTACAGTGTTATTGTAGGCATACTCCACTAAGAGTAAGTACTTCTCCCATTGGGACCTTTGATCTACTTCCGTTACATAGGCTTTTAGTAGATCGAGAATTGTTAGGTTAGCTATTTCACTTTGACCATCCGTTTGTGGGTGATAGGCTAAAGAGAAATTTAGCCTTGTCCCTAAATACTCAAAGAGACCCTTCCAAAAATTACTGGTCATTCTAGGATCTCTATCCAACATTATGGACATTGGCAAGCCGTGGTACTTGAAGATTTGTGATATGAAGAGGGTTGCCATTTGATGGGCTTTGTTAGTCTTTTTGACAGGTATAAAATGATCTTGTTTACTGAATCTGTCTACTATCATCCATATTCTCGTATTCCTATGGATAGACTTAGGCAATCCAAAGATAAAATTTATGGATATGGTCTCCCATGGTGAATTAGGGATTGGCAAAAGTTGAGGCAATCCAGGTTGTCTCCCTCCATCAAAATTCGTCTTTTGGCATACCACACCTTTAGAAACATACTCTTGTATGTTTGCTTTCATCGTAGGCCAATAGAAATATAATTCAATCCCTTTTAGGGTAGACTGAATCCCTCTATGCCCCGCATAAGGAGGAGCATGAGATTCATACATTACTTTCTCACGTAGTGAGTTGGTAATGCATAGTCTATTGCCATAGAGAAGATAACCATCTTGTAGAGTAAATGGTTCCTCTTTCTTCCTTAATGTAAGAGCTGAAATCACATCTTTAAAATCGAGATCAATAGCATACTCATCTATCATAGAAGATAGATCATTGTGAGTTTCTACAGAAACCGCATTCACTTGTGGTCGTCTTGAGAGTGCATCGGCTACTTGATTATGCTTGCCAGCAATGTGAGCAATATGAAAATAAAATTGTGAAAGAAAATTTTTCAACCTCATTTGTTTGTCGGAGAGCTTGGTCTGCGTCATGAAGTACTTAAGACTTTGGTAATCCATTCGCAGAATGAAAGGAGTCCCCAATAAATAGTGCCTCCATGAGTCTAAGGCATGTAGAACTGCGAGGAGTTCCTTTTCATATATTCCTAGAGCTTGCTTAACAGGGTCGGGCCTCTGACTTTCATACCCTATGGAGTGCCCTTCTTGGAGCAAAACAACTCCAAGGCTATCATGACAAGCATCACATTGGACCTCAAATGGCTTTGAGAGATCTGGTAGTGTAAGCACAGGTTGAGAGATAAGCTTTTCAAAGCATTGTTCTCCTTGGCAGACCAAGTATACCTAACGTTTTTCTTTGTTAGGTCATGTAATGGTCCTGCTATTAGTGAGAACTTTTCTACGAAGCATCTATAGTATGCACACGTACCTATAAAGCTTTATATTTCATGAAGATTCCTTAGTTTAGGCCATCCTTTTATTACCTCTAACTTTGATGGATCCATTTGGATGCCATCTTGAGAGATAATGTGACCTAAATACTGAATCTCTTGTAAGAAAAATTCACTTTTCTTTCTATTAACATAAAGTTTATTCTCTGTTAGAACTTGAAATATTACTTGGAGGTGTTGTTTGTGTTCGTCTGATGAAATAGAGTAGATGATGATATCATCAAAGAACACTCCAATAAAGGTTTAGTGAGGTTTGAATAGCTTCTCCATCAAGCGGTTGAATGTGGCTAGTGCATTGGTCAAGCCAAAAGGCATGACAATATTCATAAAGACCAAATGTAGTGCGAAATGCGGTCTTTACAATGTCTTGATCAACTATCCTTATTTGATGATAGCCACTTTTTAGGTCAATCCTATTGAAGTAAGTCGATCCTTGTAACTTATCAAATAGGTCTTCTACCCATGGAGCAGGAAACCTATTCTTGATAGTGATCCTATTTAGTGCTCTATAGTGGACACACATGTGATATGTGCCGTCTTTCTTTTGCACTAATAGCACAGGTGAGAAAAATGGAGATGAGCTCGGTCTAACCATGCCCTTCTCAACTAACTCATGCACTTGCCGCATAATCTCCTCTTGTTGAGCTTAAGAAACTCTATAAGGAGGTTTACTAGGCGGTGAACTTCCTGGAAGAAGTTCAGTTGCATGGTCATCATTGCCCCGTTTAGGAGGTAGCTCATAGGGGATGTCGTCAATAAAGACATCTTGAAACCCCTTGAGAAAATTGGATAACTCTAATTCCTTCTGATTGTGTATATTTTCTTTTGCTAAACATTAGGTTCGTTTTCAGAATCTTTAACAAAAATCATGTACACGAAAATAGAGCGCTTTATTGACTTACTAAAAGCTTGCGGTGTTACCCATTTCCTTAGCATCTATGTACATATATTTTTCCCTGAACTTAAAGGAGATTCTCCTTTTAGGGAATTTAAAATTGGCAGCCATGCGATCAAACCATGGTGCCCCTAGGATTACATCCTCATGCTTGAGAGGGGAGATAAAGAAGTCCTCTTTTTGTCCACATAGCTTTGGACATGGAGCCTCAATTTCCCGATTAAGGGGGTGACTGAAGCTTCTTGCCCCTTGAAAGCACCATCTGCGGGTAGGAATCTGCCATCTCATAGGCTTGTATGCCTAGCTTGGTGGCCAGCTCTGTGGATATGAAATTGTGAGTAGAACCAGGGTCAAACAGAATAAAAGCATCATGTTCTCTTACCTTTCCCCAAGCATGGCATAGAGGAGATCCTTTATGATGAGTTTCCTCCTCTTGGATTTCGACCAAGGTAGCTCTATGAGGTTCATGGCGGGTGTTCTTTTGGGGACAAGCATGGTACACATGCCCTTCCTCGCCGCACTTGAAACAGTGATTATCCTTGCGATAATGCTCAAGATCTTCAGGAGAGTGTTTATTTTTGCCTTTGTAAACTCCCTTCTCTTTAGCTTTGTTGGAGTTGCCCTTAGGGGACTTTTGGACATTGTCCTTCCCCTTAGGCTCATTGGAACCCTTGTTTCTTGTGGGCTTAAAATTTCTCTTTTAGCCCCTGTTTGGAAAATTGATTCGAGAGGCCACCATAGTATGGTGTATAACCGCCGATATGGTGTGTGGCCTTTGGGAGTTGACATACTCCGCCATTTTTTTGGTTAAGCCCGCAAAAAATTGTTGCTTTTGCTCTCCAGAATCCGACTTCTTGAAGACAGTGGCTTTGAGTTGTAGGTCCCAAAACTTGTCTACATATTTGTGAATGGATTCATAGGTAGACTCGATTCAAGCTTCGCCATTCGGTGAGTACTTTGTCTTTGGCATCGATGGCCAAAAACAGCTTCATAATGGAAGCTCTTAAAGCTTTCCATGTTCGTGGAGCTTCATCTTTGGCCCATAGGCTAGACCACCATTGCCTGGCGGACTTTTGAAAGTGCATAGCTACATGGCGTAGCTTAGAGGACTCCATGAAGCTCTCATCTCCAAACGTCGCATCAAATTGTTGGATAAAGGCCAAGACGACTTTGTCCATAGCACCAAAAGTGTCATCGTAGGTAAGGAAAGAGATGCTCTTCCCTCCCTCTTTGAACGTTTTGAGCTTGCATGACCTCTTTCATGCGGCATAGGATTTCCTATGGCCTCTTCTTTTTTATGGTTCAAAGGTTGCACCATCACTTTCTTCATAAGATGAAGAATTTGAGGAAGATGGAGAAGACGGTAACCTCTTTCTGGCCTTTTTTTTTTGCCTTCATCTTCTTTGTCTCCACCATCACTTTCATAAGAGGAAGAGGATGAAGAAGATGGAGAAGAGGGTGTCCCCTTTCTCGCCTTTTTCTTCTCTTGATTTTTGTCATCCCTCTTTGAATTATGGTGTGGAGAACTTTGCGAAGGTCTTCTCTGTTTTGAATGTGATGGAGAGCGTTTAGCCTGCCGTCTTCGTGGAGCCATCTCCACCGAGGTGGCAGGAGACTCACTTCTTTCTCGTTCCTTTGGTGGGGGCTCTTGAGTTCTCCTTTGAGAAGGAGATGCTTCATCAAGGAGAAATTTTTTGGGCCCTTCATATGGATCCTCTCCTTATTCCTGAATTGGAGAGAGGCCTCTTTTGGGAGTCTCACAAGGAGGCTTCCTAGGTACTCTCTTGTCATGGGTGGGAGCTTGGAGAATCCCATGAGCACAAAGCTGTCGTTGCACTTCACTATGGAGGGATGGATTGCCCATGGCTTGTTGAAGCCTAGAAACAAGGTAGTTAACAAGCATAGGGGCATCATTAGTAGCCTGCTCATTAGCAAAATTAAAGTTATCAACATTAATTTCACTCTCTTTACTATTTTCAGCCATTCTAACAACTTTTAGGTGTAAAATTTTTAGGTGTACTTTGGCACTTCAAGACCTAGTTGCTAATCCTCTTTACCCCTTTAGAAAAAGCACTCAAGCTACTGTACCCGTGGCTCGAATACCATTAATTGCAAGGAATAGAAGAGAGGGTCGTTCAACACCAAAACAACACCGGCTCCTATCAAGCTTCTAATAGCTCAATAGTGGTTAAGCCGTAGGCAAGCCTCGTAGGACTCCACTATTAAGACCATATCTCTCGACGGTGATGGCCCGTTATCTGCACGAAGGCAGGCGCACTGCAAGGCTGAAAAATACCTATTCTACTTACTCACGTGCAATCAATAATACCAACCATTCATAGCTAGCTTGAGGACCTCCCTTCTTGAGCAAGATAAGAGAAACCTTGTGCTTTGATATCAATTTAATGGCCTAGTAACTTGTGTGTAGTGGAAAATAGCATGAACATAGTGAGTATTTCATTAGAATAGATTCCTAATGAGAATAACAAGAGTGCTTGGGTGAAGAGAGCAACAAAATGTATAACACCTATTTAGATAGCATGAACAATACTTCAAAAGAGAGAGAAACTAAGCTATTGACAACAGTTGAGGACCGGATTTACATGGAGCCGGTCCCCCCTCCAAAAGGCTTTGTATTATGGTTTCTCCCATCAAGAGAGAAGTTGTTAAGCAAAGAAAACACTGACATAGTTCTTTTTAATCACAAGAATGCTTGAAGAATACCATGTAATGAGTAATTTGAGTGTCGGTCCATGGTGTCTTGAATGATTTTTTTAATAGCTAAAGGTGCTCTTTCCACTTGATCCTCTTGTGACCAATCATCTTTCTCACACATCAAAAAGAGTGCTTATATGGAACACCACACATCAAAACCTTGGCGTTGCGAGTAGCTAGCTCCTAGTCCTTCATGGCCATATGTAGTTTTTTTCCATTGTAGATACTCAACTTTGGTAACAATGGTGGAGTGATATATCCTTACACATTTTTTTAGCTTTTGCGCCTAATGGTTAAGATAAAACTTGCATGCCTTGACCTTGTCAATGGATGGTTTGGAAGGCACGTCCTTCTCATTTATTGATCCTTTTTTATCCCAATGGATTTTGACATTGCATGGAGACCCAGATTTGACAATACTAGTTTAAGGGCCTCTAGAGCCATCTGAAGCTCACCGGACTTCTTGATTTTCCAAGAAAACCCAATGTAGAGATATACGAACTTCTCCACAATTATGCAAAGGGCATGCATTGTACTAATGTAGACATTGACAAGTGGAAAATTTGGAACTGGGCAAAAATTAGGGTGGGACTCGTTTCCTTGTGAACAAACTTTCATAGGTGATAACATAGCTTGGGATCAGTCATTTTTTTCTTTTTTATTTTGGCTATTAGGGAGAAAATTAATTGGCATGACCTTCATTGACTTTGCGACAAGTCTAGAAATAAAGATACTAAATATATCAGATCTACCAATAGTAATGTACTCATCATCTGGTAGGCCTCCCAATGCCAGAGTTGGTATATTTATGGTATATCTTAAATAATTATGATTGAGGTATTTTTTGAGTTGATCCTAAACCATGAACATATGATCGTTGTAATGTTTCAGGTACTAATGGTGGTTGTGTTCAAATTGCACATTATAGTCCCAACAAAATAGAAGAAGAGATGAAGTACGCTCTATTAAAACTTGTTGAGCCACATGTAGTCGATAAAGGCCTCGGTGAAATTTGTGAGGAGATGTCAGTGAATTCTACCGTTTATGCTTTTTTGTTCCTTCCCACCAACAATCCTTTGCATGGGCTGTCAGATACAATGGTTCCACATTGGAACAGTAAGTATGTGTGCCAATTTGGTCATTTGGCTCGGCTTGCACATGCAAATTCCAATTATAGAGGAGAATGTGTCATTGTGTGCCAAGCAGATGATCATGCAATGGTGAGAGACGTCATAGGAGTTGTAGGGTGGCAAGAAGACTACATCAACATGATAGTTTGCAAGACATAAATTTGCAAAAAGGACAATAGGATTGTGTGTGTTGCTCATCTCCGTGATGAAGAAGGGGCTACCCTTGTCATTGACAACCATTGATTTACCACAAGGGGAAACTTTTTTTTATCCTCTTGAGGAGGAGGAATGGAAAAAACAAGAAGATGGAAGACCATTTAGAGGTGAATTGAGGCATTCAAAACAAGTGCAAATGTGTTTTGATATTATTCTCCTAAAAAAGATTGTTTTTGAGGTATGGAGCACGGACATGGTCTAATGTGGCAAGTTCTCACTTAGTACAAAAACGAGCATGATGTAGTGGTGTAGTACAATGGAGATTGTGGGAAGAGTATGCCAATAAACTTTAGGTGAAGAGTATGCCAATAAACTTTAGGTGATCTTGGAAAAACATGCCATTTGCCTTAGAGGGATGCAAGAGCAAGGAAAGGAGCAAGTGATTGATTTGGATAAGATTAATGAAGGATCATGCACAGTGCCAAAGCCAAGTATTGTAGAGCTAGAACCACGAGTAGATTAGAAATGTGTACTTGAGTCAGCCCATATTTGACCTTTCAGATTCTTGTATCCCCATTTGGGCAACCATAATTTACTTTGAAATAAAGTTACAAAAGGTTCGTACAACATTGCTTCTAATTTTTTGAATTTCTTGAGTTTAGTTAAATTGATCAAGAAGAGAGAGAGAGAGAGAGAGAGAGAGAGAGAGAGAGAGAGAGAGAGAGAGAGAGAGAGAGAGAGAGAGCAGTGGGAAGTGGATTAATTTAGCATTGCACTTTGAAATTGTTTAAGTTATTAGAGAGAGAAAAAGAGAGGGATGTACAACTAGTTGGATAGAGCTAGAGAGATGGTTAGAAATACACTGGAGATAAAAATGTAGTAAGAAATAGAGATAGAGATATGATTGAAAAAGAGAACATAGTAAGCTTATTCCTTAGTTGAGCAATCTTTTTTGAACAACCATCGAGAAAGATTTTTTCCAATGTTTATGAAGGTATGCAATTTTTGAGAAAAGGTCCCCCTAAAGCTCACTCGAAACCTCAACTCCTTATCAAGGGCTTCACCTACTTTCCTACATTGGTTGTGGAATCAATGTTTTCTTTGTCTCAATAGATAGCATGTCCATAAACGGATCAATACACAAATCAACAAAACCAACTAGTTTAATTGAAATAGTTTAGAATGTTTAAAATCCTCACCTCAATGCTTGGATTCTTTTTTTAAGACCAGTAGGTCCAGCCTTCAAGGTTTTAAGATCCACAATTTCTTCTTTTGCACACAAGCACCTAAGCTCGTATCTTTCTTTCATAAGGTTCCCACTTTTTTCTTGTAGGACATGTAATCCTTGTGTGTATTGCAATATGGTTTTTTGGTCTTTACAATGCAAATGAGAATGTTGTAGAATCTCATTTGCTTGAGCATGAACCAATTTCAGCTTGGACAATAAGAGCTTTTTAATAGCCAAGAAATTCATTCTCTCCATCACTAGCAAAGGTCAATAAACCAGCAAGATTTGCAAATGCAAGAGAGACATTAGTCATAGGATTCAAAGGATAAAGCGGACCATGTGTCTCCCTCTGCTCTGAGTCTTTCTTTCTCTACTAGTGTCACTTGTGTGTTAGTTTTTTTTTCTTACATAATGGCTCATATTGAGGATCCAATGATATTTAGGATGTTTGGTAAGGAGGTCTCTGTGTATAGACAAGAAATCCATTAGCACTCACTGCAAGAAAAACACAAAATCGATTAGTGCTTAGTGCAAGAGTTGGTGCAAATAGAAGAAAGTTGATTCATTCAATCTCCCTCCAAGACAACGAGGTGCATTCAATGTCACTAAAAAGAGACATTCCTTGGTCATGGTGCTATGGGAAGAATCTACTTGTAAGTACATTTTCTAAACGGTTGTATTGAGGACACCTTTTCTTTTACCACACCTATTTTCTAGAGAGAGAACACCAAAATTTGTCTTTTCTTAGAAGGCTCTCCAAAAGACCTCCAAAATTTCCTAATTGTGGTATGCAAGAAACGAGACATGCCTCATTTCTGAGTGAGCTCCACCATGCTAACGAGACAGAGCATGTAGATGTGCACGTGTTATTGGACTTTGCAGAGATAGAGGTGGAGTAGGATTGCTCCAAGTGTTGTCAAAGTTTGTGCAAATAGAGGTAGAGCAAGTCTACTCCCTAGGGTCATAGACAGATATGACGAACATGGAGTTCTTTGATATGCTCATGCTAGAGACTGATGACTTGATGCCAGGACACATAGTTCCACCTATGGATGAGATGGGTGTAGGTATCCCAATATTGATGATGACACATCCATACATGATGACTAGTCATGATGATGTAGTGTATGTAGATAGCACTGAGGACGCTAGTATATACAGGTTTGTACAGATTTCCTCAGTGTTTGGGCATCTCGTGTATGACCCACTAGTGCTGAGGCCCGACCTATCACTTGCAATGGGTGAATTTGTAGCAGGGATTGTCACTCGCACAATGATTAACACTAGCATGATACATTGTGGAGCTATGCAGACCATACAAATATGTATGTGGGATAGTCATGCAAGCTCTAGCATGGATTTGCACGCTCGCCTATCACTAGAGCCGATATGGCTACATGTAGATTGAATGACTGAGCCAGTGGGCATAGGGTGAGAGATTCTCTCACCTATTTCTTCTCATGCTAGTAGTTTAGCTACTGGACCCACTTATCCACACATTCTCCTTTAAGTGGGAGTATGTTGGGGTAAAGGCGGCATATATGCATTTTTGTTGAGGCAAGAGCCTCTATGAGCAGGAACGGGAGTAGCTAATTGATGCTCCAAAAGCATGCACCACCTCGAGGTGGACGTCCGATGCTCGGAGTGGCTTGGTCTACTCTATGCATGTCTCTGAGGTACAAGATGTCATAGTCTTGATTTTGTTGTTGGCATGTGATGATCGAGAGATGAGACGTGTTTACTTCATGAGTGAGCTCCACCATGGTCATGCAGCCGTATAGAACATGTCAAGGGACTTTGTGGAGATAGAGGTGGAGCGGGATTGCTCCGATGAGACACAATAGATGTTGTCAGAGTCTGTGTAGATAGAGGTAGAGCTAGTCTACTCCCTAGAGACACATACATAGATGATGGACATGGATTTCTTTGACATGATCATGCTAGAGGCTGATGAGTTGATGCCATGACACATAGTTTCATCTATGGATGAGAGGAACGTAGTCATCCCAGTGTTAGAGACGATACATCCATACATGATGAGTAGGCAGATGACGCATTACTTATGCAGATATCAATGAGGAGTCTAGTGAATCCAGGTTTGCGCAAAATTCGAACATCTCATGCACAACCTCCTAGTATCAAGGCCCAACCTAGTAGCTGCAGTGGGAGAATTTACAGCAGGGATTGTCAAACGTACGATAATTGACACTAGCATGATGTGTTGTGGAGCTATTTAGACCACACAAAAATTTCTATGGGATTTGCATACAGTGTGGATACGCACGCTTGCTTTTCACTAGATCCAATACAGCTTCATGTAGATCGAGTGAATGAGCAAGAGGACCTATGTTGAGAGTGTTTCTCACCTATTTTCTTGTACATACTAATAGTTTAGGTAATAAGAGCACGTTTCTCTTCAAGTGAAAAGTTGTTGAGATAAAGGCGGCTTGTGCCTTGCCCTAGGACAGACGTATAATGTCCACCACCCACTGACCTCTCTAACCTACTCACTAATCCTTACTATATCATGCTCCCAAGTTTCAACAAGCAGTAAAACATTGGCTTTGCTTGTTAGTTCATATGTGCCAACCCCAATTTCCATGGGTATTAATTGCAATTCCAAAAGCATACTTTCAATTGTAACTCAGCCTCATAGGTCGCACATTCCTCTTTGCTCGAGGGATTTGCCTCCTCCTTGGGCACTTGGGGGGGTCACTATAATAAAAAAATGCTTATCACGTGGGTTCAACAATACAAATTATTTTTTTCTATATTTTTTTACGGATTTACATACAGAAGGGTGTTGAAAAAATGGCCTTGAAAAAACATTTACAGGTTGAATGTTGGAGATCTCTATTCATGGCCTCGCTATAGGATATGTATAGATGGGTATAGGTGCTTTGATGCCAAGTTGGCGGTCACTTGATAATTTCTTTGAGCAGTATATACCAATTTATGTCCAATCAACACTCTTTATTGTTTTATGCATTGTTTTTGGCTTAGTTCTGCTTGAGATTTTGATCTCTATGCAAAGGAGACTCTGTCAAAATTTCCACAAAATTTTTGCCATAAATTTTTAGTCTCACTCTCTTGCATTTGCTCTTATTAGTCATAGATGGTACAAACTTCACGACATGGAAGCGATGTATGCTTGATGTCTAGGTCAATAAGGGCCTTGCAACGCCATTAAAAGAGTGTAAAGATGGTGTTTACAATGATGATGAGTAGAAGGAGCTTGATGCTTGTGCTATGACGACCATTCGCGTACACCTTGGTGAGTCTATTTTCTTCACTATTATGGACAAGAGTACCACAAAGGAATTATGAGAGTCCATTATGCTCATCTTGGGATGGTAAGAGCACCTCAAACAAAGTTTTCCTCATGAAGAAGCTTATGCGTTTGAACATGAAAGAAGGTAGCAGTGCCAGTTCCCACTTAAATGAGTTCAATAGCTTATTTACACAATTGACTTCTAAAGGGCTGAATTTTGATGATGAAATGAAAGCCATTTTCTTGCTAAGCTCTTTGCCTGTATCATGGGGTACGTTTAACACTACCATTAGTAAATTTTTCCCTGAGGGCAAGCTTATTTTCAGTGATGTTACTAGTGCTTGCTCACAGAAGAGATCTGATGTCAATCTCTTGACACTAGTGGGCATGGTGATGCATTGATATGGCTAATGGAAGTAGCTAGAAAGACTGCCGATGACAAAGAGGTTGTAGTTGTAGCCGCGGTCATTCTCATGATCGCAAGAATGCATTTAACAAGAGTCATGGACGTGACACAAGGAACATTGAATGCTACCATTGTCACAAGAAAGGACACATACAGAAAGATTGTTGTTTATTGCAAAGAGAGATGGGTAAAGCTATTGTCGTAAGTCATGCACCTCTTAAAAGCAATGTGAAGATAGAGGAGCTCAATGTCATTGAGTCTTCGTATGTTGATGTTGTTCTTGACATGCCTCAGTACTGACTATTTTTCCCTTTTGATTTGAGTCCGGAGGCATTGTTAGCTCTTGACGAATGCTATGCACAAAATTGGATCACTGACTTAGGTGCTAGTTTTCATGTTAGTCCTCACAAGGAGTGGTTCTCCACTTATGCCTCTACACATGGTTCAATTAAGCTGGGTGATACTCATCAGCTTGAGATATGTGGCATTGGAAATGTGAATTTGTGTATGCGTAATGGTATCGAGTTTATGCTTCGAGGTGTTAGACATGTGTCAAAGCTAAATAAGAGCTTGGTTTCAGCAGGATAGCTTTGGCAATGGTCCTTGGATTACTAGAAAAGGTAACTTGGTCATGATCAAAGGCCAAAAGTCTATCCCATTATATTCCTTGTATGTCTCTTCTGTGAAAAAATCTCTATCTATGTAGCTGAGCTGCCTTCTACTGAGTTGTGGCATAGCCGGCTTGCTCATATGAGTCAGAAGGAAATGAAGCACTTATCGCATTTTGATTATATCCCTGTGTTAAACTATTTAGATTTTAGTTTATGTGAGCATTGCATGTACGGGTTACAAACTAGGCTTACCACATTGCCATTGGATAGAAAGTAAGGGAATCCTCTAGATTTGGTTCATAGCAATCTATGCGGACTTATGTTGCATAAGTCTCTAGGGGGCCCATTGTATCTCTTGACTTTCATAGATGAATTTACTCAAAAGGTGTGGGTCTACCTCTTGAAGAGGAAAGACACAATATTTAGTGTCTTCAAGTAGTTCCTAGCTATGGTTGAGAACCAGTTAGGCATAAAGTTGAAGGCTTTGCACACTGACAATGAGGAGAGTATGTCTCCACTGAGTTCAAGAATTTTTGTAGGAAAAGTGGAATTTGAAGGCTGTTTACTACACCATACACACCTACTCATAACGGAGTTACAGAGCGCATGAGTAGAGAGAGTCACTTCCATGCTATCTATGGAAAATTTACCTCAAGATCTTTGGGGAGAGGCTATATTTGACAGCAGTGCATATAATCAATAGGTTGCCTAGTACACCGTTGAATTACAAGATTAGTAAGAAGATGTTGACATGCAAGAAGCCCAATTATGATAGATTATGTGTGTTTGTGTGTGAAGCACTCTCACACGTGCCGAAGGAGCTTAGAAAGAAGCTCAAACCCAAGTCACACAAATGAATCTTCATTGGCTATGGTGTAGATGGAGAGATGGGTTATCATCTATGGCACTCAAAACCATAGAGAGTTATTTGCAGCCCACAAGTGATCTTTAACGAATCAAAGATGCCCAAACAGCCTGTGAAAGAGGTTGAGTATCGTAAAGTGAAATTCAAGGATGTAGCCTCAAGTCCAATTATGCAAATAGCTCAGTCTACTAGTGATGTACCTAGATGCTCTTGAGAGAGAAAATTCAAGCAGTAAGAAAATTCTCATGCCCTTGAGCATTTTCAGCTAGGTTTAGTCTATTTGTTGGTCACTGACTGTTTGGAGTCTACCTACTACCAAGAGGCTATTGAGATGGAATATAATGTGAAGTGGGAGCAAGCAATGCAATCTGAGTATAACTCGACTATGGCTAATGAAACTTGGGAATTGACAGAGTTTCTATCATAATAATCAATATCTAATTCTCCTAAATGATTTTCTCATGTTAAAATGATCATTTAATATGGGGAAGTGCCAGGGGAGAAAAGGCTAGAATATTGGTTAAGTTAGCAAACCGGCCACAGGGATCCAAAGGAGGGAAAATAGGGATCCAAAGGGGGGGCCATCTGCAAAAGAGCTATGTGCACCAATGGGCTTAAAAGACCCTACGATTCATCCCATTAAGACTTCCAAAATGCTAAGGTTCCAAAAGGTTGTGTCCAAAGGTCAAACATTAGGGAAATTGGATGCTTTGTGTGTGCGCCAAAAGTCTTCATCCATCCCTACATAGAAGGGGGCGAGCCTTACAAGTAGGGGATGAGAGAGAAACTTACACACACACACACAAGCTCCCTTTACACAAAGGGAATGAGGGACACATGTTAGCTCCCTAGCCCATATGCCACAAGGTGTACCAAAATCCTATTGGATGGCCTTGGAGGTGGACCGATGAGAATTAGGCTAGAGTAAATCTAGTTTAATTAATTTAAAAACACTTAAAAGAACCAATAAGAATTAAGCTCTCTAGAAGACTATTGGACAGTCTCCCAAGGGGTCCAATGAGCATTCAGCAGCCCAATGGCTTTCCTAATTCCTATTGGCTAGGAGACAAAGGGGTCCAATGAGAGTTTCGTTGCATTTATTAATTACCTAAAGCTCTCACAAAAGGGGAAAGGGGGACACATGTCAAAAGGCTATCACTTATGTTGCTTAATTACCATTGGCTAAGCTTGGGGAGGTCCAATAGGATGTTAGCAAGAGCAAATAGCAAGAGGGGTCGACCGAGAGAGAGAGGGGGCTGATTTTTCAAAGGCATTATCACCTAGACACTCACCTAGACACTCACACTAGCTCATGTGTGGAGTAAGAAGACTCTCTCTCCTTCTCAAGCTTTAATGGAAATCTTATCACCTACTCCAAGCTTGTGAGAAGGAAGGCCTACACCAACAACTCTTGGCTTTGTGATGCAAATCCAACCAAGAGCCAAGCTTCAATGCATGCTCATCTCCTCTACCATGCTAATTACTAAGCTAAGCTATGCTAATATGAGTGATTATGTGAGGAGATGTACATCTTTCTCGTAAGAATACTTGTTAACCCTCACGCACATTCCTATCACCTAAGACGGACGCCTATTATTTATTTGGTAGAGTCAGGTACCGCGCTTGTTGATCCATTAGGAAAAGGGTAAGAGTGATCGCCGATGAGAGGCGCACTCTAACTGGAACATTCAAGGGATTAGTTGGCTAAGCATGGGCGTCCAAGTGTGAATGGGGCGAGCTCATATAAAAGTCGACTAAACCTAAAGTTCACTCATTCTTTCATTTGTGCAATTGAAGAGTGCTTTTGCTTCATCTCCATCCTCTTCTTCTTCACCTCTTTGTGTGTGTGTGTGTGTGTGTGTGTGTGTGTGTGTGTGTGTGTGTGTGTGTGTGTGTGTGTGTGTGTGTGTGTGTGTGTGTATGCGAGAGAGAGAGAGAGAGAGAGAGAGCGATCGAGCATTGCGACGACGGCACGGCGGCGGCTCCTTCTTCTTCGTGGCGAAGAATCCTCCACAATAGTAGCAAGCGTAGAGCGGTGAGTGACACACCATCCCCATCTTTGAGCTTACTAGTTTAGACTAATTGAGTGCTTGGAGCCATTTATGGCTCGCACACAGTGTATCGGCAAGTTCCTTGCATTGACACGTACGACAGATGCGCACATTTTTGGCGCCATTTCCGGGGAAATGCCATACACTAAGCTTGAGTGGCACTCTATGCTTCTCTGTGGTGCAATTTCAATTGTAGGAAAGGTAGGGAAGGAAGGTGTGTGTGTTGAGAAGAAGGATTTTGTTTTGCTATTGTGTATTTCTTTGTTAATGAGGTTTTGAAAGGTACCGTGTTTTCTCTGTGATAAGGTGTTAGTATTAAGGTTGTTAGTTCTGTGTAATGTAAAGTACAGTAAGTAGGAAGTAGATCTGTTAGAGGTAATGAAGTGTGTTAGTGTGTAACAGTAGGTGTATTAGTTGTAAGTAGGTAGGTAGAGTGTGTGTGTGTGCTCGTGCACAAACCGCGGCGACCTTATCCCAAAATAAAAAAATAATAAAAATTTAAAGGTAGGACCGGAATCGAGAATATCTCCCAGACCCAAGCCCAATCTCATGCTCAGGCTCAGGCTCAGGCCTCAGTCGCCCTTTAAAATTACGTATTTTAGGTTCACACGTAGCTAAAAATCGACTTTTTTGAGAACCAACGAACCTTCAGGTGACCAAACGTTGTGTTGTAAAGCACACTGCGACCCTCTGAGTGATACGCTCGTTTTGAGCTATCACACACTTTAATAAAAAACAAATCATTAAAAAAATAAAAAAAAGGGAGTGAAAATGGACGCCTAAAAAAGTAAGCGGTTAACCTTCGAGGTTATTCGCCGATGCTTGTAGGGTGGCAAAGGCACATGCATCTGCGCTCTGGTCGTGTGCTAGAGACAGAGCAACTAGAGAGAATTTTGACTTACGCGAGTTCTCAGTATCCACCTACCTTAGGTTCCGGGCCCTCGGTGGGGACCCGAGGTAGTACAAACTAAGACCCAAACATAGCGGCTATTGACTCTTCCTCTGACTACGACGTCATGGAGGGTTTCCCAATGCCTAATCCCGATAGCTTAAGCCAAGACATGCATGCCATGGGCCCGTGGTCCGGGTCGAGAGTACTTAGCCACTTGAAGGAAACCTTTAGTAGAGCCACTCGCTCCAAACATGGAGCTAATGATGTAAATGAGGGGGGTGGGGAAGTAAATTCTCCATTCATGACCAACGTAGACCCTATGCCCTTAGAGAATGTGCACGTGAATACTTCATTCACTGCACCTCCTGACTCTTCAGAGCTATTCCCCTCCGAGGTCATATTACCCGATGGTAGAAACCTTGCCGAAGTGCAAGAGGTTGAGCGGTATATCCTTGCAACAAGGGAAAAGGAAATCAAGAGTTTACGCAAGGTGGAGCAACGAAGAGAATTAAAAGCGAAAGCCCTAATGTCAATATCCTTGCTAGGAGAGCAATTGAGTGCTCCTGACTTAGCAACCACTAAGGGCCAACCCCTAGAAAGCAACATTGCATCTAGTTCAAAGGACACCCCTAGCACCTCAATCCTAGATGGAGCGTTCTTAAATGAGAACTGGCAGTACGAACTACAAACGGAAACTCTAACCGACCTATACACAGGTCACACCTATCACGTGGATTGGTTAGATGTTTTACAATCCACAACGGGTGCTACTAGTGTGGAGGATCAACAACAAAGGGTCTGTGAGGTCATCCATAGGGTTATTGAGTTAGAGAGACAGAACAAGGGGATCAACATGCCTTCAACGGGTCTCATGAGATTCTTGGATATAGGAAAGGCTAAACAACCGACCTTATTGCAAATGGAGACTCCCTCGGTAAGTCTGATGGATCTTCCATATGTTGTTTTGCCAGGGGTCTCAGTGCAATCTGAGCCCACAAGTGATAGCTTTACCTTTCCAAGTCCAGGACATCTTTCCCTTGATGACACCACGGCTACCATGCCTACCCCAATGATGGGCATGCCAAGAAACACGCCATGGACCTCATTTGTTAGTAAAGCACCGCTACATGGTAGCTCAATGCCTCCAACAGTACCTACAAGTGTGTACCAACCGTATACACCCATGGGTCCTCGTACTCATGTAGTTCCTACCCCTCCCATTGTTTCAACTACCTATGCTCCACAACCACAACACCCAAGCTCTTACTTCCATCGGACCATACCGGCTAGCATTAGCATGTCACATCCGACGTCTGCTATGCCTAGGGACACACATATGAACTTTGGGCCACCACATGGCACAACATCGTACCCAACGTGGAACCCAAGGGCTTCCTATGCGCCAGGCCCAATGCCAATACCTACTCCACATGTAGTCTCTGGAGCACCTCCACCCGTGGTGTCTTCACGTAGGTCACTATTGGTCGATCTATTGCTGAGAATATGCGTAACATGCCTGATAGATAAGCTAGAAGTAAATCAATACAAATAGCCAAGCTCACACACAAATTTAGTGGAGACGGGGATGTGAGAAAGCAAAGTGTTTGAACAAATATGTGATTCTGTAGGAGAGCACAATGACTGCATAAAAGTAATGCTTTAAGCCTAACCTTAAGTGGGAAGGCAGGGGATTGGTATAGAACCCTAAGGGTGGAAGAAAAAACGATTTACCCTACTCTTAGGAGACTGTTCTTGAAAGAATACATACGAGAGGGAGTGCTTTGGCGTGTAGCCTATCAGCTCCAGAAAGCCCAACGAGAGGAAGGAGAGTTGGTGAGAGACTTTATTAGTCGCTTGAAGCATTTGAATTCTCATTGTAATCCAAATGAGCGCTTCAATAATAATCAATTACTTGATAGATTCTTTAGGGGATTACGACATGAGGATATCTACAATGGCCTAGTCATTAGAGGTATCACCACTTGGGAAGTAGTCACCACCAATGCGATCCAATTGGAGGATAATTTAATGATTCAAGGAAAAAGATTGTCTGTTGAGCCTAAATCTATTAGCTTGCAAGCATCAGGGCATCAACCAAAGACCCTAAAGCCTATTGCTAAGGAGCCAAAGATATTTGAGATGACTTTAGTAGATCTCACCAAGGCCATTCAAGAGAGTCTTAGAGACAATTGTGCTCCACAAAACAATCATATGTATCCAAGAAGGGAGCAACAATGGTGCTCAATATGCTATGGACCGCATAGTACCAGTGAATGCCCTACTTTTAGAGTAAAATTCAATGGGAACTGCAATGCCTGTGGGAGATATGGTCATCAAGCTAAGGATTTCATAGTATTAAAGCGCGCGATGGCCAATAGACCAACCTTAGCATAGATAGACACACCTCGAGTGCTTGCATTGATGCCTGCCCCACCTCTTCAACAAACAGCACAACACATGCTCCCTAGGGCCCAAAATGTTGTTCAAACAACACCCTTACCACCTCCAGTGCTAGGACCGCAACCACCACATCCGAGAATCACTTCTATGAATCAAGTGGGTTGTGAGTCATCTATTGCTTGTTTGGAAGTCTGTGAGGAAGATATGAACCCTAATATTGCCTATGGGATGGATGTGCTTGAAGAAAGTCCACAATACTACATGGAGGACTATTGGGGACAAGTCAAATCTATATATCAAGTAGCTACTCTTGCGGCAAGAGGCCAAAATATCAATTACACTCTAAGAGACCACCTCTTCAATGCTATGAGTGTGGAGGTCCACATCATGTAGCCGAGTGTCCTATTAGGCTACAAAAGAACGCCACACTAATGCAAACCAATCAAGCGAGCACGTCTACAATGCCGATACTCATGTGTAATCGATGTGGCATAGATCATTTGATTACCCAATGTCCAAATAATCCAAATGCACCGAAGATCACGCCATTAAACTTGATTGAAGTTACCAAGGAGCCATCACAAAGTACACTTGTGGTACCAGAAAACGTACTCACACGATCGATACTCCAAAAACAAAATCATATTCTTGAGGAAAGAGACACGGCATCAATTGCCCAATCTCAGAAAAAGAAGAAAACACGAGGAAGAGATCACAAAAAGCAGCGAAGTTAGACCCGAATTCAAAGACCAACATAGGAACTGGTGACGACCCCGTATATATGAACGACACTGAAGAGGATTCTGATTCAGGTGAAACCATGGAGACCAAAACGACCACTAAGATAGAAACCAACAAGGAAGATATTCATGAGCCACAATGGCCTGGATCCAAGAAGAAGATAGGAACTTATCCAAACCCTACAGAGGAGATCCATCGAGTCAAGCAATTAAGGAGTTTGGTAGAAGATACCCAAAGGGATCTAGAACCAGCACCTAGGCAGATCCAGACGTGTTCCCTACGCAACAACAACCTCACCAAGTCTATAGACCCTTAGCCATACCTAGTGTCATCCAAGAAGAAAATGACTTAAAGTCAGGAAAAGTGGGCGTACTCACTTCTTGATGGAAATAATGTTTACAGAGGGACTACCTGATCTTATCGAAGAAATGGAGATCCCATCTTCCCCACGTCAAGGGACTGAAGTCCAAAAGGTGCCGTGAAACATTGCCAAATTGATGGATTTCATGTCTTCAGAAGTGAGAACCACCATCATGTCCAAACTATATAAAGACCCTGAGCTAGTCTCAGCTCTTCAAGCCTTCCTCAATGGAAAACTAAAGTTTGGGCTACCACAATTTGCACAGATGGATGGATTTGGGGAGATGCCAATAGAGGAGGAACACTTAGATCCACAACCCAACCTAGATGAGAACCTTGTTATAGAAATACCTGTTAACAAGTTGGGACAATACTTTGAGGGTGATGAATCCAACGTGACCATCCCAATCACTACTAAGGGGTTAAGTGTGAAGGAATCCTTGATGGTGACGCTGGGGTTAGCATTGTGACTAAAAATTGATGGGAAACTATGGGAAGACGTCACCTTGCGACCACAACCATAGTAGTGAAGATGGCCAATGGTTCTATTATTAATTGGGATACTAGAAGATCTCAAGATCAAGGTCTTTGGACATAAAATAAGAGTTACCTTCATTGTTATGGATTTCTCCAAGCACATTATGGCATCGGAGATGATCTTAGGACGTCCTTTCATGAGGGAAGCAAAAATGGTGCATGACTAGTCTAAAAACCATGTCTACCTGCAGTTCCAAGATTCTGTCATTAGAGTGGATCTTGTGACGGGTCAAGCACA
Organism: Adiantum capillus-veneris; assembly: GCF_014529385.1. Taxonomy (NCBI): domain Eukaryota; kingdom Viridiplantae; phylum Streptophyta; class Polypodiopsida; order Polypodiales; family Pteridaceae; genus Adiantum; species Adiantum capillus-veneris. The sequence continues at coordinate 83,835,089 of NC_140959.1, read as the reverse complement.
TTCTCTAGGAAACAGGTTTATAATTGATCATAGATCTGACACCACAGTTCACTCGGCCCCATTGCAGTATTGTTACAAGTGTAAAGCGGACACTGATGCTGGGGAAGATTCTCCTTATATGGATGTACTACCTGGGATGACTCAGTCGGACAATGTGGATTGGGTCCACCTAGCAGCAACCATAGACACTTGGGGAAATAGGGGGACGACCTGGATAACACATGAGGGGAATGAAATGCCACCACTCGTACCCTTAAATTTGCTAGAAGCAATGCATATAGCTTCTGAGAAGACTCATCGCAATATAACAAAGAAAACATACAAGTGGGTCCCTAAAGCTTCTTTAGCAACCATAACTAGTGCTAAAAAATAGAAGCCTTGTAAGAAACGTCCCACTCGCTCCAAAAAATGTAAGGAAACGTGGTGGTGGATTCCTAAACGACTATTGGAAGCCCAAGGCTACTATCAAGGAAATGATCAAATCTGGGTGCCAAAACGTAGATTGTGTTCTTACATGTCACCTAACCCATGTGCGCCCAATCCTGTAGCTCCAAAACGAATTGACGATCGTGGGAAAAAAAAATCATAGAATGCTACACACCCGCTCCAGAGCTAGTTTGGGCACCGAAGAAAGAACAATTTGTTCCACCTAGCTCAGGAAGGGGGGAGTCCGATGAAGCTTCTAGCTCCTCATGTAATGCATCCATAGAGGTAAAAGCTTCTCCACAGCCTCCACTTACAATAGTGGACCTCCATAAAGCTACAAAGGAATCCACACGTCCCAGTGTTCAAGAATCACCTGATGAACCACTTCAAGTTCGATCCTTGGAGAGTACCTTACCACCCTTGCAACTCGATGAGGCACCTAAGGTAATAGAAAACTACTGGCAAAATTCCTCACCTATTACTAATTGGAACAATTGGTTTCAAAGGGTGACGAGCACATTTCAAACGGTATGATCTACCCAAGGTAGGGGGGAGTGTTTGCTGACAGTCATCATTCACTCACTCCCCTCTCAACCTTCCTCCCCGACCTCTCAATCTCCAATCTTAGGGAATGTATATATAAAGCCTTATACTCACAAAAACAAGATAAAAAAGTAAAAGAGCAAGAGCCATAACACAAAATCATAAAAACACATTATGCACAAGAACACGACCCTTGTAATATTTGCATTCTAACCATCATCTATTTGCGTGTACAAATATGGCTAGTATGCTAGAGTCATCCACTCCTGCCTTGGGTGAGAGGTACCCTTGTTACTTTTCACAAATGTTTCACATGGTCTTTCCGGTGCTTGCATGTGAATGGGATTTGGTAGGTACGCTAGCATGTGAGAGGAATTTCGAGGAGTTAGAATGGTTGATACGTCTCTTGACCATGACTAATCTATACTTAGTAGATAGTGTATCTCCCATTGCACAAGCCTATCCTTTTGACCAAGATGACTATAGGCGTCTAGTGACCTTCTTAACAAACATTGGTGCCTCTGATGATGAAGAAGATTTACATGATTATATGGATGGCACATATGGTCTCACGAATGATGACTTTGTTTTTCTCGATGATGAGGATAGGGGTTTAGCCTTAGGGTTTCCCCCCAATCTCTACAATATCCTATTCCCTTGACTCTCTAGGGGGAGTGCAAATAATTAGGTTAGGGTTCCTTATGTTTTTTTGTTGTGTTCAATAAGTGTTAGTACCTTTTCCCACTGATGTGCCTCCTAGAGGTATTCTTTGTGTTTCCCAGTGTGTACAGGAATGTGTTGCTGTTGTTAGGATTTGGACCTTCATGGAATCTTTCTCTCGTTCACACTTCAAATCAAGCACGACCATCAACACAAACAGGTGTTTCTTGTCCATTAGCATTGCCCCTTATCTTTTTGCATCCATGTTTGTCTGCTTTAATTGTGATTGGTAGCATAATATTCAACAGATTTGTTTGGTATCAAACATTAAATTCAATGTAATTTTTTGTCATAATCACTTGTCTAGGTTTAAAAATCAAGCAGTCTGACTAAGCTAGTTTGACCAAGCTAGGTGTTAGAGATCTTCTCTTAATACCATGGGGAATGCCTTCCTAATTATCAATGGTTACTTAGCTTCTTAATCCGATCAAGGAAGCATTGTGTGAAATGTACTAGAGCTTTCTAGTGGGCTTAATCCCTATTGAGCTTTAGCTTAAGTATTATAAAGGGAGTTTACTAGTGTGATGAGCCTAGGGAGGGTAACAGTGTTATATGACCCGCCAAAGTTACAAAATTAAAATGCTGAAAATCAACAAACAAAAAATCAAAGTGCCACAATGTAAAATCTTAAGTTGGAAGAGAAACCTCAGCTTGATTTGGTACTCCACTCACATGTATTGCCTATGGTACTAGAGCCCTAGAGGTTCCCAGTGTGGGCGCTTTTCCTTGAAAAGAAAAAAATCCAAGGCATAGAAAATAAGCACACACATCAAAATTGAATCACTCTGAAAAGACTTTGGGGGTCAAAGAAAAGGTAATCAATCAGGCGATGATTTCATGAGAAATTCCTTTTATCGTAGCTTAACGGTCTTCTAGGTATAGCCTCTAGTCAGCCCTCGGACATGAAATACTTGGCTCTCACGATTAAACAACTTAATTGACCAGAGAAAATTGAGAAGCTTGCCCATGGTATTAATAGTCGATCTTTAGTGCCTTTTGACCTTTAAATTAGCAACCCCATACTCGTTTAATTTTTTATCTTTACAACTATTTATGCGTTTGATTATATTGTAATTTAATGTTTATTGCTGACAAATGGTTTAAAATTCTATTACCAATCAAATTGTCTACCTACAACTGCATATGCTTTTTTAATTGTATGTGAGAATGCAATTGTTGTGCCAATGTTGTTTGATTTTGGAGTGACTGAAGAAGGCTAAGGACATTCATCTCAAATGATCTTCCACCTTGATGAATGAGCTTCAACTCAATAGCTTCCAAGGACGGAATCTACATTAGGAAGGGGGGCATGTTAACCCTCACGCACATTCCTATCACCTAAGACGGACGCCGTATTATTTATTTGGTAGAGTCAGGTACCGGGCTTGTCGGTCCAATAGGAAAAGGGTAAGAGTGATCGCCGATGAGAGACGCACTCTAATTGGAACATTCAAGGGATTAGTTGAAGGAGTACGAGCGGAAGTGCGACGCGAGAGAGAGTGCGAGAAGAAGAGCACGACGATATGGTGAACTCGCTCTACTGTAATGTGTAGAGCATAGTGAGTTCTTATTAGGTCTTTACAAAAGAATATGTGTACATACCTGGCGGCCCGCCCACTTACCTGGGCGACCACATTGGGCTTTATACCCCAACATTAGTTGGCTAAGCATGGGCAAGTGTGAATGGGGCACCATATAAAGTCAACTAAACCTAAAATTCACTCATTCTTTCATTTGTGCAATTGAAGAGTGCTCTTGCTCCATCTCCATCTTCTTCTTCTTCACCTCTTTGTGTGTGTGTGTATGAGAGAGAGAGAGAGAGAGAGAGAGAGAGACCATTGCGACGATGGCACGGCGGTTGCAAAGCGGTTGAGCGCGGCGTAGCGGCGGCTCCTTCTTCTTCGCGGCAAGGAATCCTCCACGACAGCAAGCGTACAGTGGTGAGTGACACACCATCGCCATCTTTGAGCTTATTAGTTTAGGCTAATTGCGTGCTTGGAGCCACTTGTGGCTCGCACACAGTGTATCAGCAAGTTCCTTGCCTTGACACGTGCGACAGACGTGCACAATACTCCTTCTTCCTCTCAATCTACTCTCATACCCCGCTAGCTCTCACCATCTTCAAAGGTGTGTGAGGTCTTGGATCTGTGAGACCGTGAGGGAATTAATGTTGTGTTTGATAAGTGTTTTGCTTAGTGCATGAAGTTTCCATCTTCATTGCACTAGCTAGTATTGAAGGAACACGAGAAATTGTATTGTAAAATGTCTCTCTTGATGGGAGAAACCATAATACAAAGCCTTTTGGAGGGGGGACCGGCTCCATGCAAATCCAATCCTCAATTGTTGTTAATTGCCTAATTTCTCTCTCTTTTGAAGTATTGTTCATGCTATCTAACTAGGTGTTATGATTTTTGTTGCTCTCTCCACCCAAGAACTCTTGTAATTCTCATTAGGAAGCTATTCTAATGAAATGCTCACTATGTTCATGCTATTTTTCGCTACACACAAGTTACTAAGCCGTTAAATGTTACATTGGTATCAGAGCACAAGGTTTCTCTTTTCTTGCTCAAGAAGGGAGGTCCTCAAGCTAGCTATAAATGGTTGGCACTATTAATTGCATGCGAGTAAGTAGAATAGGGATTTTTCAGCCTTGTAGTGTGCCTGCCTTTGTGCAGTTAACGGGGCATCACGTCGAGAGCTATGGTCTTAATAGTGGAGTCCTACGGGGCTTGCCTACGGCTTAACCACTATTGAGCTATTAGAAGCTTGAAAGGAGCCGGTGTTGTTTTGGTGTTGAACGAGCCTCTCTTCTATTCCTTGCAATTGATGGTATTCAAGCCACAGGTACAGTAGCTTGAGTGCTTTTCTAAAGGGGTAAAGAGGAGTAGCAACTAGGGCTTGAAGTGCCAAAGTACACCTAAAAGTTGTTAGAATGGCTGACAATTGTAAAGAGAGTGAAATTAATGTTGATAACTTTGATTTTGCTAATGAGCAAGCTACTAATGATGCCCCGATGCTTGTTAACTATCTTGTTTCTAGGCTTCAACAAGCCATGGGCAATCCATCTCTCTAAAGTGAAGTGCAACGGAAGCTTCATGCTCATGGGATTCTCCAAGCTCCCCACCATGACGAGAGAACACCTAGGAAGCCTCCTTGCGAGACTTCCAAAAGAGGTCTATCTCCGATTCGGGAAGAAGAAGAGGATCCATATGAAGGGCTAGAAATTTGCTCCTTGATGACGCATCTCCTTCTCAAAGGAGAACTCAAGAGCCTCCACCGAAGGAACGAGAAACAAGTGAGTCTCCTGCCACCTCGATGGAGATGGCTCCACGAAGACGGCGGGCTAAACGCTCTCCATCACCTCCTAAACGGAGAAGACCATCGCATACTTCTCCACATCATACTTCAAAGAGGGATGACAAAAAGCAAGAGAAGAAAAATGCGAGAAAGAGGACACCCTCTTCTCCATCTTCTTCACTCTCTTCCTCTTATGAAAGTGATGGTGAGACAAAGAAGATCAAGGAAATAAAAAGGCAAGAAAGAGGTCACCCTCTTCTCCATCTTCCTCAAATTCTTCACCTTCTGAATAAAGTGATGGTTTAACCTTTGAACCATAAAAAAGAAGAGACCATAGGAAATCCTATGCCGCATGGCAGAGGTCGTCCAAGCTCAAGAAACTCAAAGAGGGAAGAAAGAGCATCTCTTTTCTTACCTATGATGGCACGTTTGGTGCTACGGACAAAGTCTTGGCCTTTATCCAACAATTTGATGCGGCGTTCGGAGATGAGGGCTTCACGAAGTCCTCTAAGCTACGCCATGTAGCTATGCAGTTTCAAAAGTCTGCCAAACAATGGTGGTCTAGCCTACGGGCCAACGGTGAAGCTCCAAGAACATGGAAAGCTTTAAGAGCTTTCATTATGAAGCAGTTTTTGGCCACTGATGCCAAAGACAAAGTACTCACCGAATGGCGAAGCTTGAAGATCTCTCCCTATGAATCCATCCACAAATATGTAGACAAGTTTTGGGACCTACAACTCAAAGCCACTGTCTTCAAAAAGTTGGATTTTGGAGAGCAAAAGCATCAATTTTGTGTGGGCTTAACCGAAGAAATGGTAGAGTATGTCAACTCCCAAAGGCCACGCACCATATTGGCGGTAATACATCATACTATGGTGGCCTCTCGAATCAATTTCCAAACAGGGGCTAAGAGGGGCGAAGCTTGAATCTCTCTCCCTATGAATCCATCTACAAATATGTAGACAAGTTTTGGGACCTACAACTCAAAGCCACTGTCTTTAAAAAGTTGGATTTTGGAGAGCAAAAGCAGCAATTTTGTGTGGGCTTAACCGAAGAAATGGCAAAGTATGTCAACTCCCAAAGGCCACGCACCATATCGGCGGTTATACATCATACTATGGTGGCCTCTCGAATCAATTTCCAAACAGGGGCTAAGAGGAATTCTAAGCCCCCTGAAAACAAGGGTTCCAATGAGCCTAAGGGGAAGGACAATGTCCAAAATTCTCCTAAGGGCAATTCCAACAAAGCTAAGGAGAAGGGAGTTTACAAAGGCCAAAATAAACTCTCTCCTGAAGAGCTTGAGCGTTATCTCAAGGATAACCGGTGTTTCAAGTGTGACGAACAAGGGCATGCGTACCACACTTGTCCCCAAAAGAACAACCACCATGATCCTCCTAGAGCTACCTTGGTCGAAATCCAAGAGGAGGAAACTCACCACAAAGGAACTCCTCTATGCCATGCTTGGGGAAAGGTAAGAGAACATGATGATTTTATTCTCTTTGACCCTGGTTCTACTCACAATTTTATATCTAAAGAGTTGGCCACCAAGCTAGGCATACAAGCCTACGAGATGGGAGATGTCCTACCCGCAGACGGTGCTTTCAAGGGGCAAGAAGCTTCAGTCACTCCCTTAATTGGGAAATTGAGGCTCCATGTCCAAAGCTATGTGGACAAAGTGGACTTCTTTATCTCTCCTCTCAAGCATGAGGATGTAATCCTAGGGGCACCATGGTTTGATCGCATGGCTGCCAATGTTAAAATCCCTGAAATGAGAATCTCCTCTAAGTTCAGGGAAAAAGATATGTATATAGATGCTAAGGAAATGGGTAACACTATACGCATTGTACATACACAAGATTTCAACAAGTCAATAAAGAGCTCCATTTCCGCGTACATGATTTTTGTTAAAGATTCTCAAAATGAACCTAATGTTTTAGCAAAAGAAAATATACACAATCAAAAGGAATTAGAGTTATCCAATTTTCTCAAGGGGTTTCAAGATGTCTTTATTGACGACATCCCTTGTGAGCTACCTCCTAAACGAGGTAATGATGACCATGCAATTGAACTTCTTCCAGGAAGTTCACCGCCTAACAAACCTCCTTATAGGGTTTCTCAAGCTCAACAAGAGGAGATTATGCGGCAAGTGCATGAGTTAGTTGAGAAGGGCATGGTTAGGCCTAGCTCATCTCCATTTTGTTCTCCTGTGCTACTAGTGCAAAAGAAAGACGGCACATATCGTATGTGTGTCGACTATAAGGCACTAAATAGGATCACTATCAAGAATAGGTTTCTCGTTCCACAGGTAGAAGACCTATTTGCTACAAGGGTCCACCTACTTCAGTAGGATTGACATTGTAAAGACCACATTTTGCACTACGTTTGGTCTTTACGAATACATTGTCATGCCTTTTGGCTTGACCAACGCACCAACCACATTCAACCGCTTGATGGAGAAGCTATTCAGGCCTCACCGAACCTTTACTGGAGTGTTCTTTAATGATATCATCATCTACTCTAATTCATTAGATGAACACAAGAAACACCTCCAGGTAATATTTCAAGTTTTAAAAGAGAATAAACTTTATGTTAATCGAAAGAAAAGTGAATTTTTCTTACAAGAGATTCAGTATTTAGGTCACGTTATCTCTCAAGAGGGCATCCAAATGGAGCCATCAAAGTTAGAGGTAATAAAAGGATGGCCTAAACCAAGGAATCTTCATGAATTAAGAAGCTTTATAGGTATGTGTGCATACTATAGACGCTTCATAGAAAAGTTCTCACTAATAGCAAGACCATTACATGACCTAACAAAGAAAAACGTTAGGTACACATGGTCTGCCAAGGAGAATAATGCTTTCGAAAATCTTAAAGGAAAGCTTATCTCTCAACCTGTGCTTACACTACCGGATCTCTCAAATCCATTTGAGGTCCAATGCGATGCTTGTGGTGATTGCCTTGGAGCTTTTTAACTTCAAGAAGGGCACACCATAGGCTATGAAAGTTGAAGGCTCGACCCTGTTGAGCAAGCTCTAGGCATGTATGAAAAGGAACTCCTCGTAGTTTTACATGCCTTAGACTCATGGAAGCACTATTTATTGGGAACTCCTTTCATTTTGAACGGATCACCAAAGTCTTAAGTACTTCATGATGCAGACCAAGCTCTCCAACAAACAAATGAGGTGGGAAAATTTCCTTTTGCAATTTCATTTTCATATTGCTCACGTTGTTGGCAAGCATAATCAAGTAGCTGATGCGCTCTCAAGACAACCGAGAGTGAATGTGGTTTCCATAGCAACTCACAATGATCTATCTTCTATGATAGATGAGTATGCTATTGATCTTGATTTTAGAGATGTGATTTCAGCCCTTGCACTAGGGAAGAAAGAGGAACCATTTACTTTACAAGATGGTTATCTTCTCTATGGCAATAGACTAATCCGTTACTAGCTCACTACGTGAGAAAGTAATGTATGAATCTCATGCTCCTCCTTATGCAGGGCATAGAGGGATTCAGTCTACCCTAAAGGGGATTGAAACATATTTCTATTGGCCTACCATGAAAGCAAACATACAAGAGTATGTTTCTAAATGTGTGGTATGCCAAAAGACAAAGATTGATAGAGGGAAGCATCTTGGAGTGCTTCAACCTTTGCCAATCCCTAATTCACCATGGGAGAGCATATCCATGGATTTATCTTTGGATTGCCTAAGTCTATCCATGGGAATACGGGAATATGGACGACAGTGAGACAGGTTCAGTAAACAAGCTCATTTTATACCTGTCAAAAAGACTATCAAAGCCCATCAAATGGCAACCCTCTTCATTTCACAAATCTTCAAGTACCATGGCTTGCCAATGTCCATAGTGTCGGATAGAGATACTAGAATGACCAGTAATTTCTGGAAGGGTCTCTTTGAGAATTTAGGAACAAGTCTAAACTTCTCTTTTGCCTATCACCCGTAAATGGATGGCCAAAGAGAAATAGCTAACCTAACAATTCTCGATCTACTAAAAGCCTATGTAACAGAAGTAGATCAAAGATCCCAATGGGAGAAGTATTTACCCTTAGTGGAGTATGCCTACAATAACACTGTACATACTTCCACGGGAAAAGCACCTTTTGAGGTAATTGAAGGAAGATAAAAAGTCCCTTGCTACTTAAGGTACACGGGAAGATCTTCGTTGCAGATGAGTTTAGCCGAGACCTACAAGAATCTTTTCAAAAGATTAAGGATGATATCTCTATCTCACAGCAAAGGCAAAAGTCTGCTGGCTGACAAGCACAAAAGAGCCCAAGCCTTTAAAGAAAATGATTGGGTCTTACTCAAATTTCCCAAGGCTTGATAAAGGCACACGACATGCAAGAATCTGACGGGACACCAAAAGTACTATGCTAAGTTAGCAAAAAGGTACCATGGTCCCTTCCAGATTCTTAGGCCAATCAATGAGATGGCCTATCAACTCAAGTTGCCTAATCACTAGCTCATACACAATGCTTTCCATGTGAGCCTATTAAAGCCTTACAAAGGAGAGCCACCTCAAGAACCAACTACTGAAGAGCCACCGGAGATCGAGGACCAAGAAGAGGTGTTGCAGCCCGAGTCCATTCTCCGACATGAAGACAAGGTACTAAGAGGCGGTAAGACTATCCGACGATTTCTTATTAAGTTTAATAATTATCCTTTTGAAGATGCTAGATGGATGCAAGGCATACAATTAAAGGATAACCTAAACCTTGTCAATGCTTACAATGCTTCCCAAGAGTAAGCAAATGTACAAATGTTAAAAATGAACAAAATTTTTGTCTTATAAGACTCTCTTTTTCTTTATTGTGCACAAAAATGAAGTAGTACGCATGCTTAGGTAAAGTTTGTGGAGATGACGTCTCCCGAACACCAAGTAGAGCTTGTCACTCTACTATGGAAGATGATAGGACTAATGTGCAGACATGCTTGCGGCAGCCTCAGGCTCTCAAGCACCAAATGGACTAGACATCCATTGTGGAACGATGTCGTAGGGTAACATAGAGATCCTCTACCCGCTAGGAAAAAGGACTAATAAATATGCTTTATCTTCTCTACCCCATAGTCGAGGACGACTATGATTTCAAGAGAGAGGTAATGTCATAATAGTCAATATCTAACCTAAATGATTTTCTCATGTTAAACTGATCATTTAATATGGGGAAGTGCCAGGGGAGAAAAAGCCAGAATATTGGTTAAGTTAGCAGACCGTCCACAGTAGGGATCCAAAGGAGGGAAAATAGGGATCCAAAGGGGGGGCCATATGCAAAAGATCTATGTGCACCAATGGGCTTAAAAGACCCTAAGGTTCAGCCCATTAAAACTTCCAAAATGCTAAGGTTCCAAAATTCAAAGGTTGTCTCCAAAGGTCAAACATTAGGGAAATTGGATGCTTTGTGTGTGCCACAAAAGTCTTCATCCATCCCTGCATAAGAGGGGGCGAGCCTTGCAAGTAGGGGGCGAGCCTTGTAAGTAGGGGATGAGAGAGGAACTCACACACACACACACAAGCTCCCTTTACACAAAGGGAATGATGGACACATGTCAACTCCCTAGCCCAGATGCCGACAAGGTGTACCCAAATCCTATTGGATGGCCTTGGAGGTGGACCAATGAGAATTTTACTAGTGTAAATCTAGTTTAATTAATTTAAAAACACTTAATAAAAGAACCAATAAGAATTAAGCTCTCTAGAAGACTATTGGACAGTCTCCCAAGGGGTCCAATGAGCATTCAGCAGCCCAATGGCTTGCCTGATTCCTATTGGCCAGGAGGCAAAGGGGTCCAATGAGAGTTTAGTTGCATTTATTAATTGCCCAAAGCTCTCACAAAAGGGGAAAGGGGGACACATGTCAGAAGGCTATCACTTATGCTGCTTAATTACCATTGGCTAAGCTTGGGGAGGTCCAATAGGACGCTAGCAAGAGCAAATAGCAAGAGGGGTCGACCAAGAGAGAAAGGGGGCTGATTTTTCAAAGGCATTATCACCTACACACTCACACTAGCTCATGTGTGGAGTAAGAAGACTCTCTCGCCTTCTCAAGATTTAATGGAAAGCTTATCACCTACTCCAAGCTTGTGAGAAGGAAGGCCTACACCAACAACTCTTGGCTTTTGATGCAAATCCAACCAAGAGCCAAGCTTCAATGCATGCTCATCTCCTCTACCATGCTAATTACTAAGCTAAGCTATGCTAATATGAGTGATTATGTGAGGAGATGTACATCTTTATCGTAAGAATACTCCTTCTTCCTCTCAATCTACTCTCATACCCTGCTAGCTCTCACCATCTTCGAAGGTGTGTGAGGTCTTGGGTCTGAGACCATGAGAGAATTGATGTTGTGTTTGATAAGTGTTTTTGATTAGTGCATGAAGTTTCCATCTTCATTGCACTAGCTATTATTGAAGGAACACAAGAAATTGTATTGTAAAATGTCTCTCTTAATGGGAGAAACCATAATACAAAGCCTTTTGGAGGGGGGACCGGCTCCATGCAAATCCGGTCCTCAACTGTTGTCAATTGCTTAATTTCTCTCTCTTTTTGAAGTAGTGTTCATGCTATCTAACTAGGTATTATGCTTTTTGTCGCTCTCCCCACTCAAGCACTCTTGTAATTCTCATTTGGAAACTATTCTAATGAAATGCTTACTATGTTCATGCTATTTTCCGCTACACACAAGTTACTAGGCCATTAAATGTTACAGTTTCGAGAGGGCAAACAAGTCTTGCCTTGCAAATGGGTGTTTAAGAACAAGTACATGGCAAAAGATACTGAGCCTAAGTATAAGGCTGGATTGGTTTCAAGCAAAAGAAAGGCGTGGACTTTATGATGATATTTCCCCTACAGTAGTTAGAATAACCACATTACATCTTGTGCTTGAACTAGTATCCATTGAGGACACGGAACTTGTCCAGATGGATGTGAAAATGACTTTTCTTCACGGGGATCTTGATGAGGATGTCTACATGAAACATCTAGAGGGCTTTGAAATCAAACCTGAAAAGCCTACAAGGGCAAAATTGGTGTGTAGATTGCGTAAGGCATTGTATGGACTAAAACAGAGCTCAATGCAATGGTACATGAAGTTTGACAAGTACATGTAGTCCCAAGGTAAGGATCTAGGAAGATCACTACTTGTATACTAGGAATTTAAACGATGGTTCACATATCATCTTGATACTCTATGTTGATGATATGATCATTGCTGGGAAGTCTAATGATGGGTTTGCCATCTTGAAGAAGTCACTTAGCACATAATTTTCTATGAAGGATTTGGGAGATGCAAGTCACTTTCTTGGTATGCATATCAAGAGGGATAGAAAACATGGAATACTAGAGTTGTCAAAGGAAAACTAGATAGGGTCTTGCAACATTTTAATATATAGGGGGGGAAGGCTACATTGACTACCCCCATGCAGTCATATGCAAAACTTAGTAAGAATAATTCTCCCAAGTTTGATGCTGAGAAAGCAGAGATGGGCAAGGTGCCATATTCTTCAACAGTTTCTAGTCTTATGTACGCCATGGTAGCCATGAGAACAAACAGTTTATGGCAAATATTGGCAGAAAGCATCGGGAAGTAGTGAAGCACATTTTGAGATATCTAAAAGGTACAACAAACAAGTGCTTACGCTTTGGGAATAGTGATGCATACATTGTGGGTTACATGGATACGGATCATGCGGATTGTGTGGTAGTCGAAGATCCACGTCTGGCTATTTTTTCCTATTTGCTGGAGCAAATGTGTCATGGAGATCACGTCTCCAGAATTGTACATTATCTTCCACCATAGAGGCAGAGTATGTGACAGTTTTTTGATGCTAGCAAGGAATCTATATGGTCAGCTTGCCTAGTGGGAGATCTTGGCATAGCTCCAGTGTTGCATTGTGATAGTTAGAGTGAGATTGCTTTAGCGAAGGACCCCGTGTTTCACTCCAAGTCCAAACACATAGAAGTTCGTTATCATGTGATACATGACATATTGGCTAGCAAGCGCATTTGAGTTAGTCAAGGTTCATACAGATAACTTCCACCACAGAGGCATAGTATGTGACAGTTTTTGATGCTAGCAAGGAAGCTGTATGGTTAGCTCGCCTAGCAGGAGATCTTGGCATTACTTAGAATCTAGTGTTGCATTGTGATAGAGCATGGTTGCTTTAGCGAAGAACCCCACATTTCGCTTTAAGTTGAAACTTATAGAAGTCCGTTATCATGTGATACGTGACATATTGGCTAGCAAGCGCATTGAGCTAGTCAAGGTTCATACGGACAACAACCCTATAGATGCTCTCACGAAGGGCCTACCCTCCGAGCGGTTTGCACATTGCATGGAGATGATGGGTGTAGGGTGAAGCCATAGGTTTGCTTCATGGTTGTACATATGTACACATAGACCACTTGGGCCACATTGGCCTTCAAGTGGGAGATTGTTAGGGTTCAGGCCAACTGGCCGGACACCCATCACATGGATCGTACTAACCTTACCTATTCTTTTGATCATACATATATATATATATATGCAGAGAGAGAGAGAGAATAAAGAGAGTTGCGGGTCTACTGGTTGAAAAGGAAAGATGACTACGCCGACAAGTGAACACATTAGTGGAGTTTGTGGGTGTGGTGGAGTGAATATGCCGACAAGTATATCTCATTGAGTAGTAACTTATTGGGATTGTCGAAGAGCATCGACATAAACAAAGCTGGTGTGTGCTATCTCCGTCTTCCAAGAGTAGGTTGCCATGGCCAAGGCCATGAATGAGCTAAAGAAATAGAAGCTGGAAGAAGCAGCAACACCTACAATGAAGAAGGGGGTAGTTGGAAACGCATTGAGCGGGTCGTTGGAATATTGTAGTTGAAAGCCCATTGGGAGAATCTATCACGTGTAGAGTATGATGCCTCAGTGTACTGCACATGTGAGCACACACTTCTTATTCTTCACACAGACATGCACATGCGTATCCATGGCTATTGCATGCTACTCATAGAATATAAATTTTGTGGAGTCCCCCCCCCCCCCCCCCTCTCTCTCTCTCTCTCTCTCTCTCTCTCTCTCTCAAATTGAAATGGTTGTCACTTTTGCCTTCTATTAGTGCTCTCAAGGATAGGCCTCCTAAATTTATCACTCGTTTTCTATTTGTTTAGGCTGGATTCAGGCGAGCCCGATGACAACTAAGGGGCTTGTCTTGTGCCTCCACTACCTGTGTTCACAAGGTGCAAAGGAAGATCAACACACAAAAACTGCGTATCGAGATTAACCAATAGGTTATATCCAACTTGTAAAGCGTATGAATCAGTTGCTGTTGATCTGCAATCAAAATTGCAGTCCGTATTTGCGTTGTCAAGTTCTCAACAATTGTGTGTTTTCGCGAGGAAGGGGGCGGGGGGGTGTCGCCCATGAAGTGGCGGGTCCGGAAGCATGTTTGCTTTTCTCTCCCCAATCTCTTTGCACCACCTAGGTAGAGCACACCTTTCACTCAGTTTGCCATCGGGTCGTCTAAACTTAGCCTTAGGGCGGGTTCAGACGAGCCTGTGACAACTCCTCTGAATTTCGCTTCGTTCACCTTGGGGTGTTCACACAAGATAGAGGCAATCTTTTATATGCACTTTTGAGTGCAGGTATAACAACCAATGGTTACATCACAACGGAAAGATCATTCGACTTCAAAGGTTGCATTTTTTTTAAAAAAAAATAAAGTTTTAGAGAGAGTACAAGAACTTTGAAACAGACACACACACACCCTATGTACAACGGCCTCACAGGTAGGGAGAGAGGCATCCCATCACACGCACACACCCGCATATGGGGACAGTATCTAAGGACTTATACCATGTCACAACGGGTACTAGCTCAGTGGTAGAGTCATAGCCTATGTGCCTAAGGTCTTGAAGGTTGCGAAGTTGTTTGATCCGTGCTCTTTGAGTTTTATGCGGACAAAGTGCCGGCACTTTTGAAAAGGCGAGGAGGGGGGGGAGCGGGGGGACTTGCCCAATTTTCCATGGGTCCGAAAATGAATGTTTTAAATAAAGTTTTAGAGAGAGTACAAGAAATTTGAAACACACGCACACACCCTATGTACAACGGTCTCATAGGTAGGGAGAAAGGCATCCCATCACACGCACACACCCGCATATGGGAACAGTATCTAAGGACTTAGACCATGTCAACGGGTACTAGCTAAGTGGTAGAGTCATAGCCTATGTGCCTAAGGTCTTGGGTTCAAAGGTTGCGAAGTTGTTTGATCCCTGCTCTTTGTGTTTTATGCCGACAAAGTGCCGGCACTTTCGAAAAGGCGAGAGGGGGGGGGGACTTGCCCAATTTTCGATGGGTTCGAAAATGAATGTTATATTTGTTGCCGAATCCGCGAGCACCAGCTCAAAACCTCGTAGTTGGCCCTCGCGAGAGGGGGGGGGGGACTTGCCCAATTTTCGATGGGTCCGAAAATGAATGTTATATTTGTTGCCGAATCCACGAGCGCCAGCTCAAAACCTCGCAGTTGGCCCTCGCTCTTCCGTCGCTCCATCTTAACCCGGCCTTAGCAAAATGTTACTTGGGTGGTAAGGCTACGTGTTTTCCTTTCCTTTAGGCTGTCGTGTTTAGACAAAAATGCGTGTGGAGAGGACCACAGTGCACACGGTTTGAGCCCTTCCGACAGCACGCTCTCACAACGAAGTCCATAGGTGCCTGGTGTAGCCTATGGGACAAAGCCAGGTTTAAATTAGCTGCTAATCTCACTCCTGATCACACACTAATCACGGGCATGAGCACTTAATTAGCGCACTTTCTCTGTCAGTCGCCGGACAAGAGGAATCAGCCATGGATGACCTTGAATCAGAGAAAGAGTGGGTGATTTTCATCAAAGGGGAGCTCAGAGATGCAGAGAAGAAGGAAGAGACTCCCAGCCCTTCCATTTTCATGGCCTCTAGCCCCCTCCGAGGCCTCAAGCTCGAGGCTTTCATCCCCCAAGTTGTCGCCATTGGCCCTCTCCACAGCGACCTCGGCCCCCACCACAGCTCCTTTCCCGAGAACCGGGAGACAGAGCGCTATAAGACGATCGCGGCAGCAGAGATGGAGAAACACAAGATCATGGCTGCACACCATCTGGCTCAAACACTTCCAAATCAGGACTTTGGGATTTTGGCTGATGCTGTCTTTAATGAAATCAGAAATGTGCGTGCACAGTATGATGCTGTCATTGGATGCAAGAGTGATGAGAAGCTCGCTTACGTACTTGCACTGGATGCGGCTTTCGTCGTCGAGGTCCTGCGGTGCTCTGCGTATGATCTCACTGGTGGATTTAGCTCCTATTATTGTAGGCGGTTTCCCCGTCCTCTGCGTAAGTCCATCTTGCAAGATTTTGTCCTATTGGAGAATCAAGTCCCGCTTTTCCTGCTGCTGAAGGCCATACGATTGGACCATAAGTGTTCCTCAGACGAGGATGCTCTGAGGACACTCGGCTACATGGTAAGCGACTTTGCGTCAGAGGTATTGCCTTTTACTGTGATATCAAAAGAGAGCTTCTTGTCGGTGGTTCACAATTTAGGAGAGAGAAAGCATTTGCTAGATTGTTTGTATGGGATAGCTACCCATGATCCCGAGTACAACGGTAGCTCGCCAAGCAAGCTGCAAATGGAGGAGAAGCCAACCCATTTTCCACCTGCAATGGAGCTTTGGAACTGTGGCATACAAATAAAGTCAGTCGAGCCGGGGAACATGAGCTCGGTAAGGTTTGATGCAAAGAGAGCTACACTATATGTGCCCAAGATTAGAGTGGGTGATGACACAGAGAGGCTTATGAGGAACCTTATTGCTTATGAAAGTCACCTTATTGACAAATTGCAGGTCAGTGGGTCTCTTCTTTCTGTCCCTTTCATTCAGTTTCTCTCTGTTTTTAGCATGACATGTGATGGATTGCGGCAATGACATTTCGACATAGTCAAGATATTGAGAGGCATCAAGAACCCAAGTCGGGGGAACCACTTGAGAAAAAGAATTAAGATGAAGTGGTGTCCGTGTATATCTATCTTGTAACTCTTGTTAACATGCTCTTCCATGCAGGTGCTGTCATATCTACGGTTTATGAATGGATTGGTAGATACGGCTGAAGATGTGGCCCTACTTGTTGAGAAGGGCATAATTGCTCAGGACATAGGGAGCAATGACATGGTGGCCAAGATGTGGAACAACCTATGTGTGAACACAATGCGTGTTTGCACACAAGAGTATGAGGATGTCGCCGTGCAGCTTGTCCTGCATTGCAATTTCAAGCTGAATGCATTGAAGGCAGAGTTCAAGAGGACGTACCTCTCGCGGCCGTGGCTCTTCATCTCTGTGCTGTCTGCAGTGGCATTGCTCATAATGACCTTCTTGATCACTTTCTACACTGTCAAATTGTATTTGAAGCCAGAAGGCTGATATGGGTCTGTCCTGTTACTGATGCCCGCAACAGATAGCGCTCTTGAATGGATGATGGTAAAGCTTTCTCTGCTGTATGATTTTTATGTAAGGTGTATTGCTACTAAAGGGATCTGCCCACCATCTGAGAGTTGAAGCGTCATGTTGTGCCACTTTATTCCATTATAGAGAGAGATGTGAGCTTTGTTCTCTTTGTAGTGATTGGGAACCCCAGTGAGGGTATGCTTGAATGCATAGATGATTCCTTACTCCCTTGAATTTGGGTGGTGGTTTTTGGCCTGCATAAGGTCTTACTAGTGAACCATGGAATTTTTGTGGACCATTGGATAAAGCTTGTCGATTAGTGCCAGATGACAAGCTATTTATGGCAAACCTTTGGTCTTCCTTTTCCTTATCTGAGGGGTATTAATCAAGGATTCATGTAGATGTAGGCCATGTGAGAGATAGTTGACATTTGTTTTCCTATTTCTAATTTTCTATACAGAGGGAGGTTGAGTAATGGGTCACACATTCTTTCTTATCCTCTAATGTATGCCATTGTGACTTTCACCTTGTTGATTCAGAGATATGACTATTTCTTTTTGTATGACCCTAAACCGCCTCTCTAAGGACATAATATAGAGGTGGTCTGACCCTATAGGCACTTTCTTTTCCAAAACTTTACAAAGATTCTAAGTTGGCCTATGGGATAACCCTTCCAACTTGAGAAGCCCCCAGAGCTATTTCCTTGGGTTTATTTTTATCTCTCTATGTCCTCTTTGAACATGTATTTGCATCTTGTTGTCGTTATTCTCATACCAATTGGCAATTTTGCATGCACATCAAAAGCGATCTTTTAGAGCTTTCGAAGAAGGAGAAAGAGTGTTTCTTCAACTTCATGCTAAGTCTACATCTTGGTCAATTGGTACATGTCACAAGCTTTTACCAGGGCACTATGGCCCTTGGAAGATTGTCAAAAAGCTTAGTGCATATGGTATATCGAATAAGAACCCTTTTTTTTCTCCTTGTTAGGAAGCTGGCATGGCAAGTATCTTGGGTCTTCTCCAAGAATATTGTCCTTAAGATAGGAAGCTTGCTAAGTCTACATCTTTGTCAATTGGTACATGTCACAAGCTTTTACCAGGGTACTATGGCCCTTGGAAGATTGTCAAAAGCCTTAGTGCATATGGTATATCGAATAAGAACCCTTTTTTTTTTCTCCTTGTTAGGAAGCTGGCATGCCAAGTATCTTGGGTCTTCTCCAAGAATATTGTCCATAAGATAGAAGCTTGCTAAGTCTACATCTTTGTCAATTGGTACATGTCACAAGCTTTTACCAGGGTACTATGGCCCTTGGAAGATTGTCAAAAAGCTTAGTGCATATGGTATATCAAATAAGAACCCTTTTTTTTCTCCTTGTTAGGAAGCTGGCATGCCAAGTATCTTGGGTCTTCTCCAAGAATATTGTTTTTAAGATAGGAAGCTAAGTATATAAGGTCTTCTCCAAGAATTATGGTCTTAAGGAAATTTTCCTTTGAAAGTTAAGTAATCGATGGGTTTTAGGTTGGACTTCAATTAAAAGCTATAATCTCCAATAGGTACTTTTCAAAAAAATGTGTTATACTCTTTATATATAACTTAGCATTACTTACAAGAAAGCATTAACCCATTTTTAAAACATGTCTTCTTCAACAACTACTTTGTACATACCTTGCCACATAAGTAAGCCTTTCGTACTTGCATTATTCATTCTTGCTTTCAACCCAAAATACTTTGTTTGTAGCTGGCTATGTATGTGTGATGAAACTAAAATCTTATGACAACTCAAGAATATGAACATATAAAACTTAAGGTTGTGCATGGTAAGTCTTATGAGGATTGTTGTTTTGGATAATCCATTATGCATAGAAACAAGGGTAATGTTACATACTCCCATATGTGTAATCGTATCACTCAATCCCAATGTTTTGGTTCAGGATGCATAAATGAGTTTGTGTTGTCCTAGCTATGTTTTGTTTGCCCCATAGGGTTGGGTCATGAGTTGCAGCATCATGTTATTTGACAAAGCTTTGATGGGAGAAAATGAGCCGCAAGTTGCCTAGTATTGATGCAACAAAAGCCCTTTGCTTAGTGGATGACAACTCATGGGGGTAGATGGCTCCTTGACATGTTTCCAGGAGAGACCATGATTGCTTGTAGTGTTCAAGACAACCTTTCCCATAGTTTTGATGTTTACATGGATATGCAGATAGTTTTTACTTTTTTCATGTGTGTGCAAGTACTAGCACTATGAAAGTGCATTTGATGTCAATGTTTATAATAAATCAAACTTGAGCTTTGTTGAGTAGATACTTCATTGCAAGCTTCTCAATCTTCCTTAATGTGGTGCTCTCTCCAAAACGCCTTCCAAAGGCTAATCTCAAGTTGTTCCATCCATTCTTTGTGGCATGCGGCAATGCGTTGTACCATGACTTTGCTTCTAGCTTCATGAGAAGTGGGAATATGCATAGTCGAGAAGCATCATCATCTCGCCCAAAGATGACACATGCTATTTCTAGGTAGTCTAATAAGTCAATTGCATCTTTACTATCCTTGCGTGAGAAAGAAGGGAATGAAATATTGGCTACTACACAATTTGCGCTTCTTTTTCTTTTCTCATTTCTTCTGGTTTGAAGGTGTTTGAGGCCTTGGGACTGAGGCTTGGGATAGTTAATGCTTTTGAAAAGTTTATGTTATGCTCGTGATGCATGAAGCTTTCCATCTTCATAGCATCACCAAGGTCACAAGGAACACAAAATTGTATTGTACCAAGTCTCTCTTGATGGGAGAATCTATAATACAAACGGCTTTTGGAGGGGGGACCGGCTCCAAGTAAATCCGGTCCTCAACTATTGTCATGTTCTCTAATACTCTCTCTCTTGCAAAAGTATTGGTTATGTCAAGTTAATTAAGTACTATGTTCATGTTGCTACCATCAATTAAGTTCACCCTCTATGTTCTCAAAAAATCTCACAAAAATTCTCACTCTAATTCTCTTAATTTCTCTATTCTCAAAGTTCATAGGCCATTTCTATTACATGTTCTAATTGCCTATTGAGGCTTCTTTATTCAAAGCACACATAGTGTGATGCTACTGAGGTGCTTCTTTAAAAGGTGTTGTTTCTACTGGATGCATAATAACACCACCACATAATACAAATAGAAGCATGAAGGCACTGAAGTTTCAGGAGAAAAAGGATATTCGGATTCTTGCTTTGTACAATTTGATGGTGGTCATCCACATGAAAGCCACATCGAGAGGAAGTCCCCAGTTCACTATGAGCCTAGCCCTAGTTGTCTAGGAAGTACCATTCTCAAGCATTGTGGGCTTCACTTTTAACTTCAATGAACAACATGCAAAAACATTCATAATTTTCATGACAAGTTTTAACAAGGCATTTCGAGTCATTTGCCACCAATACAATTTTATCTTTGTACTTGACATAATGTGGCATGAAAGTATGCACATTTTCATGATTTTCCCTTGTGCAAGTGATGGAGGGATTTTGTAAAAAAGAATCATTGGAACAAAGAAAACCAATTCAAAATACGAAGGAAGATTTTATCCTTATTTATAGCTTCATCAATCAAACATTTGACATACTGTACTAAAACCAATTCAAAATACAAAGGATACAACATATATTTTATTTCATCTCATTTTATTTGAGATTATGCATTTCATTTTGTTTGGCTCACATTTGATCATGAACCAAATCGAAGTGATTTACAAAAAAAATAAAATAAATTATAGAAGAGATTTCTCAATAGTTTGGTTTTCCACCACTGACGAGGAGACCAATTTTGATATCTTATGTGTCCTTTTCCCTATGCCGGTTTAGTTCCCTATCTTCAATGTTGTTTTTTCTTTTCTTTTTTGCTTGTTTCCCCTCCTATAGAGGTTGTTCCCACGGCTTCTTGACCCCTTTCCCTCTCTTAAGGGCTTTTGAGTTTTGTTCCCGCATGGTGTCAATAATGGATTCTGAGGCCCTGCCCATGGAAGAGGACATCATCATGTTTTTGCAAAGGCTTACAACAAAAAATATGTCGGCAATTAATGGAGCAGATCCGATGGATGAAGGGAAAGGGTCGTCTTCGCGACCCTCGAACGATGGCATGTTGAAGAATGGGGCTTCGACAAGGGATCCGGCCTAGTCGAATAATAATACTCTCTTGGAGGACAGTCAATCTAGTGAAAGAAAAGAGAAATGAACTAGCCCAAACTGCTCAAGAATTCAACTTTGAGGTGAAGAACCTCAAGAAGGGTGTGCCCGAGGGACATATTGTTACGAATGTGAACAAGGGATCCACACGGTCTTTGTTGCTCTCTGACCAGGCGTCTCATTCGCAAGCATCTTGAAGAGTCCAAATCACAAAGACTATACTAAACTCATAGGTGTTAAGACATTAAGTGAGGGGAACATGAAAAATTGAAGAATATTTACGCTCGACTTGAATAGGAGCTAAAAGAAGTAAACAATCATTTAGAATGCAGCCTAACCAGTAACAAAAGAACTTGCTCCCAACTTGAATGTTGTGGGATTCTCAAAGAAGGGCTAGCGGATCGAGCCTATAGCTCTCTAAAGAAGTCTCTGCCGCAGCATCAAGTGGAGGTTGCAGAGGCTATCACTATTGCAATTCCGTCAACACTCATTAAAAAGCAGCTAGCCACGCAAGCTAAGCTTACACTCGTATTTGGCTTCAATGGGAAATTCCCTATTAGATTTGAACTAATCCAATGATCCAAGGACCACAAATTCTCGGTCATGGGGGGGCAATTGAAAACACCAATTACCTAGCCAAGGGCTTTTGCTCAGTTAGATTCAAGGAGGTATCTGGCCTGTCAAAGATCTTGGAGAAAGGCCCTAGTATTTAACAAGACCACGATGTGTGTGGTGCCATGGGGACCAATATTTGATTCAACGTAGTCCCTCCAGGGGATTCATTTTGTCTGGGTTGAGTTCGCAAGTCTGCCTAGCTGGCTGAGGGATAACATCAGGTTGCTTGCCAGTCAACTAGGCACCCCCTTGTTTGTCCCTAACAAGAGGGGTCTTGGCAGATTCTTTAACCGAATGTGTATAGGTTGGAATATCTCTAAGACACCACCTAGAGCATGGTGATCAATGTCGGAGTTGGGCTTCTTACTATTCCAACTCAATTTTGGGACGTACTTTTGGGCGTGCTTTGAATGTAACAAGTTTGGGCGCTTCGACAAGGATTGCCCCATGAAGATAAATGGGAATGCCGATTCTACAATGCAAGATTCCAATGTAGGACTCGGTAACCAAGCCCCTTGCAAAGGAAGCAACTATGAAGAGAAGGAGAAACAAAGGAGGAGTAACATGGGGACATGAGTAGAGGAAGAAAAAGAGGCCATGCAATGCAATAAGGAAGCCACTAAGCTCCGATTGTTTTCCATGCTTCAACACCTAAGCTTCTGACAGTGAAAACTTTGTTGGCTGTGCAAGTACTAGCTCTGAATAAGATTAAAAGGGTGAAGGTAGTGGCAAGAGAATCTGCATCATCGAAGGATACTAGAGCCTTGGAAGGGAAATTCTCCTCTCCCCCCCCATCTAAGGGGAGGGACTTGTGCACTCACACTCCACAATCGCTTTGAAACACTTCAGATGAAGGATCCCCAGGTAGATGGAGAGCCTCTTGACTCTCCTAGATCGAGGGAGGTAGAAATGGGGCAAGGATCGGATGTTAAAGAATTTGTCCCTCTATCCCAATGAGGAAGCTCTAGCTATCCAATCATGGAATGTGAAAGGGTTGCAGACTCGGAAGAAGCACAACCTTTGTTGGGAGGAAATTAGAAAGCATAAGGACGTTAACTTCTGGGCCATCCAAGAGCATCATTTAGATGCTCACAGCAAAAGAAAACAAACATTGGGGAAGAAATTGTTCTATGGAGAGGGAGTAAACGGGTTTAGTGGCACCCTCTCTATCGTGGACAGGGACTTGGAGCCCAAAGTGGTCCTAAATCACCCTTGTGGGAGGAACCTATGTGTGAGAATAAGTTGGGCAGGTCAATCTATCACCATAATAAACATTTATGGCCCTTGCAATGTGAAGGATAGAGCCAAATTGTGTATGCACCTTAGGGATACCCCTATTGAAGGAGAGTAGGTAATGATAGGTGACTTTAATATGGTGGAGAAGAGCAAGGATAGAATAGGCTCAACCAGTATGTTGATAGGTTTCAAAAAAGCTAAATGACTGGTTCTTTGTGAGAAATGGGCTATGATGGACTTATGGGAGGTGGGTCCGTGGAACAACACGCCTGACTTCACGTACACAAGCCTTCACTATGCCCGCACGGCTTCTTGGCTTGACAGGTGTTATGGCTTGCATTGAATGGATCCCATCGATACTGGAGATGAAGATGCTGCCAATGAAGAGCATGTCAGACTATATACCTCTACACTTAAACTCAAGAAAGCCAAGGACGAGGGGCAGGCCCCCAGAGGGAGTAAGAAGCTGCTTGTAACTGGGGCACACCTAATCAAAGACCCTCTCTTTATAAGGCTTACCAAGAAAGTTGCGAGTAAACTCAATAAAGATATCAATCTTGAAAAACCTAAAGCTTGGGACCTCTTGGCTTGGAGTATATAGAAAGCGATCAAAAGCTTGGGCCCTGAGATGAAAAAGGCCCAGGAAGAGCATTGGAAGTAGCTTGAAGAGGAGGTCACTAGTTTAACTTCCAAAAAATCTATTGGGCTAGCCTTTGAGGAAGAACAAAAGAGGTGGCTGGAAGCTAAAGCCAACCCTAGTTGAGTAAAAACTCGATGAGGTTAGGAGGGCGAGGTTGATATCTAGGGAGACCTTCCTCCAGCCTGAGGCCCCCAATCACCGAACATATTTCTTTAGGGTCTTGAAAATCAAGAAGAGCCGGGCTCCATCCACTTGCTCATAGATGAGAATAGGAATACTACACAGGGCCAAGAGAATGTCTAGGATGATGCTTGATCATCTAAGCCAAATTATAGGCTAGCTAGAAAACCGCTCTCAAGAGGTAGAGGTAGCTAGAGCGAGCATGCTCAAGAGTGTTGATATGAAAATTCCCCAACTTGAAGCCAATTGTCTTGAAATGGTCCTTTCTGAAGAGGAATGCTTGCTTGCATTGCAAGCTCTTGGCAAGGAGAAGTCCCCTGGGTGGGATGTCCTGACCACGAAATTCTTCAGGGAGTTCTGGGACGACCTCAAGGTCCCTGTCTCGATGGATCCTAGGGTGAAAAGAGGCCTTATCAAGCCTATTGCAAAATAGGTTTTCTACTCGCATCTTAAGCACTGGAGTCCCGTAACTATGATATCTCTGGGATACAAAATCATTGCCAAGGTAGTCACTCTTAGAGTTCCCCCCCTCCTAGACATAGCCATCTATCCTCACCAACACAAGTTTATCAAAGGAAGGTCATTATATGATAATATCTTGACAGCAATGGTGGGCATTGGGTACGCAACCTTCACAAAGCAAGAGTGTATTTTCATTTAGCTAGACTTGGACAAGGCTTATGATAGGATTATGCGGTCCTTCATTGAAGATGTCATGAAAGCACTAGGCTTTGGGCCTTGTCTCGACCTATACACATTTTGGGTACCGATAGCCAATCAGAGCTCTTATTCAATGATAGAATTGTGGGCTCCTTTGAAGCCAAAAGATCTATCAAGCAAGGGTGCCCGCTGGCCCCTCTTCTTTTTGCTATTGGATTGCATCCTCTAATTATGATGCTTGAAGTTGCTGCTTAGCGACAAGAAATTCAAGGGTTAACTTTTCCCGGTAAGGACCAGCTTTTGGCCAAGATGTTTGCAAACGACACCCTCCTCTTTTTGAAATGCTGTCATCATGTACTAAGAAACGCCCTTGAAATTGTGCAGACATTTTCTTTGGCTTTGGGGTTGAAGTGCAATGTTGAGAAGTCTAGATTGATTTCCCTAACAAAAAATGACACATTTTGATCCATCGGTCTGATCAAGAGAGACTTTGTCAAAGAAAGGATCTTTCGTCATCTGGGCATCCCTTTGGGGTGGTTACAACACTCAAGAAAAGGTTCCAGTGGGTCTCAGAGAAGATTTTTAAAAAAAGAGAAGATGGGAGTATGCGTTGCTTCCCTGCAAGGGTTGGGTCAGAGTGATCAACTCACTTATGCTTCCCTATATTGCCTTCACCAACCTGCTCCTCAAAATATCCAAATGTAACTGGAAGAGGTTTTTTAAACCTATTAAAATATTATCTTATGGAGGAATAGCACTAAGGCCTCGTCGCTGTGGCAACGGGCAAAGTGGGAAGGTATCGCTCGACCATTGGTCCAAGGTGGCCTTGGAATTCTCAACCTAGCGGTTCATATTGAGGCCCTCTACGCCAAGTTTGTGGTCTCAATTGCAAAACAAGACTAGTCTTGGGCTATCATGACCAAGGATATGTAATGGAAAACTTTGAGAATAGCGGGAATAAGAGAATTAAAGTGAGCATTTTTGTGAGACCACTTTGAGAACATAGAGGGTGAACTTAATTGATGCTAGCAACATAAACATAGTACTTAATTAACTTGGCATGAACAATACTTTTGCAAGAGAGAGAGTATTCGAGAACATGACAATAGCTGAGGACCGGATTTACTTGGAGCCGGTCCCCCCTCCAAAAGGCGTTTGTATTATAGATTCTCCCATCAAGAGAGACTTGGTACAATACAATCTTTGTGTTTCTTGGGGATGCTATGAAGATGGAAAGCTTCATGCATCATGAGCATAGCATAAACTTTGCAAAAAGCATTAACTATCCCAAGCCTCAGTCCCAAGGCCTCAAACACCTTCGAAGGTGGAGAGAGCTAGCGGGGAATGAGGGTAGGGAAGAGGAAGAAGAATCATCCATAGGAGAAAGAAATAGTTCCTCACTTATCATCGCTCTTCTTGCTTAGCATAGCATAAAATCGTAGTAATGAAGATGAAGAAGATGGCAAGCTTAATCATTGAAGCATGGCTCTTAGTAAGATTTGCATTCCATAGCCAAGAGTGTTAGTGTAGTCTCTCTACTTATCAACAAGCTTGGAGAAGGAGATGGAGCTCTTGCACTTTGCACTTCACATAATGACTGTGTGTGTGTGGGGGGGGGGGACAGTATACCCCCCCCTCTCAAGCTTGGTCCACCCCCCCCCCCCCCCCCCCCCCCCCTCTCTCTCTCTCTCTTTCGTCTTATTTAATTATATCATTTGGACGTGTGTCCTCTTTTTCCTCTTTGAGAGAAAGAACTTAATTATTTATTTTTATGCATCTAAATTCTCATTGGACCCCTTTAAAGCCTATTTAATAGGATTCAAACACATCATGAGGGCCACATGTGGAGGATTTTGACATGTGTCTTTTATTCTTCTTAAGTCATTTGGTTTGAATTGAACACTTTAAGCACTTAGTCAATTAAGCATGGAAACCGTTTATGCCTCTTGAGAGTTTATCTTTGAATTGAATACTTCAAGAACCTTAGTCATTTAAGCATGAGAATCACCTCAAGCTTGGGCAAGGTTCCCACAAACACTTTAAGCACTTTAGTCAGCAAGCCGAGAAGCACCTCATTCTTGGGTAAGATTCCCACCTCAAGGTCTAAGGTTGCCTAAGGTCAAAGGACTTTTTAACACTAACTTTTGGAGGTCTTTAATGAAGCTAACCCTAACATCTTTTAAGCTCCATTAGATGCACGTTGCTCTTTGATAGAATACCTCCTTTTGGACCCCTATTGAGATGTAACCATCTCTCCTCTTGGTCCCTTGCTGAGGTAAATTTAGAAGCACTTATTGCACATTGCTCTTTGGTAGACCATCTGCTTTTGGACCCCTATTGAGATGCAACCATTTCTCCTTTTGGTCCCCTGTTGCGATAGATCTAGAAGCACATATCTATATCCTAACTTTTGTTCCCCTTTTATCTTCCCATATTAAATGATCAGTTTATTATGAGAAAATCATTTGTTACAGTTAGATATATATTTTATGACATTACCTCTCTCTTGAAATCATAGTCGTTCTCGACTATGAGGTAGAGAAGATAAAGCCTAGTCATTACTCCATGTTTCTTAGCAGGTGTAGGATCCCTTTTACCCGACGACATCATTTCATAATGGATGACTAATCCATTTGGTGCTCGAGAGACCTAGCTGCCGCAAGAATGTTTGCTTTTTAGTCCATATCATACTTCCAAAGTAGAGTGGCAAGTTCTACTTGGTGTTTGGGAGACGTCGTCACCACAAATACGATCCTAAGCATGCATATTTCTTAAATTTTGTGCACAATAAAAGAAAGAGAATGAGTCTTATGAGACAAAAACATTGTTCATTTAAAATGCATTTTCATTTGCTTACTCTAGTGTAGCATTGTACGCAATGACAAGGTTCATATTATCCTTAAGCTAGGTTCCTTGTATCCTTCTAGCATCTTTAAAAGGATAATTCTTAAACCTAACAAGATATCATTGGTAAATGTTACCGTTTCTTAGAACCTTGTCTTCGCGTCGAAGAATAGATTTGGGCTGCAACAACTCTTCTTAATCTTCGATCTATGGAGGATCCTCCATTATTGGTTCTTTTTGTGGCTCTCCTTTGTAAGGCTTGAGTAGACTCACTTGGTTAGCGTTGTGAATGAGCCAATGGTTGGGAAACTATAAATAATAAGCCATCTCATTGATTGGCTTAAGAATTTTTAAAAGAAAGGACCATAGTATCGTTTAGCATAATACTCTTGGTGGCTCGTAGGATTGTTGCCCGTAGTATGCCTTAGACAAGCCTTGAGAAACTTTAGCAAGGCCCAATCATTTCCCTTAAAGGCTAAGGCTATTCTGTGCTTCTTAGCACATCCCAATTTGCCTTTGCTTTGAGATGGATATAACCTCTTTAATCTTTGGAAAAGATTCTTGTGAGTCTCGGCGGCTGTATTCATCAGCAGCGAAGATCTTCCCATGTACTTTAAGTAGTAAGGGAATTTTGGATCTTCCCTCTTTAACCCCAAAAGATGCTTTCCCCATAGAACTATGTACACTGTTATTGTACGCATACTCTATAAGAGGTAGGTATACTTCTCTCATTGAGAACGTTGATCTACTTCCATGAAACAGGATTTTAGTAGATTCAAGAATCATTAGATTAGTTATTTCACATTGGTCATCCGTTTGTGGATGATAGGCCGAAAGAGAGATTTTATCTACTTCCTAGATTCTCAAAGAGACCCTTCTAGAAATTACTGGTCATTCTAGGATCTTTGTCCAACACTATGGATGTTGGCAAGCCATGATACTTGAAAATTTGAGATCTAAAGAGGGTTGCCGTTTGATGTGCCTTAATAGCCTTTTTGAAAATCATAGAGCGTGTTTTCTTGTTAAACCCGTCGACTCAAACAATCCAAGTTGCTTCCCTCGATCAAATTTCAATTTTTGGTATACCACACATTTAAAACACACTCTTGTATGTTTACTTTTCATGGTAGACCAACATAAATACATTTCTACTCCTCAAAGAGTAGATTATGGAATCCCTCTTTTCCCCGCATAAGGAGAAGCATGAGATTCATACATGACTTTCTTATTGTATGGGTGAGTAACACATAGCCTATTGCCGTT
Source organism: Adiantum capillus-veneris (assembly GCF_014529385.1). Classification (NCBI taxonomy): domain Eukaryota; kingdom Viridiplantae; phylum Streptophyta; class Polypodiopsida; order Polypodiales; family Pteridaceae; genus Adiantum; species Adiantum capillus-veneris. Next base: position 83,806,044 of record NC_140959.1, on the reverse strand, counting down.
TGGAAGGTAACCATCCTTCAAGGTGAATGGTTATTTTTTTTCTTCCCTAATGCAAGGCTGTAATTACATACTTAAAGTCCTGGTCGATAGCATACTCATCTATCATAAAAGATAGATCATTTGTGAGTTGCTATATACACCACATTTACCCTTGGCCGTTGTGAAAGTGCATCGACCACTTGATTGTGCTTGCCAACAATGTGAGCAATATGAAATTTAAATTGCAAAAGAAAATTTGGGCACCTCATTTGTTTGTTGGACAGCTTGGTTTGCGTCATGAAGTTCTTGAGGCTTTATGATCCATTCGTAGGATGAATTGATCCCCCAAGAGATAGTGCTTCCATGTGTCTAGGGCATGTAGAATAACTAAAAGCTCTTTTTTGTATATGCCCAAGACCCGTTCATCGGCATTGAGCCTTTGGCTCTCATATGCTATGGCATGAGCTTCTTGAAGCAAAACTGCTCCAAGGCAACGACCACAAGCATCACATTACACCTCAAATGGGTTTGAGAGATCCAGAAGCATGAGGACTAGTTGAGAGGTAAGCTTCTCTTTGAGCTTGTCAAAAGTATTTTGTTCTTTAGCAGTCCACGAGTACTTAACATTCTCTTTGTTAAGTCATACAATGGTCATGCTATTTAAGAGAATTTTGCTATGAAGCGTCTATAGTATGCACACATACCAATAAATCTTTTTAGCTCATGTAGATTCCTTGGATTAGGCCATGATTTTATTACCTCCAACTTCGATGGATCCATACGAATACCATCTTGAGAGATAATGTGACATGAATATTGAATCTCTTGTAGAAAAAAATTCATATTTCTTTTGATTAATGAAAATCTTACTCTCTCTCACAACTTGAAAGATTACCGGGAGGTGTCACATGTACTCCTCAAGAGAATTTGAGTGGCCTGAAGATTTTTGTCCATCGAGAGTTTGAATGCGGCTGGAGCATTTTTGTCAGGCCAAAACTTGTAATTTATCAAATAGATCTTCTAGTCGCGACACGGGAAATATTTTTTTTAAAGTGACCCTATTTTAGTGCTCTATAGTCGACACACATGTGATATGTACCATCTTTCTTTTGCACTAAAAATATTGGTGAATAGAATGGAGAGGAGCTAGGCCTCATCATCCATTTTTCCACAAATTCATGCACTTGCCTTATGATCTCCTCTTGTTGAGCTTGTGAAACTCAATAAGGAGGTTTATTAGTAGGCGGTGAGCTTCCTAGTAGAAGCTCTATTGCATGGTCATCATCCCCTCATTTTGGAGGAGGTAGCTCACTAGGGATGTCATCAATAAAAGCATCTTGTCAACCATTTAGGAAATTAGACATCTCTAATTCCTCTCGATTTCCTTTATTGCCACTTGTGAAAACATTAGAATCATTTATAGATTCTCAAAAAAAATTTATATACACAAAAAATAGAGCTTTTCATTGATTTATCAAAAGCAAGCATATTTACCAGGGATATGGTGTTCCTCAATGTAAAGAAAGAGGATGCAAGAGAGCTACACAAGACAAGCACACACCACACAGAGATGGAAATCTTCTTCTTCTTCACACAGAAAAGAGAGTACAAAATGACTAAGTGCTAAAACTGAAAAGTAGCACATATGTACATGCGGTCACTAAGTGTGAACTCGCTAGAAGCGTACTAGGCTGGCACTATAAGTGTAGTCCAACTGTAGAATCACTAGCAGAGATCCTCTGTGTCGGTCACCTAACGCGCCAGTGAGTAAATGTGGTAAGCAGCCAAGACCCGTAGTGGATGCCAGCTCAAGATGTAGAGCTCGACATCTCAACACTCCCCCTCGAGCTCTGCATGTCGCAGAGTCCAAGCATAGTCCGGAAATGTCGAAGATTCTCAGCTCCGAGGGCCTTGGTAAAGATATCCGCTATCTGCTCCTCTGTGCTGACGTAGACCAAGTCGATGTCACCCGCCAACACTCGCTCTCGAACGTAGTGGTAATGGACCTCTATGTGCTTGGTCCTGGCATGGAACACTGGGTTCCTAGCCAACTGCATGCTGCTGAGGTTGTCACAATGGATGACAATCTGTTGGTCCACTTGCACTCCCAAGTCCTCAAGTAATGTGCGTAGACAAGCTACCTCGCACGCTGCAACTGCTGCACCTCTATACTCGGCCTCTGTGCTCGATAAAGCAACCGTAGGCTGCTTTTTGCTGCTCCAAGTAAGAGCAGCACTCCCAAAAGAGAACATGAAGCCACTCGTAGATCTGCTATTAACAATGCTACCTGCCCAATCTGCATCTGTATACCCATACAATGCTAATGGCGCATCTGCTGCATAGAACAATGCATAGTCAAGAGTCCCTTGCACATACCGAAGTGTGCGTCGTACTCCATCCAAATGTGGCTTCCTCGGAAGTTGCATGAATTGACTCTCCAAGCCTACTGTGTAGCTCAAGTCTGGCCTCGTGATAGTCAAGTAGATTAGACTACCCACAATCTTCCTGTACATCTTGACATCCTCAACAACATCACCCTTCTCTGCACTCAGCTTTGCATTCACATCCAAGGGAATAGAAATTGGCTTACAATCAGCCATACCATACTTTGACAACATGTCCAAAGCATATTGTCTTTGTGACAGCCATACACCCTCTAGAGTCCTGATCACCTCAATGCCAATAAAGTAGCGCAACTCGCCCAAATCTTTCATTTCAAACTCCTGTTTGAGAAGACCCTTCACATGGTCAATCTCCATAGCATTGTCACCCACAATAATAAGTTCATCTACATATATGGTAATGACCACAATCCCCACATCATTCTCACGTACATAGAGTGAATGATCAGCATGAGCTCTCCTAAACCCAATACTGACAAGATACTTGGAAATCCTGTCATACCATGCTCTAGAGCCCTGCTTCAAACCATACAAAGCTTTGAGAAGTTTGCATACATAATCTGGGTAACCTGGATCGACATAACCAGGTGGCTGATCCATATACACTTCCTCTTGCAACTCACCATTTAAGAAGGCATTCTTTACATCCATTTGATGCATAATCCATCCTCTAGATGCAGCCACTGCTATGACAGATCTTACAGTCGTCATCTTTGCCACTGGATAGTCTATGCCATACGTCTGTGCATAACCCTTTGCGACCAGCCTTGCCTTGTGACGCTCAATGTTACCATCAGCCTTATGCTTGGTTTTATACACCCATTTATAGCCAATAGCTTTCTTGCCACTTGGCAATGGCACCAACTCCCATGTGTCGTTTGCTTCCAATGCAGCCATCTCTTCATTCATTGCATCATCCCACTGCACATTTCCAACTGCATCCTCAAAACATGTGGGCTCCACATCTTGTATCACCTTAGCCATGTAGGCTTAGTGATGAGCTAGATACCCATCATAAGTCTTTGCCACTGGAGCAAAGGTCTCCTCATAGTCTATGCCATACGTCTGTGCATAACCCTTTGCGACCAGCCTTGCCTTGTGACGCTCAATGTTACCATCAGCCTTATGCTTGGTTTTATACACCCATTTACAGCCAATAGCTTTCTTGCCACTTGGCAATGGCACCAACTCCCATGTGCCGTTTGCTTCCAATGCAGCCATCTCTTCATTCATTGCATCATCCCAATGCACATTTCCAACTGCATCCTCAAAACATGTGGGCTCCACATCTTGTATCACCTTAGCCATGTAGGCTTGGTGATGAGCTAGATACCCATCATAAGTCAATTTCTGAACTGGATTTCTGACTCTGTTTGATCTGCGCGGTCCTGGGTCACTCCTTTGCCCTCTAGCATCTTCTTGTACTTTCCTTACACCAGGTGTCCTGACAGTCGGAATTCCAAATTCCTCATCAAAACTTTGTTTAGAACCATCTGAATCCATGTCTACATGTGAAAAACCTGATGATGCATCAGCCATAAAGGGAGGTTCATCAACCTTTTCCTTTCCTTTTCGTGATACATTCCCTGTTGGTGGAGTAACCTGCGTACGTAGTCTACCATTCCATGGCTTCTCAACAGAGTCACAAGAAGAGGACTCTTGTGGTCCACTCAAAACCTGTGACTGTGGCCTCACATTTTGTACAACCACATCATTTTTTACATCAGCCCCAATAGTGCCATGTGCATTACTGTACCAGCTGCTCATCTCATCAAAGACTACATCTCTGCTCACTCGTAATTCTCGTGTAGTAGGATTGTAGCACCTGTACCCCTTTTGTTCAATGGAATATCCCACAAGAATACATTTCTCTGCTTTAGGATCCAATTTCCTACGCAACTCATCTGGTACATGCACGTAAGCTATGCAGCCAAACACTTTCAAGTGTTCCAAATCAGGCTTTGTACCTGTAAACTTTTCCTTAGGTGTTACATTATGCACCGCAGCTGTAGGTGTCCTGTTCATAATGTACACAACTGTATTTACAGCTTCAGCCCAGAAATGATGAGGCATGTTCTTCTCATTCATCAATGCACGCGTAACCTCTACAATGTGCCTGTTTTTCCTTTCTGCGACCCCATTCTGCTGTGGAGTATATCTGCATGTAAACTGCCTGCATATACCATGCATTCGTAGAAACTCTGAAAAATCATTGGAGAAGTACTCTCCCCCTCCATCTGACCTCAATCTCTTGATTTGCATATCTGTCTCCTTCTCAATCATGACTTTGAAGTCCTGAAAGTGACCAAACACTTCACTTTTGTTACGCATGAAGTAGACCCATACTTTCCTTGTATGGTCATCAATGAAAGAGACATAATACCTGCAACCATGTATACTTGCAGTATCGGTTGGACCCCAAACATCTGTGTGCACCACCTCAAGTGGCTTTTTACATACATTGCGCTCATGTGGAAATGAGCCCTTTGACTGTTTTCCAAACTAGCATGCTGCACACACTTTATGCATACCATCCACCTTGAATTTGGGCAAACCTTTTACAATCTGTTTTGATTGCATGCTGCGCAATCTCTGCTCATTGACATGGCCAATGCGTTTGTGCCAAATGTCAACATCAGCCACAACACCTGTGCCTTGTGCAAATAATGCAGCTTTTACCTCAGGCATGTCTACATTCAACGTAAACATTCTGCCCACACATTTGCCCTCTGTGATCAGCTTACAGCCATTCTGGAAATCTTCTACATAACAGCCATTTGGATTGAAGCGAACCTGCAAACCTTGCTCAACCATTTGTCCAACAGAAACAAGATTCTTTGCAATGTTTGGGACATGAAGTACATTTGCTAAGTACTTTGATTTTCCACTCTTCGTATTTAGAGGTATGTCCCCTACATGAGCAATGGGGTGAGCTGTGTCATCTCTTGTCTGCACATAGCCTGACACATCTGGTTTGCGCATATCTCTAAACCACTCTCCATGAGACGTCATGTGATTAGAGGCACCTAAATCCACATACCAAACATCATCTTGGGTGGAATCTCTGCAGTCATTGTATTCATTACATGCTGCATAACAAACATGCGCTCGTTGTTGCTGTCATCTGCATCTCTGCTAGTAGATGCATAGTTGCCTTGTTCTCTCTTTCCACTTGCTTTTCCCTTTGGACAGTCACGTGACATGTGACCTCTTTCACCACAAGTCCAACATTCTCTGCTATCTGCAGTATGTTGCTACCTGCTTGATCCTGCACCACGACCTCTTTGACTCCCCCTGCCTTGAGATTGGTTTCCCCTGCCACCTGTATTGTTTTGATTTGATTGACCTTCTTGAAATTGGCCCCTGCAACCCCTTGGGCCTCGACCACGACCTCTACCTCTACCTCTGTTGGAGTTAGAATAGAAGGCCTGTTCAGAATTATTTCTGCCATGAGAAGAAGATGTGTCAAGGTTCTTCTCCTCAAGAATAAGCATAGAAATCAAGTCTTGGAACACGGGGATGTCGTCTCTTGTATTCATAGAAGACCTGAAATGTACATACTCATCTCCTAGACCATCCAAGCATGCACGGACAATGTCATTGTCTTCCATTGAGACTTTAATAGATCCAAGAGCCTCAATGATACTCTTGATCTTCAAGGCATAATCATTGATTGAGAGGTTGTTCCTCTTAACCTAATTTAGCTCCGACTTTAGTTGAAGCTTCCTGGCCTTGGTGTTCACCTCGAACACTCTGCCTAAGTTTTTCCATGCAATGGCGGGGGTTTCAGCATCCTGTAGATAGCCCATCATGTCATCTGTGATGCTCATAGAAAGCCAATACATCACTTTGCTCTGGCCTTGTTGCCAGTCCCTCAAAGCTTTCCTTTGTTCTGCTATAGAATTTGCCTCGGGAAACTATGGTTCCTTTTCATGCAATGGCGGGGGTTTCAGCATCCTGTAGATAGCCCATCATGCCATCTGTGATGCTGATAGAAAGCCAATACATCACTTTGCTCTGGCCTTGTTGCCAATCCGTCAAAGCTTTCCTTTGTTCTGCTGTAGAATTTGCCTCGGAAATCTCTGGTTCCTTTTCATTGTCTCCTTCTACATAGTCCCAATAACCTTTTCCTTTTAGGAAATTTGTTATTATGAACTTCCATGCAGGGTAGTTATTTTTCTCAAGATTCTTAGTAACAATCTGACTGAAACCGTCAGACATCTTGAAGCACTAAGACAAAATAGCTGCAATTTGCAAAAACCTGCAAATCTGTTGAACCTGCTATCGTGGTACCTGTAACGCTTTCTACACTCAACGAGTGTCCACAATCAAGCATACATACAACCACTGTACTTGTACAGTAAATCTCTGTGTACTGCACTTTGGAGACCTGTACGAGAAACTTGGTCGTGGATTGCAAACGAAGGGATTGTGATGCTCTTGCTCTCTTAGCCTCTCTTGCCTGCACCAGGCTCTGATACCATGTAAAGAAAGAGGATGCAAGAGAGCTACACAAGACAAGCACACACCACACAGAGATGGAAAGCTTCTTCTTCTTCACACAGAAAAGAAAGTACAAAATGACTAAGTGCTAAAACTGAAAAGTAGCACATATGTACATGCGGTCACTAAGTGTGAACTCGCTAGAAGCGTACTAGGCTGGCACTATAAGTGTAGTCTAGCTGTAGAATCACTGGCAGAGATCCTCCGTGTCGGTCACCTAACGCGCCAATGAGTAAATGTGGTAAGCGGCCAAGACCCGTAGTGGATGCCAGCTCAAGATGTAGAGCTCGACATCTCAACACTCAACTCATTAGCATCTATGTACGTGCTCTTTTCCCTGTAATAGGTGAAATAGATTCTCCTTTCAGGAAACTTCATGTTGGCAGCCATGCGGTTGAACCATGGTACCCCTAGGATAGCATCCTCATGTTGGAGAGGAGAGATAAAAAAAGTCTTCTTTGTCGACATACCTTTGGACATGAAGCCTCAACTTCCCAATCAAGGGAGTAACAAAGGCTTGTTGCTATCCCTTGAATGATGTGTCAGTAGTTACAATATCTTCCATCTCAAAAGCTTGAATGCAAAACTTGGTGGCCAACTCCATTGATATGACGTTGTGAGTAGAGCCAGGGTCAAACAAGATGAAGACATCATGCTCCCTTACTTTTCCCCAAGCATAGGAGAGTGATGAGCCTTTGCAATGAGCATCCTATTTTGGAGCTTCAACCATGGAAGCTCTAGGAGTGTCATTGAGTACATTTCTTGTGGGAGCAATAACCATGTCCTTGCTCCCCACACTTAAAGCATTTATGGTCTTTACAAAAGCCTTTAATTCTTAGAGAGAGAGAGCTTATTTTTACCTTTGTAAGATCCTTTCTCCTTGGCCTTGTTGTTGTTGGTGTTGGTGTTGCCTTGGGAAGAGTTTTGAGCATTGCTCTTCCATTTAGCTTCATTTTGATACTTGTTTTCCATGGGCTTGAAATTTTAATCTCGCCCCTTGTTGGAAATTGATCCTTGAAGCAACCATAGTGTGGTGGATGACTTCGGTGATAGTGCTAGGCCATTGTGAGTTGACATACTCGGCCATTTATTCAGGTAATACCGCACAAAATTTTTGCTTTTGTTTGGCAAAGTTTATCCTTTGAAAGACTATAGCTTTGAGATGTAAATACCAAAACTTGTTGGAATTAGGGTTGCAGAGAAACGCACACAGCCTAGAGAAGACGAAGGAAGCTCAAGGCACACAATAGAGTGTGTTACTTAGTGTGCAATGGAAAAATAGATAGCCCTAGAGTGATGGGCGTATATACAATGCTCGAGGGGAAAAACCTTCTAAAGAGGGGAAAAAATGCTCCGGCGGTCCTAGTGTGTCCACACACATCACTACCACATGTATATGGTAACAAATCCCCCCTGGAGTGATGCGGTGAACGAGAGCTGGCACATGAGTAAAGGGAAGTGCCATGCCCTGAGGACATGATCAGTGCACAAAGGGGAGTAAGCCCAAAGCTTTGCGGAAAGCTTCAAGCTTCTCACGAGACAATGCCTTTGTGAAAGGATCTGCAAGGTTGTCCTGTGTTGGCACATAAGCCAAGCTGATCTCTCCTGCTGATCTGCAAGGTTGTCCTGTGTTGGCACATAAGCCAAGCTGATCTCTCCTTCTGAGAGCCTCTCCCTAACATAGTGGTAATGCAACTCAATGTGCTTTGTGCGAGCATGAAAAATTGGGTTCCTTGCAACTGCCAATGTGCTATGACTGTCAATGTAGATAGTGTTGGCAGTGTCCTGTCCAACACCCAAATTAGCCATAAGGCATCAGAGCCATACACACTCAAACATAGCTGTGAAGACTGCCCTGTACTCAGCCTCACAACTTGAAGTGGACACAGTAGGTTGCTTCTTGATCAACCATGATATACATGAACTGCTAAGCATGAAACAAAAACCACTTGTGGACACTCACGTGTCGAAACAACCAACCCAATCTGAGTCCGTAAAAGCAGTAATTCTGGCGGCAATGATCCCCCCTTGGGATAAAACAAGACAAGATGTAAAGTGCTACTAAGGTAGCGGAAAATCCTCTTGACAGCCTACCAATGCTCAGACCCTGGGCTATGCATGAATATGCTAACCTGTGAGACTGCAAACTGAATATCCGGCCGTGTTGTATACATAAATGAGACAGCCAACAGCAGTTTGATAAAGAGTGACATTAACACGATCACCAGCATCATGTAGACTCAACTTCAAACCTGTTTCCATGGGAGTGGCAATAGGTTTGCAATCCTCAAGTCCAAACTTACATAGCAATGTCTCTATGTAACTTTTCTAACACAAGGCAATACCACCATCACACTGCTTAAACTGTATACCCAAGTAATGATGCAACAGTCCCAAATCTTTCATCTTGAAAGTAGTAAATCAGCCTTAAATTCAGCAATATGTCTCTCATTTGGTCCAGTGATCAGCAAATTATCTACATAAAGAACCACAATGAGAAGTACATCGCCCTCACGCTTTACATACAATGTGCTTTCTGTTGGACATACAAGTTGCTTCAACCCATACAAAGCCTTGCTACATTTGCACACTTTGTCGTCTTGTCCTTTCTTGACAAAACCGCGAGGCTGCGTTACATAAGCTTCCTCAATTATGTCACCATTCAAGAAAGAAGTAACAATGTCTGACTGATGTACATCCCAACCAAAATGATCTGCCAATGCACATAGAAAACCTACAGTAGTCATACGACAAGTGGGAGCAAAAGTCTCTTCGTAATCTATGCCTTTTTGCTTTGGATAACCCTTTGCAACAAGTCGAGCCTTATGGCGATCGATCTCACCATCCAACTTGCGTTTCAACTTGTAAACCCACTTCGTACCAATGGCCTTTTTGCCAGGAGGCAAATCACATAAAGTCATCCAATTTTTTGAATCTTGTGCTTCATCAAAAGACAGAGGCTCCTCAACATCATGTAAGCTAGACACAGCTAAAGCATAACAGTCTGATGCATAAAATGCATGGTGAGAGCCTGAACGAGTACGACTAGACAAAGGTGCATCCAATTTACTGTCATGCAAAGTGTGCACCGGCCATTTTGGCATACCTCTAGCCTGGTCATTTTCAGCCCTTTCTTCATCAAGTACATCATGTACATCTGCATTAGTAATTGACTGATCTGTAACATTTTCAGAAACCACCATAGGCTGTACATTTGCCTCATTGGAACTTACTTTCGTTATTTCCACCACTAAAAAGAGGCAACAAAGTGTCATAAATGTTCTGTGAGCTTACATTACTGTCTCTAGTACTTGACAACAAGGGCTGAACAGAATCTTCCACAAACACTACAGCCCATGAAACCAGAATACGTTTTGTTTGCAGATGATACAACCTGTAATCTTTGCTTTCAGCACTATAACCAACAAAAATATATTTGACAACCTTATCATCCAATTTTCTACGTTGTGTTTGTGGCACCAAAGCATATGCCAAACAGCCAAAAACATGCATGTGCTCAATAGAAGGCTTTCTATCATGCCATGCTTCATATGGAGTAATAGACTGCAAGGCTTTCATAGGACACATGTTTAGTACATAAGTGGCACACATGATGGCCTCAAGCCAAAAAGAATGCGGCAAAGCTTGACTTTTGACCATACATCCTGCGATTTCCGTATGTGACCTATTTTTCCTCTCAGGAACACCATTTTCTTGACGTGTATAAGGCACTATACATTGGTGTTTTATCCCATGACTAGCCAAAAATGCATTGAATTCATGAGACATATACTCCCCACCTCGATCAGAATGGAGGGTGCCCATAGTACATTTCGAGACATTTTCAACCATAGCCAAAAATTGTTTGAAGCACATAGAAACTTTGGACTTCGCTTTAAGTGGAAATACCCATGCATGCCTGGAGTAATCATCAATGAAAGTCACGAAGTAAAGGTAATTGCCCAAGGACGGAGTTTGCATGGGCCCACAAACATCAATATGCACAAGCTGCAATTTGCATGTGGCCCGAACTGAACCATCCTTTGGAAACTTAGAACGCTGCATCTTACTCAATATACAGCCTTCACAAACATGTTTGACAGGTGCTTCAAGAGGCGGCAAAGAAGCAACCATATCAAATTTCTGCAAACGCAGCAAACTGGCAAAATTTAGATGACCAAAACGTGCATGCCAAAGTTTTGCATCTGAAATAGCCCTTGAATCTGCAACAACATTTGAAAAATTTTGTCCACACTTGTCATATAAAGTGAGCTTATACAGCCCACGGCACAAAAGGCGAGATGCAACAATTTCATGAGATCATGAACTGTACATCTATCATCCACAAATTTGACTACAAGTCCAAGTCTAGCAAGTGCGGATATAGACAAGAGATTCTTCTTGATCCCAGGTACATAAAGTGAATCAACAAGTGTAAAGGAACTGCCTTTTGCAGCAGTAAGCACAATCTTTCCAACTCCCTGAACCAGATATGAGGCATTGTTGGCACAAGTGACTGAATTCCCATGAGGCATAGACTTGAGAGAGGTGAACAGTTCACGATGTAAGGTAATGTGTTTTGTAGCATCATTATCGAAATACCACACATGTGAATCTACAGCAACTGACAAGCATGCATCATGGACAGCAGGATTGTAAGTGCACTCTGCACTAAAGGCCATTCTGCATCAACATCAGCAACACAGTCTCCTTTCACAGAAGACTCAACAATGGCTGCATTTGTAGTGGAACCAGCATTTGCAATGGAACCAACCTCTTTCTTCTTAGCCTCTTTTTCCTTCAACTTAGGATAGTGCTTGATCAAGAGATCATTAGCTTTACAATAATGGCAACGCATCTTCTTTTTGCCCTTATCATCAGAATTTCCAGACGAATTGCTGCCAACATAAGCATTAGGAACATAAGTTTTTCCACTCGCAGCAGAACCATAAGAAGTGGCTGCATTGCTGTTACCACCCTTTCTTTGAGAAGCAATAAAAGCCTGTTCAAGTACACGCTGCCTAGTCCTATTTTTTTTGGAAAGTGACTCTTGCAATAGCAATGTGCATAATGCATCAAACTTGACAACTTTAGGATTTCCCTGGGTCATCAGTCTCCAAGTACTAGCAAAAGTCTGGTAGGAATCTGGTAAGGCATCAAGAACAGTCTGCACAAGGGAACTGTCTGAAATGACTTCACCTGCAAAAATAAGTTGCTCATTGATATCCTTGACACTAGCAAGGAAAGTGTCCATATCATCTTCCTCATGCATAATCTTTGACTCCAGCTCTTTACGCAGCAAAGCAATTTTCGCCTCATTGCGACTTGCATAAAGACCAGCCCAAATATCCCAAGCCAATTTTGCAGATTTTGCTGAATGGATGTAAGGAACAATAGTGCGCTTCACAGACAATGCAATCAATGCATGAGCCTACGCATCCTTTACATCCCAACGAGCTTGTTCTACCGTAGGCAAAACAACTCTAATACCTGCAATCCTTGCAGCAAGACCTGCAACATCCTCAACATCGCCTACATCTTCAGAACCAGGACATACATCAATGCCCTGCATAGTATTCCAGACGCCCTTTGACACAAGAACGTGTTGCATCATATAAGCCCACATAGGGTAATTGTCCCCATCCAACCTGTCCTCAATAGCAAACATCTTGAACACATATGTGTTGTTGTCAGCCATGGTAAATGCTACACCTGATATGAAAATTGTCCAAAAATAGGAGAAACGGAGCGGGAACAACACGTGCTATATAACACAAACCGTAGAAGACTGTAAGGCACCTGTTATGCAGAAAACGACACTGACAGAAATTCTGCACAAAATGACGAAATTGCTTGTGGAGACCTACCTATAGTGGAGACGGAGGCCAAAATGAGCCCGAATCATAAATCTAAGCAGAGTAAGCTCTACGAGCCTCCCAAAATATTTGTCGACCTGCGAATGCTCGCCAAACCTCACTGTAATCGGAGAAAGTGAGAAGCAGTGTGCTGGAGCAGCTGGCGACTAAGCCCGGGAGGACGTAACTTGCTCTGATACCAATTGTTGGAATTAGGGTTGCAGAGAAACGCACACAGCTTGGAGAAGACGAAGGAATCTCAAGGCATTACTTAGTGTGCAATGGAAATATAGATAGCCTTAGAGTGATGGGCGTATATACAATGCTCGGGGGGAAAAACCTCCTAAAGAGGGAAAAAATGCCGCGACGGTCCTAGTGTGTTCACACACATCACTACCACATGTATATGGTAAAAAAACTTGCTACATATTTGTGGATAGACTTATTGAAGAGCACCTTCAAGCTTCTCCATTCAATAAGCACTTTGTCCTTTGCATCGCTTGCAAGAAATTGCTTCATGATGGAGACTCGTAGAGTTTTCCATGTCTTTGGGGCCTCGTCATTGCCATGACGGCTAGCCCACCATCGGCGAGCAGATTTTTGGAAGTGCATAGCTACATGGTATAGCTTGGAGGACTCCGTGAATTCCTCGTCTCCAAAGGCTGCATCAAATTATTGGATGAAGGCCAATATTTTGTTGGTGGCACTAAAGGTGCCATCATAGGTGATAAAAGAGATACTCTTTCCTCCCTCTTTGAATTTCTTGAGCTTTTGGGGCCTTTGCCATGCAAGGTAAGTTTTGCGATGTCCTCTCCTCTTGTATTCTCTAGGAGAATAGCCATAGATTTCGTCGGACGAGGAGGAAGGTGAAGAAGAAGGAGAAGAGGGTGACCTCTTTCTTGCCTTTTTGTTCCTTTGTTTTCTCTCTTCCCATTTGGAACGACGAGGAGAAGGACTATGGGTTGACCGTTTCCTCTTGGGAGGATTTGGCAACAGTTTAGACCGCCATCTTCGTGGAGCCACATCTTCAGAGGAACTTACAGATTTTCTTCTTTCTCGTTTTTTTGGATTCCTCCTCTCTTATGGGAGAGAGTCTTATTTTGGGAGTCTCATCAAGAGACCTCCTAATCTCTCTCTTGCCTCTTGGAGAGGAAGGGAAATCCCATAAGCACGAAGTTGTTGAGTAACTTCGGCTTGCAAAGTAGGGTTGCCCATAGCTTGATGAAACCTAGTAACAAGATAATTGATAAATATGGGGCCATCATCATTAGCACCTTTATGTGAAAAATGAAAGTTATCAATGTTCATTCTACTCTCTTGGTTATTGTCAGCCATGCTAATTTACTTATGTGTTTACTTAATGTATTCTTTGGCAATTCAAAACCTTAGTTTCTACTACTCTTAGCCTTTGAAAATAAGCAATTAAGTATCTACACCCACGAATCAAATTGGTTAATTATAGAGAGTAGAGGGGTGGGTTTAACATAGTAGAATTGTTGAGGGATATCTCCTTTCAGACTTCTTATGGCTCAATAATGGTAAAGCCGTAGGCAAGTCTAAAAAGACCCCATTAGTAAGACCAAAGCTCCCAAGGTGTGCCCTAATATAATTGACAAAATCAACCATTAATAGGCTACTTAAGGACCTCTCTTCTTAAGCAAGAAAAGAGAAACCAAACGCTCTAATACCAATGTAATGGAAATGGCCTATGAACTTTGAGAATAGCAGAATTAAGAGAATTAAAGTGAGCATTTTTGTGAGCTCACTTTGAGAACATAGAGGGTGAACTTAATTGATGGTAGCAACATAAACATAGTACTTAATTAACTTGGCATGAACCATACTTTTGCAAGAGAGAGAGTATTAGAGAACATGCCAATAGTTGAGGACCGGATTTACTTCGAGCTGGCGGTCCCCCTCCAAAAGGCGTTTGTATTGTAGATTCTTGGTACAAAACAATCTTTGTGTTCCTTGTGACCTTGGGGATGCTATGAAGATGGAAAGCTTCATGCATCATGAGTATAACATAAACTTTGCAAAAAGAATTAACTATCACAAGCCTCAATCCCAAGGCCTTCAACACCTTCGAAGGTGGAGAGATTGAATGGGGAATGAAGGTAGGGAAGAAGAAGAAGAATCATTCATAGGAGAAAGAAATAGTTCCTCACTTATCATCACTATTCTTGCTTACCATAGCATAATAGAGTAGTAATGAAGATGAAGAATATGTCAAGCTTAAGCATTGAAGCATGGCTCTTGGTTGGATTTGCATTCTATAGCCAAGCGTGTTGGTGCAGGCTCTCCACTTCTCAACAAGCTTGGAGAAGGAGATGAAGCTCTTGCACTTTTCATTTCACATAATGAGAGCGTGTGTGTGTGTGTGTGTGTGTGTGTGTGTGTGGGAGAGTATACCCCTCCCCTCTCAAGCTTGGTCCACCTCTCTCTCTCTCTCTCTCTCTCTCTCTCTCTCTCTCTCTGAGGTAGAGAAGATAAAGCCTAGTCATTAGTCCATGTTTCTTAGCGGGTAAAGGATCCCTTTTTACCCCACAAAATCATTCCATAATGGATGAATAATCCATTTGGTGCTTGGGAGACTTAGCTGGCTCAAGCATGTCTCCGCTTTAGTCCCTATCATACTTCTAAAGTAGAGTGACAAGTTCTACTTGGTGTTTGGGAGACGTCGTCACCACAAACATGACCTTAAGCATGCATACTTCTTAAGTTTTGTGCACAATAAAAGAAAGATAATGAGTCCTATAAGACAAAAACATTGTTCATTTAAAATGCATTTTTCATTTGCTTACTCTAGTGTAGCATTGTAAGCATTGGCAAGGTTCATATTATCCTTAAGCTAGGTTCCTTGTATCCTCTAACATCTTTAAAAGGATAATTTTTAAACTTAACAAGATATCATTGGATAATGTTATCGTTTCTTAGTACCTTGTCTTTGCGTCAAAGAATCGATTCGGGCTGCAACACCTCTTCTTAATCTTCGATCTTTGGCGGGTCCTCCATTATTGTTTATTTTTGTGGCTCTCCTTTGTAAGGCTTGAGTAGACTCACATGGTTAGAATTGTGAATGAGCCAATGGTTGGGCAACTTCAACTAATAAGCCATCTCATTGATTGGCTTAAGAATTTGTAAAAGAAAGAACCATAGTATCTTTTTGCTAGTTTAGCATAATACTCTTGGTGGCTCATAGGATTCTTGCCCGTAGTATGCCTTAGATGAGCCTTGAGAAACTTTAGCAAGATTGAATATTTCCTTAAAGGATAAGGATCTTCTGTGCCTATTAGTAGTAGCCCAATTTGCCTTTGCTTTGAGATGGATAAAACCTCTTTAATATTTGGAAAAGATTCTTGTGAGTCTTGGCTATATTCATCAACAACGAAGATCTTCCCATGTGCTTTTAAGTAGTAAGGGACTTCTGGATCTTCCCTCTTTAACCTCAAAAGATGCTTTCCCCATAGAAGTATGTACAATGTCATTGTAGGCATACTTTATTATAGGGAGGTACTTCTCTCATTGAGAATGTTGATCTACTTCCATGAATAGACTTTTAGTAGATTCAAGAATCATTAGATTAGTTATTTCACTTTGGTCATCTGTTTGTGGATGATAGGCCGAAAGAGAAATTTAATCTACTTCTTAGATTCTCAAAGAGACCCTTCTAGAAATTACTGGTCATTTTAGGATCTTTATCCGACACTATGGATGTTGGCAAGCCATGATACTTGAAAATTTGAGATCTAAAGAGGGTTGCCATTTGATGTGCCTTAATAGTCTTTTTGAGAAGCATAGAGTGTGTTTTTCTTGCTAAGCCTATCGACTGAAACAATCCAAGTTGCTTCCTTCAATCAAATTTCAATTTTTGGTATACCACACATTTGAAACATACTCTTGTATGTTTACTTTTCATGGTAGACCTACTTAAAGTCACGATCAAAGCATACTCATCTATCATAAAAGATAGATCATTGTGAGTTGCTATAGACACCACATTTACCCTTGGCCGTTGTGAAAGTGCATCGACCACTTGAGTGTGCTTGCCAGCAATGTGAGCAATATGAAATTTAAATTGCAAAAGAAAGTTTGTGCACCTCTTTTGTTTGTCAGAAAGCTTGGTTTGTGTCATGAAGTTCTTAAGGTTTTGTGATCCAGTCGTAAAATGAATGGAGCCCCCAAGAGATAGTGTTGTCATGTATCCAGGGCATGTAGAATAGCTAAAAGCTATTTTTTGTATATGCTTAAGACCTGTTCATTGGCATTGAGCCTTCGACTCTCATATGCTGTGTCATGCCCTTCTTGAAGAAAAACTGCTCCAAGGCAATGAACACAAGCATCACATTGGAACTCAAATGGGTTTAGAGATCTAGAATCATGAGGACTGGTTGAGAGGTAAGCTTCTCTTTGAGCTTGTCAAAAGCATTTTGTTTTTTAGCAGTCCATGAGTACTTAACATTCTCCTTTGTTAAGTCATACAATGGTCCTGTTATTTGAGAGAATTTTGCTATGAAGCGTCTATAGTATGCACACATACCAATAAAGCTTCTTAGCTCATGTAGATTCCTTGGATTAGGCCATGATTTTATTACCTACAACTTTGATGGATCCATACGGATACCATCTTGAGAGATAATGTGACCTAAATATTGAATCTCTTGTAGAAAAAAATTCACTTTTGTTTTGATTAATGAAAAGATTACTCCCTCTCACAACTTGAAAGATTACCTGGAGGCGTCACTTGTACTCCTCAAGAGAATTTGAGTAGCCTGAATATTTTTGTCCATCGGGAGTTTGAATGTGGCTAGAGCATTTTTCAGGCCAAAATTGTAGCTTATCAAATAGACCTTCTATCTGCGACACGGGGAATCTTTTTTTAATAGTGATCCTATTTAGTGCTCTATAGTCGACACACATGTGATATGTGCCATATTTCTTTTGCACTAAAAATACTGGTGAATAGAATGGAGAGGAGCTAGACCTCACCATCCCTTTTTCCACTAATTCATGCACTTGCCTCATGATCTCCTCTTGTTGAGCTTGTGAAACTCAATAAGGAGGTTTATTAGTAGGTGCTAAGCTTCCTAGTAGAAGCTCTATTGCATGGTCATCATCCCCTCGTTTTGGAGGTAGCATATACGCAAAAAATAGAGCTTTCCATTGACTTATCAAAAGCAAGTGTATTTAGCAGGGACATTGTGTTCTCCGATACATTAGCATCTATGTACATCCTCCTTTCATACTTCTTATGGCTCAATAATGCTAAAGCCGTAGGCAAGTCTAAAAAGACCCCATTATTAAGACCAAAGCTCCCGAGGTGTGCACCATATCTTACATAGTGAGCTCAACAAAATCGATAATAGATCCCAGTCCCACTTACCCTAATATAATTAACAAAATCAACCATTAATAGGCTACTTAAGGACCTCTCTTTTTAAGCAAGAAAAGAGAAACCAACGCTGTGATACCAATGTAATGAAAATGACCTATGAACTTTGAGAATAACGGCATTAAGAGAATTAACGTGAGCCTTTTTGTGAGATTAATTTGAGAACATAGAGAGTGAACTTAATTGATGGTAGAAACATAAACATAGTACTTAATTAACTTGGCATGAACCATACTTTTGCAAGAGAGAGAGTATTAGAGAACATGACAATAGTTGAGGACCGGATTTATTTGGAGCCGACGGTCGCCCTCCAAAAGGCGTTTGTATTGTAGATTCTCCCATCAAGAGAGACTTGGTACAAAACAATCTTTGTGTTCCTTGTGACCTTGGGATGCTATGAAGATGGAAAGCTTCATGCATCATGAGCATAACATAAACTTTACAAAAAGCATTAACTATCACAAGCCTCAATCCCAGGGCCTCAAACACCTTCGAAGGTGAGAGATCTAGCGGGAATGAGGGTAGGGAAGAGAAGAAGAATCATTCATAGGAGAAAAAAATAGTCCCTCACTTATCATTACTCTTGTTTCTTAGCATAGCATAATAGCATAGTAATGAAGATGAATAAGATGGCAAGCTTAAGCATTGAAGCATGGCTCTTGAATGGATTTTCATTCCATAGCCAATAGTGTTGGTGTAGGCTCTCCACTTCTCAACAAGCTTGGAGAAGGAGATGAAGCTCTTGCACTTTTCATTTCACATAATAAGAGCGCGCGCGCGTGTGTGTGTGTGTGTGTGTGTGTGTGTGTGTGTGGGGGGGGGGGGGGGGGGGGGGGGGGGTATACCCCTCCCCTCTCAAGCTTGGTTCACCTCTCTCTCTCTCTCTCACCTCTCTCTCTCGTATTATTTAATTATTTATTTTTATGCATCTAAATTCTCATTGGACCCCTTTAGTCTATCCAATAGGATTCAAGCACATCATGAGGGCCACATGTGGAGGATTTTGACATGTGTCTTTTATGCTTCTTAAGTAATTTGATTTGAATTGAACACTTCAAGCACTTAGTCAATTAAGCATGAAAACCATTTATGCCTCTTGATAGTTTATCTTTGAATTGAATACTTCAAGAACCTTGGTCATTTAAGCATGAGAATCACTTCAAGCTTGGGCAAGGTTCCCAAAAACACTTTAAGCACTTTAGTTAGCAAGCCGACAAGCACCTCATGCTTGGGTAGGATTCCCACCTCAAGGTGTGCGCGTCTGTCGCATGTGTCAATGCAAAGGACTTGCCGATACACTGTGTGCGAGCCACAAATGGCTCCAAGCACACAACTAGACTAATTTGACAAGCTCAAGAGAGCAAGGATGTGTCACTCACCGCCCTATGCTCGCCTTCGTGGAGGATTCTTTGCCGTGAAGAAGAAGGAGCTACTGTCGTGCCGCGCTCAACCGCTTTGTTGCCACCGTGCCGTCGTCGCGATGCTTGATCGCACTCCCTCTCTCTCTCTCACGCATACACACACACACACACACACACACACACACACACACACACACACACACACACACACAAGGAGATGAAGAAGAAGAAGATGGAGATGGAGCAAAAGCACTCTTCAATTGCAC
The DNA here is from genome assembly GCF_014529385.1 of Adiantum capillus-veneris. Classification (NCBI taxonomy): domain Eukaryota; kingdom Viridiplantae; phylum Streptophyta; class Polypodiopsida; order Polypodiales; family Pteridaceae; genus Adiantum; species Adiantum capillus-veneris. Next base: position 83,786,286 of record NC_140959.1, on the reverse strand, counting down.
AAATGAGAGAATGAGTGAATTTTAGGTTTAGTTGACTTTTATATGAGCTCGCCCCATTCACACTTGGGCGTCGATGCTTAGCCAACTAGCCCTTGAATGTTCTAGTTAGAGTGCACCTCTCATCGGCTATCACTCTACCCTTTTTCTATTGGACCGACAAGCCCGGTACCTGACTCTACCAAATAAATAATATTGCCTCCATTGTAGGTAATAGGAATGTGCGTGAGGGTTAACATGCCCCCTTCCTGATGTAGATTACGTCCTCGGAAAATATTGAGTTGAAGCTTGTTTGTTGAGGTGGAAGAGCATTTGAGATGAATGTCCTTAGCCTTCTTCAATCACTACAAAATCAAATAACCATGGAACAGTAATTGTATTCTCATATACAATTAAAAAACATATGCAGTTGTAGGCAGACAATTTGATTGGTAACATAATTTTAAACCATTTGTCAGCAACAATAAACATTAAATTGCAATATAATCAAACGCATAAACAATTGTAATGGTAAAACATTAAACAAGTCTCGGGTCGCTAATTTAACGGTCGAAAGGTACTAAAGATCGACTATACCATGGGTAAGCTTCTCAATTTTCTCTGGTCAATTAAGTTGTTTAATCGCGAGAGCCAAGTATTTCATGTCCGAAGGCTGACTAGAGGCTATACCTAGAAGACCTTGTAGTTAAGCTACGATAAAAGGAATTGCTCATGAAATCATCACCTGACTTATTTCCTTTTCTTTGACCCCCCAAAGTCTTTTCACAATGTTTCAATTTTGATGTGTGTGCTTATTTTGTATGCCTTGGGTTTTTTGCTTTTCAAGGAAAAGCGCCCACACTGGGAATCTCTAGGGCTCTAGTACCATAGGCGATACATGTGAGTGAAGTACCAAATCAAGCTGAGAATTCTCTTCTAGCTTAAGATTTTACATTGTGGCACTTTGATTTTTTTTGTTTGTACGTTGTCAGCGTTTTAATTTTGTAACTTTGGGGAGTCATATAACAATGTTACCCTTCCCAGGCTCATCACATTAGTAAACTCCCTTTATAATACTTAAGCTAAAGGTCAATAGGGACTAAGACCACTAGAAAGCCTAGTACATTTCACACAATGCTGCCTAAATCGGATTAAGAACCTAAGTAACATTGATTATTAGGAAGGCATTCCCCATGGTATAAAGAGAAGATCTGTAACACCTAGCTTGGTCAAACTAGCTTAGTCAGACTGCTTGATTTTTTAACCTAGACAAGTGATTATGACAAAAAATTACATTGAATTTAATGTTTGATACTAAGCAAATGCGCTGAATATTATGCTATCAATCACAATTAATCATAATTAAAGCAAACAAACATAGATGTAAAATGCGCTGAATATTATGCTATCAATCACAATTAAAGCAAACAAACATAGATGTAAAAAAGATAAGGGACAATGCTAATGGACAAGAAACACTTGTTTGTGTTGATGATCGCGCTTGGTTTGAAGAGTGAACGAGAGAAAGATTCCATGAAGGTCCAAATCCTAACCACAGCAACATGTTCCTATACCCACTATGAAACACAAGGATACCTTTAGGAGGCACATCAGTGGGAAAAAAGAACTTTGCTAATCAGTATACTTTAAAACAAAAACACTTCTATCGTACTAATCCTACCTATCCTCCATCACTTGAGTGATGAGGATTAAAGGTGTTTTATGACATAGGTTTCTGTTTTAGTGTACCGGATGTGAATGTGTAGGTCTGGTCAATGTTTTGACTTTTATTGTGCATACTCGTTTGCTAATTGCTCTTGCTCTTTACTTGTTTTCTTTTTTTGTGAGTATAAGGCTTTATATATACATTTCCTAAGATTGGGAGATTGAGAGGTCAGGGAGGAAGGTTGAGAGGAAAGCGAGTGAATGATGACTGTCAGCAAACACTCCCCCCTTCCTTGGGTAGATCATACCGTTTGAAATGTGCTCGTCACCCTTTGGAACCAATTGTTCTAGTTGGTAATAGGTGAGGATTTTTTCCATTAATTTTCTATTACCTTAGGTGCCTCATCGAGTTGCAAGGATGGTAAGGTACTCTCCCAGGATCGAACTTGAATTGGTTCATTAGGTGATTCTTGAACACTGGGAGGTGTGGATTCCCTTGTAGCTTCATGGAGGTCCCCTTTTGTAAGTGGAGGCTGTGAAGAAGTTTTTACCTCTATGGATGCATTACATGAGGAGCTAGAAGATTCATGGGACTCCCCCCTTCCTGAGCTAGGTGGAACAAATCGTTCTTTCTTAAGTACCCAAACTAGCTCTGGAGCGGGTGTGTAGCATTCTGTGATTTTTTTCTTTCCACGATTGTTGATTCATTTTGGAGCTACTGGATTGGGCTCACATGGATCAGGTTACAAGTAAGAACACAATCTACGTTTTGGCACCCAGATTTGATCATTTCCTTGATAGTAGCCTTGGGCTTTCAATAGTCGTTTACGAATCCACCGCCATGTTTCCTTACATTTCTTGGAGCGAGTGGGACATTTCTTACAAGGCTTCTGTATTTTAGCACTAGCTATGGTCACTAAAGAAGCTTTAGGGACCCACTTGTATGTTTTCTTCGTTATATTAGGATGAGTCTTGTCAGAAGCTATATGCATTGCTTCTAGCATATTTAAGGGTACGAGTGGTGGCATTTCATCCCCCTCAGGTGTTACCCAAGTCGTCCCCTTGTTTCCCCAAGTGTCTATGGTTGCTACTAGGTGGACCCAATCCACATTGTTCGACTCAGTCATCCCACGTAGTACATCCACATAAGGAGAATCTTTCCCAACATCAGTGTCCGCTTTACACGTGTAACAATACTGCAATGGGGCCGAGTGAACTATGGTTTTAGATCTATGATCAATTATAAACCTGTTTTCTAGGGGATGTGCTCGACCAGTTACAAGATCCACTTGAATGATAGAATCTTGGTACTGTAGGTAGACATGGTTTTTAGACCAGTCATGCACCATTTTTGCTTCCCTCATGAAAGGACATCCTAAGATCATCTCCGATTCCATAGTGTGCTTGGAGAAATCCATAACAATGAAGGTAATTCTTATTTTATGTCCAAAGACCTTGATCTTGAGATCTTCTAGCATCCCAATAGGTTTAACAATAGACCCATTGGCCATCTTCACTACTATGGTTGTGGTCGCAATGTGAGGTCTCCCCATAGTTTCTCAACAATTTTTAGTCACAATGATAACCCCAGCACCACCATCCAGGATTCCCTTCACAATTAATCCCCTGGTAGTGGTTGGTATGGTTGCATTGGATTCATCTCCGTCAAAGTATTTTCCCAACTTGTTGACAGGTATTTCTACCACAAGGTTCTCATCTAGGTTGGGTTGTGGATCTAAGTGTTCCTCCTCTATTGGCATCTCCAAAACTCCATCCATCTATGCAAATTGTGGTAGCCCTAACTTCAGTTCTCCATTGAGGAAGGCTCGTAGAGCTGAGACTAGCTCAGGGTCTTTATATGGTTTGGACATGATGGTGGTTCTAACTTCTAAAGACATGAAATCCATCAATTTGGCAATGTTTAACGACACCTTTTGGGCTTCAGCCCCTTGACGTGGAGAAGATGGTATCTCCATTTTTTCGATAGGATCAGGTAGTCCCTCTGTAAACGTTCTTTCCATCAAGAAGTAAGTACACCCACTTTCCCATGACTTTAAGTCACTTTCTTCTTGGATGACACTAGGTATGGCTAAGGGTCTATGGAATTGGTGAGGTTGTTGTTGCGTAGGGAATACGATGTCTGTAATCTGGATCTGCCTAGGTGCTGGTTCTAGATCCCTTTGGGTATCTTCTACCAAACTCCTTAATTGCTTCACTGGATCGATCTCCTCTGCTTGACTCGCTTGATCTCCTCTGTAGGGTTTGGATAAGTCCCTATCTTCTTCTTGGATCTTGGCCATTGTGGCCCATGAAGATCTTCCTTGTTGGTTTCTATCTTAGTGGTAATTTTGGTCTCCATGGTTTCACCTGAATTAGAATCCTCTTCAACGTCATTCATATATACGAGGTCATCACCAGTCCCTATGTTGGTCTTTGAACTAGGGTCTAACTTCGCTGCTTTTTGCGATCTCTTCCTTCGTGTTTTCCTTCTTTTTCTGAGATTGAGCAATTGGATGCCGTTGTCTCTTTCCTCAAGAATATAATTTTGTTTTTGGAGCATCCATCGTGTGAGTTCGATTACAGGTACCACATGTGTACTTTGTGATGGCTGCTCGGTAACCTCAATCAAGTTTATTGGCATGATCTTCGGTGCATTTGGATTACTTGGACATTGGGCAATCAAATGATCTATGCCACATCGATTACAAATGAGTATCGGCATTGTAGACGTGCTCGCTTGATTGGTTTGCATTAGTGTGGCATTCTTTTGTAGCCTAATAGCACACTCGGCCACACGATGCGGACCTCCACAATCATAGCATTGAAGAGGTGGTCTCTTAGCAGTGTAATTGATATTTTGGCCTCTTGCAGCAAGAACAGCTACTTGATAGACAGGTTTGACTTGTCCCCAATAGTCCTCCATGTAGTATTGTGGACTTTCTTCAAGCACATCCATCCCATAGGCAATATTAGGATCTATATCTTCCTCACAGCCTTCCAAACAAGGAATCGATGACTCACAACCCAATTGATTCACAGAAGTGATTCTCGGATGTGGTGTTTGCAGTCCTAGCACTAGAGGTGGTAAGGGTATTGTTTGAATAACATTTTGGGCCCTAGGGACCATGTGTTGTGCTGTTTGTTCAAGAGATGGGTCCAGCATCAATGCAAGCACTTGAGGTGTGTCTGTCCATGCTAAGGTTGGTTTATTGGCCACATCGCGCGCTTAAATACTATGCAATCCTTAGCTTGATGACCATACCTCCCACATGCATTGCAGTTCCCATTGAATTTTACTCTAAAAGTAGGGCATTCACTGGTACTATTCGTTCCATAGCATACTGAGCACCATTGTTGCTCCCTTCTTGGATACATATAATTGTTTTGCGGAGCACGATTGTCTCTAAGACTCTCTTGAATAGCCTTGGTGAGATCTGCTAAAGTCATCTCAGATATCTTTGGCTCCTTAGCAATAGGCTTTAGGGTCATTGGCTGATGCCCTGATGCTTCCGAGCTAATAGATTTAGGCTCCACAGACACTCTTTCTCCTTGAATCATTAAATTATCCTCCAATTGGATTGCTTGGTGGTGACTGCTTCCCAAGTGGTGATACCTCTAATGACTAGGCCATTGTAGATATCCTCATGTCATAGTCCCGGAATGAATCAAGCAATTGATTATTATTGAAGCGCTCATTTCGATTACAACGAGAATTCAAATGCTTCAAGCGAATAATAAAGTCTCTCACCGACTCTCCTTCCTCTTGTTGGGCTTTTTGGAGCTGAGAGGCTACACCCCAAAGCACTCCCTCTCGTATGTATTCTTTCAAGAACAGTCTCCTAAGAGTAGGGTAAATCGTTTTTTCTTCCACCTTTAGGGTTCTATACCAATCCCCAGCCTTCCCACTTAAGGTTAGGCTTAAAGTATTACTCTTATACAGGTCATTGTGTTCTCCTAGAGAATCACATATTTTTTCAAACACTTCCATATGCTTTCTCACATCCCCGTCTCCACTAAATTTTTGTGTGAGCTTGGCTATTTGTACTGCCTTACTTCTAGGCTCTCTATCAGGTGTGTTACGCATATTCTCAGTGATAGATCGACCGATAGCTTGAGAAAATGTTGCCAAGTCACCTAAGTGAGCAGGCACCGTGGGTGAAGGCGCTCTAGAGACTACGTGTGGAGTAGGGATTGGCATTGGGCTTGGTGCATAGGAAGCTCTTGGGTTCCACGTTTGGTACAGTGTTGTGCCATGTGACAGCCCAAAGTTCATATGGGTGGCCCTGGCATAGTAAACGTCGGATGTGACATGCTAATGCTAGTCGGTATGGTCCCATGGAAATAAGAGCATAGGTAGTTGAAACAATGGGAGGGGTAGGAGCTACATGAGTACGAGGATCCATGGGTGTATACGATTGGTACACACTTGTAGGTACTGTTGCAGGCATTGAGCTACCATGTAGCAGTGCTTTACTAACAAATGAGGTCCATGGCGTGTTTCTTGGCATTCCCATCATTGGGGTAGGCATGGTAGCCGTGGTGTCATTAATGGAAATATGAGCTAGACTTGGAAAAGTAAAGCTATCACTGGTGGGCTCAGATTGCACTGAGACCCCTGGCGAAACAACATATGGGGGATCCATCGGACTTACCGAGGGAGTCTCTATTTGCGATAAGGTTGGTTGTTTAGCCTTCCCTGTATCCAAGAGTCTCATGAGACCCGTTGAAGGCATGTGGATCCCCTTGTTCTGTCTCTCTAGCTCAATAACGCTATGGATGACCTCGAAACAAGCGTATCACTCAGAGGGTTGTGGTGTGCTTTACAGCACAACGTTCGGTCACCTGAAGCTCCGTTGGTCCTCAAAAAGGTCGATTTTTAGCTACGTGTGAAACTAAAATAGGTAATTTTAAAGGGCAACTGAGGCTTGAGCCTGAGCGTGAGCCTGGTCTTGGGTTTGGGCTTGGGTCTGGGGGAATATTCCTGATCCCAATCCTACCTTTAAAATTTTAAATTATTAATATTATTATTATTATCTGAGATAAGGTCGCCGCGAGCGCGCTGTGCGCGCGAGCACACACACATCTAGACTTCCTACTTACAACTAATACAACTACTGTTACACACTAACACACTACTACAATAACTCCTTAGCTCTAACAGATCTACTTTTACTACTTACTGTACTTTACACAGAACTAGTATTATGGATCTACTACCTTAATCATAACACTTTATCACAAAAAAACACAGTACCTTTCAATTCCTTATTAACAAAATAGTACACAACAACAACACAAACTCCTTTCCAACACACAAATCTTCCTTCTCTACCTTTCCTACAATTGAAATTGCACCACAAAGAAGCACAGAGTGGCATTCAAGCTTAGTGTATGGAATTTCTCTGGCAACGGCGCCAAAAATGTGCGCGCCTGTCGCATGTGTCAATGCAAGGGACTTGCCGATACACTGTGTGCGAGCCACAAATGGCTCCAAGCACACAACTAGACTAATATAGCAAGCTCAAGAGAGAAAGGGTGTGTCACTCACCGCCCTACGCTCGCCTTCGTGGAGGATTCCTCGCCGTGAAGAAGAAGGAGCTACCGTCGTGTGGTGCTCAAACGCTTCGCCGCCCCCGTGCCGTCGTTGCAATGCTCGATCGCACATACACTCTCTCTCTCTCTCTCTCTCTCTCACGCATACACACACACCCACGAGGAGATGAAGAAGAAGAAGATGGAGATGGAGCAAGAGCACTTTTCAATTGCACAAATGAGAGAATGAGTGAATTTTAGGTTTAGTTGACCTTTATATGAGCTCGCCCCATTCACACTTGGGCGCCCATGCTTAGCCAACTAGCCCTTGAATGTTCCAGTTAGAGTGCACCTCTCATCGGAGATTACTCTACCCTTTTTCTATTGGACCGACAAGCCCGGTACCTGACTCTACCAAATAAATAATACGACGTCCGTCATAGGTGATAAGAATGTGCATGAGGGTTAACACAAGGTTCGCCCTAGCTTGCCTAAGGTCAAAGGACTTTTTAACACTAACTTTTGGAGGTCTTTAATGAAGCTAACCCTAAGGTCTTTTAAGCTCCATTAGATGCACGTTTTTGTTTGATAAACTACCTCCTTTTGGACCCCTATTGAGATTTAAACATCTCTCCTCTTGGTCCCTTGTTGAGGTATATCTAGAAGCACTTATTGCACATTGCTCTTTGGTAGTCCTTCTCCTTTTGGACCCCCTATTGAGATGCAACCATTTCTCCCTTTGGTCTCCTATTGAGATAGGGCTAGAAGCACATATCTATATCTCCTAACTCTTGTTCCCCTTTTATCTTCCCATATTAAACTGATATTATATTTTATGACAGGATATGATAGACAAGGCAACACTTTACTCTGATGGTGGTCAATGGAAAGGGCTCAAGGCACGACAAAATTTTAGCTCGGACGTGGTCTAGCTTGAGATTGGGTGGCATTACAAGAGAGCTAGTGTTGCAAAAGTGCAATGGAGCATCAATGGTACTCAAATGGGGAGAATTAACTAGATACTTTTTGAACTCCATTTGTCATTGGTCTCCTTGGATGTCAAAAGCTATTGGTGTAATCCTTAACCCTTATTGGAGAGAAAATGCAAGAAGGATCAATAACAAAGGACTCCAATCATTGAGCCACTTTTGGGATAGAAATAGCAAGTGATGGAAATCCATTGACGAAGTGGTAGCCTAGTTTTAGCTCAATGGCATTAAGAAGCTGCTTGTGAACATAGGAGTAGAAGAACTGGTCAATATTTTAATTCCGATATATGAATCTTCTTTTGAATGGAAAGCTTGGAAATGGCCTTTCAGTAGCCATTTCTTGAAACCTCATACCAAGGGCATTTACCTAGTGATAATACATGATGTTGATTGGTTTGCCCCATTGAACAAGCAGTGGAAGAAGCAATGGATAGAGGCTAGATGGGTTGAGATCACAAAGAACATTTGGAATCCACAGTGGTCTAGTCTTATGAAGATATTTCTATGGAAGGTACTTTGGGGGGACCTTGCCATGATAGGTGTCAAGATACAAGCACACGGTATCGGGTCTGATAGATGTTTAGGGTGCAGATTGTGAGTGAATACCTCACCCACCTGCTCATAGAATGTCTAGCTATTAGGGGCCTAGCAAGAAAAGTGTGTAAATGGATACAAAGAACATGGAAGATAGGTTTTTTTCATTAGGATATGTGCCTTGGTGGGAAACAATTTTGAAGTTCTGCACTGGTTATATGTACTCAAATTGTCAAATACCGTTTCTTCAAAAATATTTGGAAGGCCAAGAATTTCCGCATATTCCATAGCGACCCTTCTGTGGCTAGCTTCTCTGAAATTGTACAAGAACACGAGGAGATAATATGTGCGGTAAGTAAAAGCTATAACTTAGATGATTGGCTTAGGGAGACTCTCACTATCCGGTCAAGCCACACCTTCATCTAAAGTGATTTTGAAATGAGCTCCCAACTTTATCGCGTGCAATATAGTCGTGCATAGAATTTTATAGTGTGTGAATCTTATATTCAAAAGAGAATGTATACACGACAATTCATATTTCAGATCCAATTGCTTGTGTACGGCCTTCCTTTGGGTGTGTAAGATTTATGAAAAAGCTTGCAAAGGTATGCTATATTGTGTTAAAGTTGCTCCAACAATACTCCACCACGAGCATGATGTGCTGTTGCCTTGTGCATACCCTGAAATCAACCTTGATTTTTGTTGTGAACAATGGTTGTGCATCTCCTGCAATCAATAGTATTGACAACAACCATGTTGTGCTGCATAACGATTGCCAAGAAAATAAGGGTACACTTAAATCCCTTCTGGGTTTAAAGTCAAAATTTGAAGCATTTGCTCATAATTACATTACCACTTGTAGAATTTTGTCGGTTTAATAAAGGCAATCTGGGTTTAAAGTCAAAATTTGAAGCATTTGCTAATATTTACATTATAACTTGTAGAATTTTGTCGATTTCATAAAGGCAAGCTCAAAATCTACCTGGTGGGATTGTGCAATTGAGCCAGTTGGACATGCACTAAACCTTGGCTTTTTTTGAACACTAGTATAACATGCAATCAATAATACTCAAGCACGGCCATGTTTTGTTGCATAAGCCTTGCTAAAATTGGTTTTTCTAGCCAAAGAAATTAATGGCACAATTAAACCTCAAGACAAAAATTTATAGTATTTGTCAGTACATTAAAACTTGTAGAATTCTCCCTGTTGCAAACTCAAAGTCTAGTTGAGTTTGTGTAATTTTAGCCGATTCAAAATACACTAAACCTTGGCTTTTTGCGAAAAATGGAACTTGTGCGTACCTTGAAATTAGTCTTGGTTTCTTTTGAACACTAGTTGTGCATATCTAGCAATCAACAATACTTGACCACAACCATGTTCTACTGTCCAAGGCTTGCCAAAAACATTTTTCCTAATCAAAGAAAATCAGGGCACAATTAAAACTCATCCAATTTTAAGGTAAAAAATTGAAGCATTTGCTGGCATTTACATCAAACTTATAGAATTTTTTTGGTTTTCTTAAAGGAAAGCTCAAAATCTAGCTGATATTGTGCAATTTTAGCTGAGTAATAAAGTACATAAACCTGAGCTTTTGTGAACCTTAGAACTTGTGCATACCTTGCAACAATCAATCAACCTCGGTTTTTTTGTGAGCACTGGTTGTGCAATCATCAATACTCGACCATGGCCATATGGTGCTACACAGTGCTTTAACAAAAACATTTTTCCTAACCAAAGAAAACAAGGTGGAGTTCAAACTCTTCCCGTCCTAGGGTCAAAATTTGAAGCATTTTCTAGTATATACGATAAAACTTGTAGAATTAAAATTGGCTTCCTTGTTTGAAGAATCAATTTTATTTACAGTATGCATGATAAAACTTATAGAATTGGGTTCAGATTCCTTGTTTGAAGAATCAAATATTTCATTTCCTATAAATTTTCATGTGATTGTTCATGGACTTCAAACTACTGAGGGTCCAAGTTCTGTAACTATATCTCCAATTGAGCTCTCTTTATAGGCTATTGTAAACTTTCTCTAGGTGGTTTAATATCCCTTGAGGATTAGCCTTACTATGAACATGTCAAAATGCTTGCAGCATACAATTGAGGAGGATAGAAGACGAGATCTTTCACCAGAAGTTTGCATTAAGTGGATCCCAAGCATGTTGAAGCTCGTCAAGCATCTCTAATTCCTTGGAAGAAAAAGACCCATTTGTGGGAGCCTTTGGCGCTCAATCTTGTCATGCACCATCAAGAAACTTGATGTCATCTTTTTATATTTAATCCTCATGTAACAAATCATATTTTGTTAACATCACCAAGTGTGTTGTGTTTTTTTGGTTACTAAATTATCAAGTTATCTAACAATGTTTTCTTCTAGTTTTTGCCAAAGTATGCTACCCGTTTTTGGGTTTCCAAATCATCAAGTAACCTAACATTGCTTTTTCTCCAAGTGGACTATGTGTTTTAGGTCCATTGAGTGTTTGTGGATTGTATGTCCTAGTGTGAAGCTTAGTCCATTTATATAATGTATGTCTTCTATGTTTTGATTTTGTCATAGAAACAACATCTACTAATTGGCTTTTGCATTTGATGCTGTTTACAATGTTTTCCACAAAAAATATGCCCTTGGGAGACAATCACGTTCTTAGCGATTGTTTCCCTAGACTTCACCACACAACTCAATTGGTTTAGTAGATTTATAGGTTGAGCCACCCGACACTGGCCATGGATGACCATGCCATTTTGGCATAATCCAGTCCACACACTCAAGGGCCCCCTTGCAGTGGGAGTCATGCCAAGGAAGGACTCAACTGTTCACTAAGATGCACGGGTCACAACCCTTGAAGCTCAAATTCAAGAACTCATCAGCGAGAGCGAAGAACTCAAACGATGTTTGCGTAAACTTGAGGATACAAAGGAAGTAGAGAACAGGTTTGAGAAAATTGACCCTCATCTCTTCTTTTACATACAATGTCTTATGGCACATGCAAGGGTTCTTCATCCTCAACAAGGTCCACAACCATTATAGAAAATGATTCAAAATTTCCTAAGTGTGGAGATAGCAACACAACCACTCTCAACCAACAACATCGGAAACCATGATCATGGCATACTTGGTATCGTTGCAAGAGACTGCAAACAAACAAGGTGAAGACTTACGGGCACTTGCAATGGAGAATGGAACGCTAAGGGTCATTGTGGTTGAGAATGAAAAACTCAAGAGGACACTTGAGATGCAAACAACACATTTGATACAACTTGAATGTTGGAATTAGGGTCGCAGAGAAACACACACAGCTTGAAGAAGACGAAGGAAGATCAAGGCACACAATAGAGAGTGTATTACTTAGTGTGCAATGGAAAGATTGATAGCCGTAGAGTGATGGGCGTATATACAATGCACGGGGGAAAAAACCTCCTAAAGAGGGAAAAATGCCCCAACGGTCCTAGTGTGTTCACACACATCACTACCACATGTATATGGTAACAAATCCCCACTAGAGTGATGCGGTGAACGAGATCTGGCACATGAGTAAAGGGAAGTGCCATGCTCTGAGGACATGGTCGATCCACAAAGGGGAGTAAGCCCAAATCTTTGCGGAAAGCTTCAAGCTTCTCACGAGACAATGCCTTTGTGAAAAGATATGCAAGGTTGTCCTGTGTTGGCACATAAGCTAACCTTATCTCTCTTGTTGAGAGCCTCTCCTTGACATAGTGGTAATGCACCTCAATGTGCTTTGTGCAAGCATGAAAAACTGGGTTGCTTGCAACTGTCAACGTGCTCTGGCTGTCTTTGTAGATAGTGTTGGCAGTGTCCTGTCCAACACCCAAATCAACCATAAGGCATCTGAGCCATACACACTCAACCGTAGCTGTAAAGACTACCCTATACTCACCCTCACAACTTGAAGTGGCCACAGTAGGTTGCTTCTTGCTCAACCATGATATACATGAACTGCCAAGCATGAAACAAAAACCACTTGTGGACACTCGCGTGTCAAAAGAACCAGCCCAATCTGAGTCTAAAAAAGCATGTAAGTCTGGTGGCAATGATTCCCCCTTGGGATAAAACAAGCCAAGATGAAAGTGCCACTAAGGTAGCAAAAAATCCTCTTGACAGCCTGCCAATGCTTAGACCCGGGCTATGCATAAATCTACTAACTTGTGAGACTGCAAACTGAATATCCGACCTCGTGTTGCATACATAAAGGAGGCAGCCAACAACAATTTGGTAAAGAGTGACATCAACAGGATCACCAACATCATGAAGACTCAATTTCAAACCTATGTCCATGGGAGTGGCAATAGGTTTGCAATCCTCAAGTCCAAACTTACATAGCAATATCTCTATGTAACTTTTCTGACACGAGGCAATACCACCATCATACTGCTTAAAGTGTATACCCAAGTAATGATGCAACAACCCCAAATCTTTCATCTTGAAAGTCGAATTCAAATCAGCCTTAAATTCAGCAATATGTCTCTCATTTGGTCCAGTGATCAGCAAATCATCTACATAAAGAACTACAAGGAGGAGTACATCACCCTCACGCTTTACATACAGTGTGCTTTCTGTTGGACTGTTACGAAAGCCTTATTTGACCAAATGAGTATCACCTTTCTCATACCAAGCACGAGGAGATTGCTTCAACCCATACAAAGCCTTCTTACATCTGCACACTTTGTCCTCTTGTCCTTTCTTGACAAAACCGTGAGGCTGCATTACATAAACTTCCTCAAATATGTCACCATTCAAGAAAGTAGTAACAATGTCCGATTGATGTACATCCCAACCAAAATGTGTTGCCAATGCACATAGAAAACACATAGTAGTCATACGAAAAGTGGGAGCAAAAGTGTCTTCATAATCTATGCCTTTTTGCTGTGCATAACCCTTTGCAACAAGTCGAGCCTTATGGCAATCGATATCACCATCCGGCTTGCGTTTCAACTTGAAAACCCACTTAGTACCAATGGCCTTCTTGCCAGGAGGCAAATCACATAAAGTCCATATGTCATTTTCTATAAGTGCATCATATTCTGATTGCATGGCAGCTATCCAATTTTCTGAATTTTGTGCTTCATCAAAAGACAGAGGCTCCTCAACATCATGTAAGCTAGGCACAACCAAAGCATAACAATTTGATGCATAAGATGAATGTTGAGAGCCTGAACGAGTACGACTAGACAAAGGTGCATCCAATTTACTGTCACGCAAAGTGTGCACTAGCCATTTTGGCATACCTCTAGCCTGTTCATTTTCAGCCCTTTCCTCATCAAGTACATCATGTACATCTGGATCAGTTATAGGCTAATCTGTAGCATTTTCAAAAACTCCCATAGGCTGTACATTTGCCTCATTGGAATTTACATTCGTATTTCCAACACTAAAAAGAGGCAACAAAGTGTCATAAATGAAGGAGTACGAACGGAAGTGCGAAGCGAGAGATAGTGCGAGAAGAAGAGCACGACGATATGGTGAACTCTCTCTGCTGTAATGTGTACAGCATAGTGAGTTCTTATTAGGTTTTTACAAAAGAATATGTGTACATACCAGGCGGCCCGCCCACTTACCTGGGCGACCACATTGGGCTTTATACCCCAACAACCTCCCACTTAAAGTCCAATGTGGTACTTTAAGTGTGAGAGAAGCTACTATACAAGCTAATATACAAGAGATGTAGAGAAGTGATGTACTACCCTACATCTAACTGCTTGCGAAAATGCGCAAAGCTCTCTGAGGGAAGTCCTTTTGTAAGTGGATCAGCAAGATTTTCTGTGGTGTGAACTTTGACAAGCTGAAGTTGCTTATCCTCGAGCATTTCCCTGATGAAATGATACTTCACATCCACATGCTTTGTCTTTGAGTGATAAACTGGATTGCGAGCCAATTGTATAGCACTTTGACTATCACAATATAACACAGGCATCTCTTCTTTGATTCCCAAATCTGTTACTAGTCGATTAAGCCAAATTGATTCTTTGCATGCCTCTGATGCTGCAACATATTCAGCCTCTGTAGTAGACTGAGTAACACAATCTTGTAATCTAGAACGCCATGATACTGCTCCACCAGCCAATGTAAAGACATACCCTGACGTAGACCTTCGGTTGTCTAAGTCACCTGCATAATCTGAGTCTGTAAAACCCTTTACACTTAGCTCCTGACTCCCATAGCATATACGCATACTCTTTGTAGCTTTCAGGTATCTCAATATTCCTTTCACTGCCTCCCAATGTTTCTTGCCTGGGTTTGACATGTATCGACTTACTACTCCCACTGCAAATGCAATGTCTGGCGAGTAGCAATCATTGCATACATCAAACTACCCACTGCAGACGCATATGGAATCTTATCCATTTCAGCCTGTTCTTCCTCAGACACAGGACAATCTTGTTTGCTAAGTTTCACATATGGTGGCAATGGAGCACTCAGTGCCTTTCCCTTCTCCATATTGAAACGTTGCAAAACCTTGTCAATATACTCTGTTTGAGATAACCAAATCAACTTCTTTGATCTGTCTCTCTTAATGCGCATACCAAGTATATGACTTGCCTCACCCATGTCTTTCATGTCAAACGATTTTGCCATCTTTGACTTCAAAGCTGAAATTTCTTCCAAGTGCTTGCCAGCAATCAACATGTCATCCACATACAAAATAAGGATCAGCCAACTACCATCCTTAGCCTTCTTTGTATATAGACAGTGATCGAACTCACTACGTTTGTAGCCTTGAGAAAGCATAAACTTGTGGAATGTATGGTACCATGCCCTTGGTGATTGTTTTAAGCCATAAAGACTCTTTAACAACTGGCATACCCAATCTTCCTTGCCTTTCTCAACAAACCCTTCTGGCTGTTGCATGTAAATTTCCACATCTAAATCACCATGCAAGAACGCTGTCTTGACATCCATTTGGTGCAACACCAAATCTAATATGGCAACCAATGCAAGAAAGCATCTCAATGTAGTCATCTTGACCACCAGAGAGAAGACTTCATCAAAGTCAATGTCTTGTTCTTGCTTAAAGCCCTTGGCAACAAGCCGTGCTTTGTACTTTGGCTGACTATCATGAGCGGTGATCTTATACCTGTAAACCCATTTACAGGGTAGAGCCTTTTTGCCCCGTGGTAATTTAACTAGCTTCCATGTCTGGTTTTTATGCAGAGCTGTCATCTCTGACTGCATGGCCAATTGCCAATTCCCGGAGTCCTTCATTTGCACTGCTTCCTTGTAACATGAAGGCTCATTGCAATCAGTCAACATGACATAATTCATAGATGGAACAAACCTATCAGGAGGTCGCGTGACACGTCCAGATCTACGCACAATAGGTGGCTCAGGCTCAGCCACAACCTGTGGCTCCACTCTATCCTGTCCTTGCTCCTCTTGAGCCCTGACATTTTGTCTTGCACGTGCAGGTCCATCTTCTTGTAAGACAACTCTTCTAATCTCCTCAACCCTCTCTGGTTTAGAATGATATTTGGATTCATTAAAGTGAACATCATTGCTGCGGACAACCTTTCTGGATTCAGGATCCCAAAGTCTGTACCCCATCTCACCAGAATTACCATAGCCTAGAAAGATGCACTTTCTACTCTTTGGCTCAAGTTTGTTCCTAAATTCCTTTGGAACGTGAGTATATGCCTCACAGCCAAAGACTCTGAGATGCTTGTATGAGGGAATTTTGCCTGACCATACCATCTCTGGCACTGAATCCTTCTGCAAAACCTTGCTAGGAGATCTATTTACAAGATGAACAACTGTTGATACAGCTTCAGCCCAAAACCCATTTGGCAGCTGTGCATCAGACAACATACTTCTGACCTTCTCTTGTATGGTCCTATTCATCCTCTCAGCAACACCATTTTGAGGAGGATTGTAAGGAGCAGTAAGTTCACGTTTTATACCTTTTGACTCACAAAAGTCCTGAAAGGCTTTTGAAACATACTCTCCACCATTGTCAGTGTGAAGCATTTAAGCTTCTTGCCACTCTGATTCTCCACAAGTGTCACAAACATTTTGAAAACACTAAACGCTTCATCCTTGTGCTTGAGAAAGTAAACCCATACTTTCCTCGAGTAATCATCTATAAATGTCATAAAGTAAGAAGCTCCCCCTAGAGATAGGTTAGGCATAGTCCACACAAATCACTATGAACAAGTGCCAACTGTGTATCTCTTCTACTGCTTCTATGCTTATGTGGCTGCTGTGTTTGCTTACCATACAGACAATGTTCAGAGAATTCAAAATCATTAAATGAAAAGCCAGGCAAATAACCAGAACGAGACAAGATTTCCATTCCCTTCTTGGACATATGTCCTAACCGGCTATGCCACAAAGAAACGTTCGGCTGCTCGGTTACATTGATTACATTTTTAGAGACATTTGATACATAAATCATGTAAAGTCCTCCAGACTTTACTCCATGTGCTACTGTCATAGAACCCTTGGATATCTTCCCCATGTTCTGTCCAAAAGTGGTGACGTAGCCATCATCATCAAGTAAACTTGTGCTGATCAAGCTCTTTGTAATTGCGGGAACTTGTCTCACATTCTTCAGCGTGAAAGAAGAGCCATTCTGAAACTTCAATTGAACATCTCCAACACCTAAGATCTCACATGTCTGCCCATTGCCTAGCCGAACATGATCTTTAGTGGTCACATAAGAAGTAAACCACTCCTTGTTTGGAGACACATGAAGTGATGCCCCTGAGTCTATAATCCAGTCACTCAGTGAATTTCCATCAGATGTTGTAAGAAGAGCTGAGTCCATTGTATTCTTCAAGAAGTAGATGTCTCCTGACACTAGACTGTCATCCTCTGCAACAGTGTTTGTCACATTTATTTCTTGAATTTTCATTGAGGACTTGTTCTTCTCACCATGGTCTTCAGTTTTCTCTTTGCCTTTTTCTGCTTTCCATTCTCTGCAGTCTCTTTTCATGTGACCCTTCTTGCCACAATGGTAGCATTCTATGTCACTCTTGCCTTTAGCACTGTGGGACTTGCTACGAGACTGATTCCTCTTTCCACCTTTGTACTTTTCTTTGGTCCTTCCACTGACAACTAAGGCTGTTCCTTTGCCTTTGTCCATTGTCTTTCTATTGGTTTCTTCAGTAAGCAGACTTCCTTCTACACCTGCTATGTTCAAACCATCTGGAGTTGCAGAATTACTCAAAGCTGTGCGAAAAGTGTCCCAACTTTCCGGCAATGTGATCAACAGGAACATAGCTCTAATAGGTTCATCAAACTTGACACCTTGAGCTGACAACTGACTATAGATTGTGTTGAATTCATTCAGATGATTGGACATAGGTGTCCCTTCTTTCATCTTCAAGTCAACAAACTTCTTAAGCCAGTATACCTGTGAAGCTGCACTCTGCTTCTCATAAAGATCACTCAGCTTTAACCATGCTTGATAAGCCGACATCTCGTCTGCTACATTGAAGTAAACGCTTTCTGCCAAAGTCAGCATAATGGTAGAAAGTGCCAATTCATCCATTTCGCTCCATTCATCTTCGTCCATATCTTCTGGTTTTATCCCCTTGAGTTTTATAGGTTTTATCTGCTTCTTTTGTACCAACACGTGCCAAATCTGCTTCTTCCACAATGGGAAATTGGTTCCATCCAGCTTCTTGATATTGTAAAGAGCAGTGTCCTGTGATCCAGCCATAGCTACGCTTCACAGTGGTTTACTTTCCTGGGAAAAATTTGGCAAAGTTTACCATGTAAACTGACCTCTGAACCAATATCAACCTGTCAAATGAACCAAGAAAGCTTCAGATTCTGCATAAATTTCGGCAGAGTCTCCTTTGTAAAATGGCTCTGGTGTACTCAAAAACAGACCAAAAAACAGCTCAAAAAACATTGTCTCTTTGACACTGCAAGCTGCGAGTAAACCTGTCCTGCACCTGTACTGTCTCTCACTGTCCTGTCACTGTCCTGTAAGCATAGACTGTGACAATGCCTCAACGGCAGTGCCTAATGCTTAGGTAGTTTGAAATACCTGAATTGTCTTATGGTGTGTGGCAGTTTTTGGATGTAATCAACGAGCAGTTTGCAGTCTTTCTGTGGTCGTACTACTGTTTTGGGTCTATAATCTGATGATGATGATGAGTACACAGTGAAGAAGTACCTGCTTTCTCTCAATCATGGTGTTTATTATTCATTCGATTTACAGTTCTATGATTTAATGTGCAGTCTACTGTCTTCTCTTTCTCCTGCACTGCATGTTTCCTATACTTAATACCTATTAGGGGTTGTGAGCCCCTAACACTTTGGTGATCCTGCAATTCGTTCAAATTCAGCCTGAACCATATGGCACTCAGGAATACAGCAAGGTACTGACATGTTGGTTGACATAGACCACCTGAGGGAATTTGCAAATTGGGTAATCCCGCAGGAAGAGTCTGAGAAATATGCAGCAAATCTCTTGGAGGAATGCTTCTCGAATGTGCCAAGGGAAATCAAAATTGCAATTTTTGATAAGGTAGTTACATCATTTTTACCTTTGGGTGCCTGCAATTGCCTTCATGTTACAGTCTGTATGAAAGAAAAGTGTTGGTACAATATTTAAGACAGAAGAGAAGAAGCAATGCATGAGTGAGTCACGTCAAGGGTTCAATGTACCACACCATTCATATGGCACAAAGCTTAGATTAAGGAGAGAATTCTCTGCAAGGGGAAGGCAGGGAGAAGAATCTGGTATTAATGACCAAGAAGAACCTGTAAGGGGTAGCTGCAGGAGTAGAAACTGTTGGGGTGGAGACTGAACTTCAAGAACCTGAACACAAGCTACAAGAGACCGCACCTACAAACCAAGGAGGCCAACAAACAACTCCTCTCACAACATACCCACTTTTGGGACAATTGGTTAGTATATTGCTAGCTCATACAATCTTCAAGACAAGAAGACAATTGCAGTTTGTACCATCAGGGACACCTCACTTATCTTTCAATCCATGTTTCTTTCATGTGCACTCTCTGTACAGTTCCTCGCAGCTTCTGTGTAGATTTTGTGCAAATTCTGTGCAGTTTGTTGCAAAATCAGTTGCATTTCAATTGAGGAAATTACAGTTTGCTAGTGCAGTTATAGTTTTAGTTTGCTTTTGCATGCAATTTTCAGTTTTTGAAAGTATGCAGTTTATGCAGTACACAATTTTATGCAGCCTTTTGAAGGTTATTTCAGTATGCGGTTATCATTCTTCTCTATTGCTTTGATCTTTGATTTATGGCGGCAAAAAAAAATAAAAAATTTGGGCTATTTGTCAAAAAGATGGTCATTGTGCAAAGCAATGTCCTTACATGTGTAAGCCTTGTCAAAAAGAGGATGTTTGTGTCAAGTATTGCATGCCAAAGTTGTGCAGGGAGTTGTATCAAATTATGCAGAATTTTCAGGATGCATCATGTCATCAGAACATGCCTGATTCTCAAGAGGATCTAGATTGGTTTTTCTATTTTCTTGATGATGCACACAAGTCGCATAATAGTCGAGTTGGTAAGAAGAGAAAGTCATGCTCAACTATTAAGCGGACATCAAGGTTCAAAAAGGGTGTGAATGTATTTCATAGCACTATGAAGATGAGTTTGATGATTACCTTAGTGATGACGATTCTCAATGGTGTTTTCAACAACCTCTTATTATTTCCAACCTAAAACAACCTCAAGTTGTCAATTTTCAGTTACCAACAATTTTTCAGGCATCTACAACCTCAAGTTGTCAATTTTCAGTTACCAACAGTTTTCCAGGCATCTGCAGTTTCAAAGCCTGAATCTGATTTTTTCAACACCTGAAGTTTTTCAACCTGATTTTGATGTTCTTGAATATGGGATCAAAGTTGTAGATACTGAGATTACTGAAGAGAAGAAGTTGATTCAAGAAAGTGGATTTGTTCAATGCAAGGGAGATGAAGTCCAAAAGATGATGAAGGAAGGAGGAGGAAGAGGAGCTGCTCATGAGCCAAAGGAGCCAAGAGGACTGCCAACTATCCCCAAACCTCACATCGACAAGACTCACCTCTTTGCAGGAAGAGAAGGCAAGTTACTCAAAAGAAGAATTGGTGATGGAGAAGAAGGGAATACAAGTGGAGGTGAGCTAGAGAAGTGACCAATATCCCATACAAATCCATATACCAACCCTCGACATCAATCTTGAAGAGGTTGAATTTCAGGGAGACATCAAATTTCAGTGTAATGAAGTGGAAGAGATGAAGATAAATAAAGACATAATGTGTGTTGATGATGAGGATGATGTGGTGAATCAATTTTTGATGTATCATGATGAGGATTATCATGCAAGTGACAGTCGGGAGGGTGTTTGTGTTGATGGAAAAGTGTTTTTTGGAGTTTTTAAGACTAAAAGCCAATTTCCAGAAGTGGGTATGAGTTATTTAAGTTGTGAAGACAAGGATCTTAAATTTCAAGTCCCTCAGTTGCAAGTTTTGATACTGAACGTTCCTAATTGTAGAGTTTTAGAATTTAGTTCCTTGATCCATAGATTTCTAATTTGAAAAGGATTTCAATACTTGAATTTGTTGAATTTCAAATTCTTGTTGTTTCTCAAGCGGAGATGATCAACAGTCTCTCATTAGAGCTGGAGAAGAGAGGCATTCAAGTATGGTTTTGTGACAAATGAAGTGGTTTGCAAAATCAATCAACTTCAAGAAGAAAAGGCATCTTTGATGGTGGAGATTTCTCAAGTTCAAACTCAAGCTGACTTGCATATTTCTTACTGTTATGAAGTTCATGATGCTCGTAAGCAAGTTGTTTTGGATAAGGATAGTCAAATTGAGGATTTCAATCTTCAACTCACTCCATCTTTTTCCAAAGAAGTTCAGTTTCTTGATGGTATTCTTGAAGATTTGTATTCCTTATGTGGTCATGTTCTTGATGTCAATGGTTTTGTTGATGCCAAGCAGATGATTTTGACTGATGATTATGCAAGCCTTTTGCAAGTTCTTGATGATGGTGAAGTAGGTTTTCCTGAAGGTGGTTCTATATTTCTATGTGATGTTGCTGATAAAGGAGATGATGTTGATATTCTAATATCTCATTGGCTTTGTGTCTTCATGCTCAATGACATAAGAGAAGTTTTTCATGGAGCACAAGTGAAAAGTTTTCAGTTTCAAGAAGATATCATTGATTGGATTGTTTTGAGGCTAGAAAGTGGATTTCTTTCTATTTTCGAGGATAAATGTGAGCAATCCATCTTTGTGGTGCTTTTTATGTGTGAAGGAGAGTTCAACTTGTTATTTTTAAGCCTTATATCAAATCAGTTTGGGTGTTTCTTGAATCAATTTTTTTAGGATAATCAGTTGTTTTGGCATACTGAGTCTAATTCAATTTTTGAAGTGTTTTATCTACATGCAAAGCTATTGGATATGTTCAAGAGGCAGTGTATAATGGTTGCTGCAAAGTTTGCATCCTACCTTGAATCTTTCTTCAATCCTTTTGAGGATAAACCTGAACCTGACCCTGAACCAAAACCTGAACTTGCTACTGAATTTGAATGTGTACTTGAAGATGAAAATGGGCCTAAAGACCTAAAATTACTTGAAGAAGAGGAGAGTTTTCTACTTGGTAGAAGGTATCTCAATTCAGCTGATGTGGAGAAGATGAAGGCTCAAATGAGGGACTATATGAAAGGTGTTTGGGATCATATTAAAGTCAGAATGTATGATGTGGTTAGTAAACCATATCAAATCTTTGCAGCAGAAGAAGCAAAGGAGGAGAACTTGTTTGTGTAGAGGCATTATGATAAACTGAAACAACAATATGGGCAATTACAAAAGTAGTTGGACTAGCAAAAACATCATCAATCTGAACAACTGCATGCTTAGGGTGATAATGTTATGCTAGTTAAAACTGAAATTGAAGTTCATGTACAATCAACTGAAGATGCAGTTACAGTTAAAGTTGCAAATGAAGAGACAAATGATGCAAGTGGACAACAACAACTTAAAAGATCCAGTATTGGTTATTGTTGAGGATATACTCAATAAGGAGAATACTGAGGTTACAAAGGAAGCAATTGAAGCTGAAGTGGATGCAGGACTTGGTGGAGATGGCAAGGCAACTTTAATTGAAGGAGAGTGTACAAAGCAGCAACAGGCTGATGTTAAAGGTTATGTTGATGTTGATATTTCTAATCAAGGGATGGGTTATCACAATGTTTGATAAACATTGCCCACCAAGTGTGCCAAGTGTTAGTGGCTAATGTGTCAGGGTATTTATCTTTTTGGACTGTAACTAAGGTCTTAGTTTTAAACCTTAGGGGCATGTTTACACAAGTGCCTAATGCTTAGGTAGTTTGAAATATGGCATGTGGCAGTTTTAGATGTAACCAATGAGCAGTTTGCAATCCTTGTAGTCGTACTGCTACTTTAGACGTGTAATTTGATGATTATGATGAATACGCAGTGAAGCAGTACCTTCTTTCTCTCAATCATGGTGTTTATTATTCATATGATTTGTAGTTCTATGACTTAATGTGTAGTCTATTGTCTTCTCTTTCTCCTGCACTGCATGTTTCCTATACTTAATACATGTTAGGGATGTGAGCTCCTAATACATGTGTGCACCACAAGAGTAGCATAGATAAAGATATAAATAGATATCTTCAAGATCTCATTCACTAAAGAAATCTCTTCATTGATTTTTCTTAGGAGTGATATGAGCATAGGGGAATGATATGAGCGCAGGGAAGTTTAAGCTATGGAGGAGTTTATATTTAAGCGCAGGGGAGTTGGGGCTTTGTAGGAGCTCATAGGGTACAAGCCAGTGACGAGGTTTGGTAGGGTTTCAAGAGAGGGCGCTCTAGATTTGGTTGCTTGCTAGAGCTGGGGGCGAGGGATTTACCTTGCTTCCCCTTCGGATATTCTCAAGCTTGTTGCCCATCGCTTGAGAGTCCCTTGTATGTGGAAGGTTTGCATTGTGGCAATGTTTTAGCGCTTAGTTTGTTTTTTTGACTACCTTAGCTCAAGAAAATTCAGCATGCTTATCTACTAACTTTTTGAGCATGCTTATTATCCTTTGCTTTGTGTTCAAAGGTGTCTACTTCATGAGCGCGATCATTTTTCAAAATGGGGGAGCCCTACCTTAGGGGTGATTCTCGTTGGCATGAACCCCAATGGGATGATGTTTGACGCTCAAGAAGACAGTACAAGGGAAGGGTTTCATCCTTCTGGTGGGGGTGATCCTCCCAACATGGACATAGATTTTGTCTTTGTAGCGGAGGGTAAGAAAATATATAATGAATCCTATATGTCTTCAGTCCAAAAAAGGTCTTAAAATCATCTTCATTTGGTGATCATACATTGGTTGAGTAAATTATGCACGAGGCGATCATGTTGAGTCAGAATAAGGTGGAAGATGAGTACGTAATGCGGGATGAGTTCAGTGCAAAATTAGCGATACAGAGCTTAGAGGCTTGTTGTCTGGCAAGACTCACTACAATGTAGATTTTCTATCTAGAAGTACAGAAGGTATCTCATTGACATTCTTCAAAGGTATATCAGACAATGAAAGTTGAGAAACTATATCCAGAGTGGTAAGAAGTGGATCATTTGGTGCAGTATGGTAGAATACCAAAAGACTGGTCTCAGTCAAGTGAAAAGGCTCTCATTATCAGAAGTCTAAAATTTTCAATTATAGCTAGATCTTTATACAAACTGGGCATTGGAGTGTTGAGAAGCGATGACATAAATTTGTGGAGCATCATTCTCAAGAACAACCCTACCTATGTGTCTAAAAAGATCTTCAACATGTTATTAGCCAAAGCCCTAAACAATAAATGCCCACCTAAGTACTATTCTATACCACAACGTGGTGACATAGACAACCAAAGTAAAAAATCGACTATTATTGGGGCTTATGGGAACTCACAAAGACTACATAATCATTACTCAGACACATTCAATTCATTAAACCTGTGTTTATATAACTTGCAATATTGGAACGAAATTCAAGAAACATTCAAGAACATGAACTGCGCCTGAAAATTGAAAACGGAGTAAAGAACATCACACAGTAGCAAAGCCCCTTCTTCTCCTTCTTCCATATGTGCCAAAACGTTACAAACATCGAGGATAACGTCGTAGCTTGATTTTAAGAGGCATAAGCCCTTTTTCCCTTACAAACAGTACTGAAACTAGCCTGAAAGTCTACAAAGACTGCAAAGTAAAAGACTATTAACTATGGGTTTAACACCTGGCACAATCTGGAGGTAAAAAGGTTTTTCCCAACAAATGTTTTTGACTTGACTCCCACAAATCCCTTGTTTAAAAAAACTCAGATCTAATAACTATAGAGAGTGCAAAGTGAAGTGCTTGGAACTTAATCTAGGATTCACAAACTACACACTACATAATCACTAAACACCGCCCATAAACCCCAAAGAGATTTCCAACCATGTCCCAATTTGTGTACCACCTCACCATTAAGAGTGATTTACAAATGCACCAATTTTTTGGCAGCATGCCAAGGCTAGGAACCCATCAAGTAGATCATCATCCAAGAGAGCTCATATAACCAAAAAAATGTAGAACCATAATTCCAAGATCAAAATTTTTCTCCATGAACATTTAGTAAAATAGCCAAATTCTAGTTGAAGATCCTCTACATCCCTAAAAACTGCATTCCTGCAAACTGTATCTCTTTGCAAGTTTGAAACTCGTCAAACATATCACAAAAAAATGTTCTCAAATTAAAAAAATTTCTTCAAAGAATTATATAAAATATGATCCAAATGCTCCACAACATCTCCTCTTCAACATCTATCATTCTAAGTAAATTACACTCAAAACAGAACCCTTTTTGCAACTCAACCATTTTATTAAAGATTGCAACTTTAGCAAGAAAAACATCAAATCCTTTTGAACTCCACAAGAATTTTGCAAAATTAAGTTTAGAACCTTCATCTCTTGATCATCGTTTTGCAAAATTTGATCCAAACAATATGAGACTGACAATAGTGAATCATTGAAATCGACATCTTCTACTGCAAAATCTTATTTGCAAGCTCAAAGTTGAAGAAATCTAAAAAATTCGTTTCAGGTTGAGCTTCATCCACTTCAAATACTTCAAGATTTGGAGCATCTACAACTTTGAGCTCCATAACCATCATCACATACTTCAATAACATCTCCACTATCAATGTTAGCCACCAATTTGTTGCAAGTAAACATTCACAATAGGATGCAAACTTTGCAACCATTAGACACTGCCATTTCAGAATGTCCAACATCTTTGCATGTAAATGAAACACTTGGAGACCCGATTTAGACTCAGTATGCCAAAACAATCGATTTTCTTGAAAATCTTGATTCAAGAAACACTTAAATCAATCTACTTCTTCATCAAACTGATTTGATCTAAGGGATAACAATAATCAATTGGACTCTTCTTCACACATAAAAAACACCGCTAAGATAGTTTGCTCATATTCCCCCTAAAAGACACAAAGAAATCCACTTTTGGCCGGAAAACATTCCAACCATTGATATCTCCCTGAAGCTGATAAGTTTTTGGTTCATTTTCAAACTTCTCATCCTTCATTAACGCTCTAAAGCACTTCACATCACCCTTTTCTACTTCAGGTTGCACAACTTGGCTTTCAGAAGAAACGTCTAATCTTTGATTTGAAACATATTTGCCTCTAATCCACCAAACTTGGCTTCAATTTGGTTAGCAAAGTCACTTTGCATCACAACATGCAAAAAACTCCCAAAAAAATGAAGTTGTGGATGTAAAAACACTCAAGAAAACCATCTTGAACTTCAATGTGAGTTGCTTCACTTTCTATTTTTAGTTGAAAACCTCGAAACAACTGCTCCTTATAGAGATTACATAACTGAACTCGACAAATATGAAAACACTAAACTGAATAGACTTTGAATAATTGAACCTAAAAACTTTTGACTTGTGCTCTCTGAATTTCCTTCCACTTCTTCTCTTCTTACATAAAGCATGTATGAAGCATCTTCTCGCATAAAAAATAGATAAGCCCATGAAACCCATCATCGATGTCGTTCAACATGAACAAATAGAACCATTAGGAGATAAATGATATCATCCATATCTCCTTCATCCGCAAAATCATAAAGAAAGATAGAAGCATCTTCAGGAAAAACCACTTATGCAAGTTCCTGATTATCATCAGGAACTTGCATAAGACTTGCATCGTCATTGGTCAAAACCATCTCCTTGGCATCATAAACACCATTCACAGCATTGACATCACGATTGGACCACATAAGGAATACAAATCTTTAAGAATACCATCTAGAAACTGAACTTCCTTGGAAAAAGATGGACTTCCAATCTCCTTTGATTGAATTTGTAAAAGCATCGATATCATAAAGATCATTCAAGACGACATTATCATTCAAGACACCTTCCATAAATCAAGGTTTGAAGAGGACTCCATATTCATGATTCGAGTAAGTTAAAGATTCAAATTCTCGATTTGATTATCCTTGTCCAAAACAACTTTCTTAAGAGCATCATGAACTTCATAACAATAAGAAATCTGCAAATTGGCTTTAGCTTGAACCTGAGAAAACTCCACCATCAATGATGTATTCTCTTCTTGAAGTTGATTGATTTTGAAATTCGCTTTATTTTTTCTTTGCAAATCAGTAATCTGAGGATCAGGGACCTGCATTGTGGAACTTTGTAATTCAGGGACCTTCGGTATCAAAACTTGCAATTCAAGGACCTGAAATTCAAGATCTTTATCTTCACAACTTGAACAACTCATATCCACTCTTGGAAATTGATTTTTGGTCTTCAAGACTCTCCATCAACACAAACACCTTCTAGAATGTCACTTGTCAAACACTCCTTATTAAGATACATCAAAAATTGATTCATCACATCATCCTCATCATTAGCACACATTATGTCTTCATATATCTTCATCTCTTCCACTTCAATGCACTGTAATCTGATGTCTCCCTGAATTTCAACCTCTTCAAGATTGATGTCCAAGGTTGGTTTATGGGTTTGCATGGGATATTGGTGGTTTCTCTAGCTCACCTCCACTTGGATTCCCTTCTTCTCCATCACCAATTCTTATTTTGGGTAACTTGCCTTCTCTTCCTGCAAATAGGCGAGTGTCTTTGATGTGAGGTTTGGGCATAACTGACAGTCCTCTTGGCTCCTTTGGCTTGTGAGGTGCTTTTGGCTTCCTTCTTCTTCCTCCGTCATCTTTCCCACTCCATGTCCCTTGCTTTGAACAATATGAATCAACTTCTTGTCTTCAATAATCTGTGTATCTAGAACTTTAATCCCACAATTAAGAACATCAAAATCAGCTTTGAAACATTCAAGTGCTGAAAAATTAGATTCGGGCTTTGAAATGTAAGGTTTGAAACTACAGGTGCTTGAAAAACTATTGGTAGCTGAAAACTGACAACTTGAGGTTGTTTTAGGTTGGAAATAGTAACAGGTTGTTGAAAAACTATTGGTAGCTGAAAACTGACAACTTGAGGTTGTTTTAGGTTGGAAATAGTAACAGGTTGTTGAAAATACTATTGAAAATCATCATCACTGAGGTATTCATCAAACTCATCTTCATACTTCTCTAGAATACCTTCACATGCTTCTTGCAACCTTGATATCCCCCTTACAGTTGCGCATGACTTCCTCTTCTTGCCCACACGACTATCATGCCACTTGTGTGCATCATCAAGAAGATCAAAAAACCAATCAACATCCACATCACACATGTCCTGATGACATGATGCATCCTAAAAACTTTGCATAATCTGATACAACTCCCTACACAACTTTTGTATGCAATACTTGACACAAACCTCCTTCGTCTAACAAGGCTTACACATGTAAGGACATTGCTTTGTAGAGTGCCCATGCTTTTGACAGATAGAGCACTTTTTCTTCTTCTTCTTCTTCTTCTTCTTCTTCTTCTTCTTCTTCTTCTTACCCATTTTAAGATTAGAAATTAGATAGCAAGGTTAGCCTGCACATTTAGTGCACCGCACTAAAGAGAGACTATATGCAAGCTTGAAGTGGAGAGCATACAGTACCTAGATCCACTCCAACCCTAACATAGCTGCTTACATGTTCTAGGATTTCTAAAATCAACAATTCAAGTGACTGCTTGCAAAAAAACTGAAATATGGCCTTGGATCGATTTTGACTCCTTGGATCTTCACCACAGCAGTTCGGGTTGATTAGGTTTTGAACTTGAGCTTCACTTCAAAGGTTAGGATCCACCACTTTACCCACTTCAAGAATTTTGGTCCGATATTTTGACTCCAGCTTTTCAATAATTTATTGATTTGATTTCAAGTTCAATATTCAAGTACACTGTTGAATTAGGTTTTCAGGATCCTGAATTCTGTTTTTATCTTGTTCCTTCTCCACGCTGCCAACTCTTGTTTCTAGGGTGCTATTTCATATCAGCAAATGGTTCATGCTCTTGATGGAAACCCCTTCTCATTCAACATTTTGCAAATGATCTTTTCTCATAGGTGCCTCTTGAGTGCTTTAATCTTCTTTGCTATCCTTCTCTTCTCGATTGACACCAATGCTCAAGCCTCTTCTTGCTTGCTTTCTTCTCAACATTTACATGTAGGCTACAACAAAAACATCTATTCTCAACACTTTTGGTCTCCTCTTCTCCCTGCCTCCTTTTTTTCTATTCGCCATGTTTGCCTTATTAATTCTTTAGCAACCCATGCTTTTTCCACCCCTTCCTTTCACTCGGGGCATGTCATAAAATCTACTATCTAAACCAACCCAAATGATTTTCTCATATTAAATTGATCATTTAATGTGAGAGAATAAATGGGAACAAGGGTTAGAATATAGACATGTGCTTACGGGTCTATCTCAACATGGGGCCAATGGTAAAGGGGTCCAAATGTGAGATGATATGTCAAAGACCAAGGCTAACCAATGGAGCCTAAAGACCTTAGGGTTAGCTTCATTGAAGACCTCCAAAGGTTAGTGCTAAAAGTCCTTTGACCTTAGTTAAGCTAGGGTTGAGCTTGAGGTGGTAACCCTACCCAAGCTTGAGGTGCTTGTTGTGCTTACTGACTAAGATGCTTGAGGTGCTTGTCATGCTTGCCAACTAGGGAGCTTGAGGTGCTTGTGGGAACACTACCCAAGTTTGAGGTGCTTTGTCGTGCTTGCTGACTAAGGTGCTTGTGTTCCAAAAGTCAACAACCTCCCTACTTATGAGGGGGCGAGCCCTAAAGCAAGGGGGACGAGAAAACACACACACACAAACACAAGGTAAGCCCAAGCCTCAAGAGGTAGCAAGAACACATGTCAAGCCCCTACACATGTTGTCCTCATGGTGTGCCTAAATCCTATTGGTTGGCCTCCCAAGGGGTCCAATGATAAATTAGTTAATTTGATTAATTTATTTTTGCATTTATCAAGTCCTCTCTCTCAAAGGGGAAAGGGGAACACTTGTCATAAGCCTACCCTTGTTGCTTGATATGCCTCCTGCATGTGATTGGCTAGGCCTGGAGGGGTCCAATGAGTTTCAGGCATAAGCTACAAGGGGGGGTCAACCAAAGCAAGAAGGTGGGCTGCTTGGGGGGTATACTCTCCCACACACAATCTCATTGTGTGAAGTGCAAAGTGCAAGAGCTCCATCTCCTTCTCCAAGCTAGTAGAGAAGTTGAGAGCCTACACCAACACTCTTGGCTATGGAATGAAAATCCAACCAAAAGCCATGTTTCAATGCTTAAGCTTGCCATCTTCTCCATCTTCATACTATGCTATTATGTATGCTAGCGAGAAGATTTATGATAAGTGAGGAACTATTTCTTTCTCTTGTGGAATGTTTCTTCTTACTCTTCCCTACCCTCATTCCCCGCTAGCTCTCTCCACCTTCAAAGGTGTTTGAGGCCTTGGGACTTAGGATTGGGATAGTTAATGCTTTTTACAAAGTTTATGTTATGCTCTTGATGCATGAAGCTTTCCATCTTCATTGCATCACCTAGGTCACAAGGAACACAAATATTGTATTGTCCCAAGTCTCTCTTAATGGGAGAATCTATAATACAAATGCCTATTGGAGGCGGGGACCGTCTCCACATAGATCCGGTCCTCAACTATTGTCAAGTTCTCTAAACTCTCTCTCTTGCAAAAGTATTGTTCATGCCAAGTTAATTAAGTACTATTTTTATGTTGCTACCATTAATTAAGCTCACCCTCTATGTTCTCAAAGTAATCTCACAAAAATGCTCTCTTTAATTCTCCTCTTGCTATTCTCAAAGTTCATAGGCCATTTCCATTACATTGGTATCAGAGCATTTGGTTTCTCTTCTCTTGCTTAAGAAGAGAGGTCCTTAACCATCCCATCAATGGTTGATTTTGTTAATTATATAAGGGTAAGTGGGACTGGGATTTATTTTGTTGAGCCCACTATATGGGATATGGTGCACACCTCAGGAGCTTTGGTCTTAACAATGGGGTCTTTTTAGGCTTGCCTACGGCTTTACCATTATTGAGCCATAAGAAGTCCGAAAGGAGCTATCCCTTGGCAACTCTGCAATATTAGACCCACTCCACTACTCTCTATAATTAACCAATTCGAGCCGTGGGTGTAGAAACGTAAGTGTTGATTTTCAAAGGCTAAGAGGAGTAGCAACTAAGGTTTTGCCAAAGAATACACTAAGTAAACACATAAGTTTAATTAGCATGGTTAACAATAACCAAGAGAGTAGAATAAACATCAATAACTTTGATTATGCAGATGAAGGTGCTAATGATGATGCCCCCATGTTTGTCAATTATCTTGTAACTAGGCTGCAGCAAGCTATGGGCAACCCTACTTTGCAAGCCGAAGTTACTCAACAACTTTGTGCTTACAGGATTTCCCTTCCTCTCCAAGAGGATAGAGAGTTTAGGAGGCCTCTTTATGAGAGCCCAAAAGAAGACTCTCTCCCATACAAGAGGAGGAATCCAAAGAACGGGAAAATAATGAATCCCTAAATTCCTTGGAAGATGTAGCTCCATGAAGACGACGGTCTAGATGGTCACCAACTCCTCCCAAGAGGAAACTATCAACCCATGGTCCTTCTCCTTGTCACTCCAAAAGGGAAGAGGAAACAAAGGAAGAAAAGAGCCTCACCCTCTTCTCCTTCTTCTTCACCTTCCTCCTCTTCAGACGAAAGCTATGCCTATTCTCCTAGAGAATACAAGAGGGGAGGACATTGCAAATCATACCCTGCATGGAAAAGGTCACAAAATCTCAAGAAGTTCAAAGAGGGAGGAAAGAGTATCTCTTTTCTCACCTATTGGAATTGGAGCTGATCTCTTGAGATAGCTAATTCCAGTGTTAGAAGCTTTCAGCTACTACTGGTGATGTATTAGTTCAGACAGTAGACTGAACAAAGGAACAAAAACTGAACTGGAATACATCTATTGGAATAAGAACCAGACTAAGTACTGAGAATGATATTCAGATTTAGATTCAGATTCAAAGTAACTGAGTACAGAGTAGGTATAACTGGAGTATATTGCACTACTGTAATTGGAATTACATATAAAGGATTACAATAAATATGATGTGGCTTATGAACAAAAGGATGAATAGAGTCAACCGACAACAACTACCAATGATTGCTAACCCGATAACAATGTAATGGGCCCTATTTATATGCCTTGGCTTTACCATAGTAATTATTGTAGAAATTATTGACTGATTCATTGCCCGTCTCACAGGAGCCGATTCCCACCTAGTGAAATTGTCTCAGCCGTCTACATCCTTCCCTCCTTTCTTGAATTTTGGCAAGATTTCAAAATTTCTGAAAAGAAAAATTCCACCGTCTGATTCTGGTTTGAAGAGAAAAAATCCACCGTCTGATTCTAATTCTGGAGATCGGACTTGACCAATGATAGAGAGCCAGCTGGAAAGGTTAGTGTACAGCTCTCATCATCTACACAGACTGATATCAACCTTCTAGCTGAGAAGGAAAGCCTCCGACTGAATTATGAGATGGAACTACCCAGTATCCTTCCACTGAACCAGCTTCCATTTACCCTTTGGCCTGGATGGCGTCTGAGAAGTCCCAGTGCTAGCATTATCCTTCTGAATGAGTTTGTAAATGGCCTCCTGCTCAAGCTGATCCCGCCTTTTCGTGGTCATCTCCACGTCATAAGGCGTAAGAGAATGATAGGTTTTGGTGTCAGGATCATAGAGCGTGCGCCAGCCTTTGGTGATCCTAGTTCTGGCCAGTTTGTGACAATGCGAAGCTATATGGATCCATCCTTCTGGGAGAGGCTGATTGGTTTTGACCCGAGCTTCAAAAAGAATTTTTGCCATCTCTCTATAGTGTGGTCCTAGGCCTAGCTTAGCTGCAATATCCTTTTCAGGCAGTTTAGAGGACTCAACAGTAAGTTGCAGCAATTGATTGGTGATCTTGGTGAGGCCTCTGATCTGAATCTTCCACTGTTCCATATAGAGTCTGATCCTTTGCACCTCCTGTTTCAGCTCTTGAATATCATTGAGTTGGAGAGCATCATTGAACAGTGTTTGCCAATTTTTCCATTCCACAGTCGATCGCTCATACCAATCCTGGAGCTCATCAATAATCTTAAAATATGTAAAGCGATCAACTAGTTCTAGATGTTGAGGGTAAAGTGTTGGAAAAAATCTTGGCAATTATATCTCTCTTACTGGTAAAGCATACAAGAGAACTTGGGAATCGGGCACAAATTCTAAGAAGTTGAGAACAGCCTGGTTCTCTTGCTGCATCATTTTTTTGGTTACTCTCACCAGCTAAAACAATTTTCGGAGAGCAATTGCTTGTTCTCCGACTGACATTCTAGTCTGAGGTCCTTTACTGGTGGCCGTCTGATCTTCAAGAATGGACCGCACCCTTTGATCCAAGACTCCTCTAGCAATTTGCATCTACACCAAAACCTCTTTCAACTGATTTCTGACATCCTTCATACATTTGTAGGTTGGCTTGTTTCTCAACAAAAGTTCTAATTCTATAGCCAGAGATTGACAATCTGCAGTAGACTGTCGTTGCCAGTGTGGATTGGTCACTCTCTCTTCAGCAGTGATTATCCATTCAGGTACCCTTTCTAGCAGTTGGACTGTGCTGGGATGCGCAGGTAAATGGCAGGTCTCTTGATCATGAAAAGAAACTGATTTCCAGTGCTCCACCATTTCCCTAGCTCCGACATACAGTCGCTAAAATCATTCCAGATCAGATAGGAGATCATCATCCTCCAGATATTGCCTGGTTATGGGAGCTTGTTGATGTCTCAATCTCCTGTTAAGTGTGATAAGCTGTAATGAATTCTGCTCATCAGCTGCTAGTCCCTTAGCCATAACTTTACTTTTCCCTTTGTCCTCCCTACTGTGTTGGGATTGGTTTGCTGGATGATTCCCAGTGTGACTGGGTCGTTGTTCTTCTGGCTGCTAAGTGCCTAACTTCTGCCCTTCATTCTGGTCTGGCTAGTCTGACTGTGACTGATTTCCTCCAGTTGGCCCTGTGCCACCAGTACCAGGTCCTGGAGGTGGAGATGGAGGAGAGGTATCATCATCATCATCATTAGTATGCCCTTCGTCTTGGTCATCCTCCTCCTTATCAGCTTCTTCTTCCTTATCTTCTTTTGCTTCTTCAAGGGAATTCTGTTGTTCAATATAATCCAGAATGGCTTGATTTTCTAGAGCATTATTATATTCAACAACTTTGTCCTGCAAGTCACTCTGCATGGTCTCCATAAGAGACTTCAAGTTCTGCAGATCAAAGACAGCATTGCCTGATGGATTCAAAATTTCAGCCAAGTTATTATAAATATATCTTTCAGTGAGGGTAGTCTTCAGAGCTTTATGACGAAGCAGCAAGGAGTTGTAGTCAACTCTCTTCATTCTCAACATCGTTTCAACCCAATCTACAGCTCTCTGTGCTTCATCCTTTTCTTCCGTCATACGGTCTTCAGCTCTCTTCAATTCAGCTTTAACCTTATTCAGTTCATCTTCTGACCCTACATCGTCCATCATTTGTCCCATACAATTGACAATAGTGTTCCATGAGGACTGGATGAGGACTGAACATCCATCATTGACTGTTGCTGGGTCAAAATCAGTGGGCTCATATATTATAATAACAGGAGCCATATAGGGTAAAGCAGCATAATCAGATTTTTTGTAGAAAGAGACGCCTTTTGAGTGGATGGGTCTGCAGCTACTGCAACCTGTCCTTCTTCATTAGGTGCAAAGCTTCTTCATTGTTTGGGATAGAAACGCCACCTAGTAGGGTTGGAGAGGCTGGACCTTTGCCCTTATCTAACTGTTCTGCTGACTTTTCAAAGGTAGTTGCTTTTGCCTGATCTTCGCCAGTACCAGTAGTGACTGTAATCTATCCTACTGACTGGTTGACTTCAGTGGTCTGAGCAGGTTGTTTGTCAGCCTGGCTGACTAGAGTTTTTTCAGTAGTCACTGTCTTGACTTGACTCTCCATCTGCTTCAGAAAAGCACTGCTCTTCGTTAGTGTCGTCCTCGGTTTCTTTGAGCTGCCAGATTCATCTTGGGTAGCCTTCCTTTTCAGTCTAGTCAGAGTGGTTTGACTGTCCGTGGCTTCTTCATCCGAAGACAAATCAATATTTTTTGACACTGGAAATGGCTTCTCACTCCAAGCCATTCTTACCTGGTCATGAGCATCTGGAGTAGTTGCCCAATATAAAAATTCCCAAACATACCAAGCTTTAAATACACTCTGGGATTTCAACTTGGCAGTCCCACCGTGATCACCAAAATGGAATTGGAGCTGATCTCTTGAGATAGTAATTCCAGTGTTAGAAGTTTTCAACTACTACTGGTGATGTATTAGTTCAAACAATAGACTGGACAAAGGAACAAAAACTGAACTGGAATACATCTACTGGAATAAGAACTAGACTAAGTACTGAGAATGATATTCAGATTCAAATTCAGAGTAATTGAGTACAGAGTAGGTATAACTGGAGTATATTGCACTGCTGTAATTGGAATTACAAATAAAGGATTACAATAAATATGATGTGGCTTATGAACAAAAGGATGAACATAGTACAGCCGACAACAATTGCCAATGATTTCTAACCCGATTACAATGTGATGGACCCTATTTATATGCCTTGGGTTTACCATAGTAATTACCGTAGTAATTACTGATTGATTCACTGCCCGTCTTACAGAAGCAGGTTCCCACCTAGTGAAACTGTCTCAGCCGTCTACAACTATGATGGCACCTTTGGTGCTACGGACAAAGTATTGGCTTTCATCCATCAATTTGATGCGGCCTTTGGAGACGAGGGCTTCACAGAGTCCTCCAAGCTACGCCATGTAGCTATGCACTTCCAAAAATTGGCTCTTCAATGGTGGGCCTAGCCTTCATGGCAATGGCGAAGCCCCAAAGACATGGAAACTCTACGAGTTTCCATCATGAAGCAATTCCTTGCAAGGGATGCAAAGGACAAAGTGCTTACTGAATGGTGGAGTTTGAAGCTTCTCTCTCATGCGTCTATCCACAAATATGTAGACAAGTTTTGGAATTTACATCTCAAGGCTATTGTCTTCCAAAAGATAGACTTCGTCGAGCAAAAGCAACAATTTTTTGTGGGATTACCTTAAGAGATGGCCAAATACGTCAACTCTCAACGGCCTGGTTCTATCACCAAAGTAATCCACCACACCATGGTTGCTTCAATCATCAATTTCCAACAAGGGGCTAGACGGAATGTCAAGCTCATGGAGAACAAAGACAAAAGTGATGCAAAGGGGAAAACCAATGCCCCAAATTCATCCCAAATCAATTCCAATAACAACAACAACAATCTGTCCAAGGAGAATGGAGTTTACAAAGGTTTAAAAAAACTCTCTCATGAAGAGCTTGAAGCTTTTCGCAAGGACCATAAGTGTTTAAAGTGTGGGGAGAAAGGACATGGCTATCGTTCTTGCCCCAAGAGAAATTCCTACAATGAGACTCCTAGAGCTTCCAGCAACGAAGCTCCAAAAGAGGATGCTCATTGCAAAGGATCATCTCTCTCCTATGCTTGGCGAAAGGTAAGGGAACATGATGCCTTCATCTTGTTTGGCCTTGGCTCTACTCACAACTTCATATCAATGGAGTTGGCCACCAAGTTGGGCATTCAAGCTTTTGAGATGTGAGATACTATAACGGCTGATACAACTTTCAAGGGACAACAAGCCTTCGTTACTCCCTTGATTGGGAAGTTGAGGCTTCATGTCCAAAGCTATGTCGACAAAGAAGACTTTTTCATCTCTTCTCTCCAACATGAGGATACTATCCTAGGGGCACCATGGTTCAACCACATGGCTGCCAACATGAAGTTCCCTGAAAGGAAAATCTACTTCATGTACAGGGGAAAGAACATGTATATAGATGCTAGTGAGTCTGGTCGTACTATACCACTTGTAAATCCTCCTGCTTTTGATAAATCAATGAAGAGCTCAGTTTCTACGTACATGATTTTTGTTAAAGAATCCCTAAAGGGTCCTAATGTTTCATCATATTTAAATGGTAGGAATCAAGAATAGTTAGACTTGTCTAATTTTCTAAAAGGATTCCAAGATATGTTCATCGATGATATTTCTATGGACTTACCTCCAAATGAGGGGATGATGACCATCGAATTGATCTCCTACCAGGAAGCTCACCACCTAACAAGCCTCCTTATCGAGTTTCCCAAGCTCAACAAGAGGAGATCATGAGGCAAGTACATGATTTGGTAGACAAAGGGATGGTGAGTCCTAGCTCCTCTCCCTTTTGTTCTCCAGTCCTTTTAGTGCAAAAGAAAGATGGTACATACCGTATGTGTGTGGACTATCAAGCACTAAACCATATCACTATCAAAAACAAATTTCCCGTGTCTCAAGTCGAAGATTTGTTTGATAAGTTACAAGGCTCTACCTATTTCAATAGGATTGACCTTAAAAGTGGCTATTATCAAATAAGGATAGTGGATGAAGATATCCTAAAGACCGTGTTTCATACAATGTTTGGCTTTATGAAGATCTAGTCATGCCTTTTGGCTTGACTAATGCACCAACCATGTTCAATCGTTTAATGGAGAAAATCTTCAGACCCTATCGCAAATTCATTGGAGTGTTCTTTGATGATATCATCATCTACTCCAAGTCCTTAGAGGAACACAAGCAACATCTCCAAGTGATTTTTCAAGCACTAAAGGAGAACGATCTTTTTCTCAATCAAAAGAAAAGTGAAATTTTCCTTCAAGAGATTCGATATTTAGGTCATATTATCTCTCAAGATGGTATCCAAAGGGATCCATCAAAATTGGAGGTAATAAAAGCATGGCATAATCCAAGGAATCTACATGAGTTAAGAAGCTTTATTGGTATGTGTGCATACTATAGACACTTCATAGCAAAATTCTCTCAAATAGCAGGACCATTACATGACTTAACAAAGAAGAACATTAAGTATTCATGAACTGCTAAGGAGGAAAATGCTTTTGACAAGCTCAAAGAGAAGCTAACCTCGCAACCAGTCCTCATGCTTCTGGATCTCTCAAAGCCATTTGAGGCCCAATGTGATACTTGTGGTGATTTTGTTGGAGTAGTCTTGCTTCAAGAAGGGCATGCCATAGCATATGAGAGCCGAAGTCTCAATACGGATGAACGGGTCTTGGGAATATGAGAAAGAGCTTTTAGTTGTCCTACATACCCTAGACACATGGAAGCACTATTTATTGGGGACTCCATTTATTTTACAAACAGACCACCAAAGTCTCAAGTACTTCATGATGCAAACCAAGCTTTCCAACAAACAAATGAGGTGGGCAAATTTTCTTTCGTAATTTAATTTTCATTTTGCTCACATTGTTGGTAAGCACAATCAAGTAGCTAATTCACTTTCACGACGACCAAAAGTTAATGCGGTGTCTATAGAAACTCACAATGATCTATCTTCTGTGATAGATGAGCATGCTACTGACCCTGACTTTAGAGACATAATGTCAGCCCTTTGTTTGGGGAAGAAATAGGAACCATTCACCTTGCAACATGGTTATCTTCTCCATGGCAATAGGCTATGTGTTACCCACTCACTTCGTGAGAAAGTCATGTACGAATCCCATGCTCCTCCTTATGTGGGGCATAGAGGTATTCAACCTACTCTCCGAGGAGTAGAGACGTATTTCTATTGGCCTACCATGAAAGTGGACATACAAGGGTATGTTTCAAAATGTGTGGTATGCCAAAAGACCAAGTATGATAGAGGGAAGCAACCTGGATTACTCCAACCATTGCCTATTCCAAATTCACCATGGGAGAGTATAGCCATGGATTTTATCTTTGGATTACCCAAGTCTATCCATGGGAATACGAGAATATGGACAATAGTTGACAGGTTTAGCCAGCAAGCACACTTTATTCCTGTCAAAAAGACTATTAAGGCACACCAAGTGGCAACTCTCTTCATATCACAGATTTTCAAACACCATGGATTGCCAACATCCATCGTGTCAAATAGAGATCCTAGAATGACCAGTAATCTATGGAAAGGTCTCTTTGAAAATCTAGGTACAAGATTGAATTTCTCTTCGGCCTATCACCCACAAACGGATGGCCAAAGTGAGATAGCCAATCTTATGATACTTGATATACTAAAGACTTATGTTACCGAAGTAGATCAACGCTCACAATGGGAAAAGTACTTATCTCCTGTAGAGTATGCATACAATAATACTGTACATAGTTCTACGGGAAAAGCACCTTTTGAAATCATTGAGGGAAGACCTAAAAGTCCCTTGCTACTTAAAGTACATGGGAAGATCTTTGATGTCGATGAGTATAGCCGTGACCTACAAGAATCTTTTCAAAAGATTAAGGAGGCTATATCCATCTCTCAACAAAGGAAAAAAGATGTTGCTGACAAGCACAATACGGCCTTAACGTTCAAAGAAAATTATTGGGTCTTACTTAAGTTTCCCAAGGCTCGATTGAGGCAAATGACGAACAAAAATCCTACAGGACATCAAAAGTATTATGCTAAACTAGCAAAAAGATACAATGGTCCTTTTCAAATCTTGAAGCCAATCAATGAGATGGCTTATCAACTCAAGTTTCCCAACCATTGGCTCATACACAATGCTTTTCATGTGAGCCTACTTAAGCCCTACAAAGGAGAGCCACCAAGTGAACCAATTATTGAAGACCCTCCCGAAATCGAGGACCAAGAAGAGGTGCTACAATCCGAAGCTATCCTTCTACATGAAGACAAGGTACTACGACATGGTAAGATTATCCGATAGTATCTTATTAAGTTGAAAAATTATCCTTTTAAGGATGCTAGATAGATGCAAGGAATACAACTTAAGGATAGTACGAACCTTGTCAATGCTTACAATGCTACATTAGAGTAAGCAAATGTACAAATTTCTTTTAAATGACCAATGTTTTTGTCTTATAAGACTAGTTCTCTTTTTTTTTTGTGCACAAATTTAAGTAGTATGCATGCTTAGAATCATGTTTGTGATGACGACGTCTCTCAAACACCAAGTAGAATTTGTCACTCTACTTGGGAGAATGAAATGGACTAAAGAGCAGACATGCTTGCGGTAGCTATGCCTCCCAAGCACCAAATGGATTAGTCATCCATCTTGGAAAGATGTCGTAGGGTAAAAAGGATCCTCTACCCGCTAAGAAACATTGACTAATGACTAAGGCTTTATCTCTTCTACCTCATAGTCGAGGACGAAGATAATTTCAAGAGAGAGGTAATGTCATAAAATTTAATATCTAACCAACCCAAATGATTTTCTCATATTAAAATGGTCATTTAATGTGGGAGAATAAATGGGAACAAGGGTTAGAATATAGACATGTGCTTACGGGTCTATCTCAACACGGGGCCAATGGTAAAGGGGTCCAAATGTGAGACGATCTTCAAAGAGCAAGGCTAGCCAATGGAGCTTAAAGACCTTAGGGTTAGCTTCATTGAAGACCTCCAAAGGTTAGTGTTAAAAGTCCTTTGACCTTAGTTAAGCTAGGGTTGAGCTTGAGGTGGGAACCCTACCCAAGCTTGAGGTGCTTGTCATGCTTGCTGACTAAGATGCTCGAGGTGCTTGCTGACTAAGATGCTTGAGGTGCTTGTCATGCTTGCCAACTAGGGAGCTTGAGGTGCTTGTGGAAACACTACCCAAGCTTGAGGTGCTTTTTTGTGCTTGTTGACTAAGGTGCTTGCATTCCAAAAGTCAACAACCTCCCTACTCATGAGGGGGCGAGCCCTAAAGCTAGGGGGATGAGAGAACACACACACACACAAAAAAATACAAGGTAAGCCCAAGCCTCAAGAGGCAGCAAGGACACGTGTCAAGCCCCTACCTACGTTGCCCTCATGGTGTGCCTAAAGCCTATTGGTTGGCCTTCCAAGGGGTCCAATGATAAATTAGTTAATTTGATTAATTGTTTTTGCATTTGTCAAGTTCTCTCTCTCAAAGGGGAAAGGGGGACACTTGTCCCAAGCCTACCCTTGATGCTTGATATGCCTCCTACATGTGATTGGCTAGGCTTGGAGGGGTCCAATGAGCTTCAAGCATGAGCTACAAGGAGGGGTCGACCAAAGCAAGAAGGGGGGTTGCTTGGGGGGTATACTCTCCCACACACACTCACACACACTGTCATTGTGTGAAGTGCAAAGTGCAAGAGCTCCATCTCCTTCCCCAAGCTAGTAGAGAAGTTGAGAGCTTACACCAACTCTCTTGGCTATGCAATGCAAATCCAACCAAGAGCCATGTAAGCTTGCCATCTTCTCTATCTTCATTACTATGATATTATGTATGCTAGCAAGAAGAGTGATGATAAGTGAGGAACTATTTCTTTCTCCTATGGAATGTTTCTTCTTCCTCTTCCCTACCCTCATTCCCCGCTAGCTCTCTCCACCTTCGAAGGTGCTTGAGGCCTTGGGACTGAGGCTTGGGATAGTTAATGCTTTTTACAAAGTTTATGTTATGCCCATGATGCATGAAGCTTTCCATCTTCATTGCATCACCTAGGTCACAAGGAACACAAAGATTGTATTGTACCAAGTCTCTCTTAATGGGAGAATCTATAATACAAATGCCTATTGGAGGGGGGGACCGTCTCCACATAAAGCCGATCCTCAACTGTTGTCAAGTTCTCTAAACTCTCTCTCTCTTGCAAAAGTATTGTTCATGCCAAGTTAATTAAGTACTATGTTTATGTTGCTACCATCAATTAAGCTCACCCTCTATGTTCTCAAAGCAATCTCACAAAAATGCTCTCTTTAATTCTCCTTGTGCTATTCTCAAAGTTCATAGGCCATTTCCATTACAGGGCATACACTATCCATACTCTTCAAGCCTCCTCTCTCCTTGTCTGCAACATTCTAGTTCATCAACATCCATCCCAAGAAAGGCACCGATTCACGCATAGAGACCCCATTGAAAGGCCGAACCAAAGCAGGATCGCCATGTGTTACAGGGGCTTATAAGAACTTACACAGACAACGTAATCATTACTCAGACATGTTCAATTCATTAAACCTATGTTTATGTAACTTGTAGTATTGGAACAAAATTCAACATTCAGGAACTTGAATCGCGACTAAAAATGGAAAAAAAAAAGTAAACAACATCACATAATAGCAAAGCCCCTTCTTCTCCTTCTTCCATATACGTCAAAGCATAACAAACATTGAGGATAACGTCATATCATGATTTTAAGAGGCATAAGCCCTTTTTACCTTACAAATAGAAAAAATAGCCTGAAAGTCTACAAACACTTTACTGCAAAGTAAAAGACTACTAACTATGGGTTTAACACCAACATCTATTCAAACCTTGGTACATGTGGCAATACTTTTTTTGGGTTACTTGTGTACTAGAACATACAAATGTCAAAAATGTCGATCTCATACTAACACTCCTAGAAGTCAAGAAATACCAGACATTGGCTTTAGAAGCACCAAAAAAACAAACTAAAATGGCAACACAAGTGACCAAGAAGCACGCTCTAGACAAAAGTGCAGTAGAAGCTTCTAAAAAGGCTCCTAAGAAACAAAAATCAAAAAAAGAATTTTGGGATCTTCTCATTACCAAGACCAAGAAGACAACATGAACATCAATGGAGAAGAAGTTTAAAGAAATCACTGCATAGACTGCAAGGACGTCTATAGCCACGACCATAGTACTACCAAGTACTACCCTGGAGATTGCTATTGATTTGTAGAAGAGCTTGAACCAGATAACTGAAGAACCAGAAACATCTAGATAGGCCACCACTATTTCAAGACAAGCCGCAATAGTCACCTCAATGAGATTAGTGACCTCTATTTATAGGTGTTTGGGTCTCTAGTTGGTTGTTCCATCAACATACAATATATAGCTATTGTTGCCTTCAAATCAAATTTGTTGCACCGTCTCAATATGGGACAACTTCTAAGAGTTTTCAAGCTATTGGTGGTAACTTTGGAAAGCTAACTGTTTCGAACCAACGCTAGGGAGGGGGTAAGGCTCAAACGCTTGATTAAATGTAATAGCCCACCTAAATAGACCCAAGGTAACAAACATGATTAGACACCTGGGAGCCAGACAGAGCAAACACATCTCCACCATCAACAAAAAATGGTCTTTACACAAATGAACATAGGAAAATCCATCTAGGAAGAGCCATAAGACTCAGATTGTACATCCACGTTTTCCAATGAATATCTGAGTTTGAGGAAAAGCTTAAAGATAAAAAATCAAGTCGAGATTTGAACTTTTTATTATACAAATTTGGAGAGGTACCAGATACTTTATATGGGGATCAAGACAATGGTTTAGCAGAAAGCTATTA
The DNA here is from genome assembly GCF_014529385.1 of Adiantum capillus-veneris. Lineage (NCBI taxonomy): Eukaryota > Viridiplantae > Streptophyta > Polypodiopsida > Polypodiales > Pteridaceae > Adiantum > Adiantum capillus-veneris. Next base: position 83,742,766 of record NC_140959.1, on the reverse strand, counting down.
ACTACCATGAGCAACAAACATGCAAACTACCTTCTCATCCAAATGTCATCTATGTACTTGATCGCATACCTAAGTACATCCTCACACAAGATGATACTACAATTAGCCCTCACACAAAAGCTAATGACACTGAATGTACAAAGTATGGGAGTTCAATTGATAATGCTATGGGGCAATAGGCCAACCACATAATGAGATCAAAGGGGTCTTACTAGAGATACAAATTGCCAAAAGAGCCTTAGACCACATAGTAGCTACCATCTTGGAAAATAAATCATCTAGGAGCATACGACAACTGAAGAGAATGACCATCAAAGAACAAGAGAAAGCTCTGAAGAGTTTGTTTCATCTAGTCAAGGTTCTCAAAAAATATAATGCAATAGGAAAACCAAATAGTACCGAATTATATTGAAGCAGTGTCAGATTCCCCTATCCTTATGTATGCACTTCCAATGAAAGAAGATGAATATCCTTAACTTTATACCCGATCTACAACAAACATGTAGACCAGATGAGATGGACCCAAATTGTGAACCAAAAAGGGGAATGGCATGAACCAAGCAAAGCCCTATGGGTAGCCTAGAAATTTGTACTCAATGATATTGAACAAAAAAGTACAGTTACAAAGCTCAAGGATGACCTAATCAATTTTAGAGGAATGGATAAATGTAAGTACCGGATAAGCCTTTTGATTAAGTACACAACTGAGCTACTGCAACTATTAGTGGAAGATTTAAAGATTCATGAAAAGGAACTTGCCAACAAAGTCAACTTTAAACCCCAATTTAGAGAAATGGTTGAGGTTCTGTTCTAGGCCAAAATTAAAGCTAATTAGCCAGACCCAGTTGGATGGATACAGATGGCATCCATACGTCAAAGTCTAGCTAGTACAAGGTTAACCAAAGGCAAAAAGACTCTATATGACCTTGAGACAAAAGCCTGGCATGCATTAACCCCTTATGAAGTGGAGATGTTAACTGAAAGAAGGGAGCAACTGGAGTAGGAGGCTATTTACAATATTATCTACTAGAAGGAGAATTCTACCTCTATCACTCCTCAACAACAAATGGAGATTAGAGTTAGGCAACCACTAGTTCAACAAGTACAAAGGCCTAAAAAGAAGAAAGCTCCAAACAAGAGGAAAGAAAAGTGGAAAAGATGAAATCAAATCAACTGTCTGAAATTTTGTAGGTAACAAAATTCAAGACAGGGGAGGAGGATATAGAAGGTGGGAACCGACTCCATGGATACCTTGTACAAGGGTTATCCAGACGAGTTACCTGGCAAAATTATCGGCAGTTACTAGACCCTGTATGACTATGTAGCCAATCAATTGACCCCTCTGCGCTTTATAAATAAGATCCATTAATCCCATTTTAGGGCTCAATAGATTGGAAATCTTGTATCTGTTGTAACTCTAGATGCTAGACATTTTATAGAGCTTTCGAGCACTAAGTGATGTACCACTTGTACTTTCAAATTTTGTACTTCTAAACTAGTTTATAAATCTCAATCTATATTTCTAATTGTTTCAGTTCATGTCATTTGAAGCCTTTCATTTTAGTTCAGTTGTCTGTCTCAATTCTCGATCTAGTCTTCTGAAGTCTAATCTTGTTCATCCAATCTAACCTAACATTTGGCAACTATAAGGCTAAAGGGAAACCATGGGGGTCACAAACCTAGGACAAGGGCCTAGATAGCTTGGAATGAGGATTGGGGATCCAGATGGACATGGACTATGAGTCTTAGGTTCTATATGAAGGGTAGTAGGGAGGAGGATCTCCCAAGAAGTCTCCAAAGGCTCTTACATTAGTATCAAGAGCTAGGCTATTTTTTGGGGGAAGGGCGTGGTCCTCATCTCTCCCCCACTAAAGCTTTGTGCATGCTCATGCAAGGCTTGGGGAGGAGGAAATCCGGCGTGTACAGGAGCCCTTGCTAGGGTAGGAAGAGAGCCCTCGGCATGTGCAGGCTCGCTTAGGCCATGGAGGGAGCTGGGCTCAACCTTCGCAAAACAACGTGAGTTGTGGCTTGTTGGGAGCACAAGGACAAGGGGTGCAACCCGTTGTAGTGGCAAACCGCGCAAAGCACCACCCATCAAGCTCTCTCTCTTCTACTCTCGGCTCGTTGCGCACTATAGACCGCCATCGTTAGGGGTTTATTTTTTTGCAAGGGCTCCCGTTGCACATGGGACCACTCATCCTTAGTTGGAAGGCCATTTTCACAAGGGCCCACAACAACCCCCCCATCAACTTCTTTTGCTTGTGTTGGCCAAACAAAGCCAGACACCAACAATGCAAGCAATTCAACCCGTGATTCGAGGGCACATACAATTTAAAAAATTTTTGCAGAACTTGTTGCACTTTTGAATCACATGCTATACACACCTAGAAGGTCTTCTGATCAAATTTCACCATAATCGATAGGTGGTAGGGTGGAGGAAGTTACACTCAGAATTTTCCACCTTGTATGCACTACAAAGGTGCAATACTTCAACTTGGTGAGCAGCTTGGATGAGCCATGGGTTTTTCCAACAAACGTATCCAGTTCATAAACAATCAAGGAGCTTGGACGAAGATTATGGCTTGTTTTTTGACATGGCCAATCGAGGGAGTTTTGAATTGCTCTCATCCAACCACGTTGAAGATAATGTATCTTCTATTCTCTTGCTATCACAACACACACCGCCATGGATTCACACATTAATATGCATCATGCATTTGATTTCGAGCATTCTATGCCAAATCCACCTGATGTTGCCTCACGATCGGATACACTCATGGAGGGTACGTGCACGGCACTAGGTGTGGATGATAGCTATGAATTGCTCGATATCCAAGAGTTTCATGCCATACAAACATATATTTTTGTGATGGAGAAAAATTTTGCATGTTTGAATGATAATGTTACTACATTATCCAACTTAATAGTGCAATACTTGCAACAATAGACCAAGGGCTCTGCTGATACACATATGTTGGCATTTACCCTTGAAATCCCGTTGGATTTGTCTTGACGACAATGAGTTGAGCATGCCCATTTTTTATTGCATTAGATTTAGTAAACTAGTCTAGGAGCCATGTCCCAAAACTCAGAACTAGAAGAAAAGATGCATGCCGGCTTCTTAGAATTGGAACAAAAGGTTGGCCATGCTGAGCATGTGTGCCTCCTTCATCAAGGCTAGCAACACGCCGTGTCAATCTCCACGAGATTCTCAAGCACTATCGTACCCTGGCCTTTGCAAGGCATGGGAAGAAGCCTTGCTTTAAACGAGATCATTTCTCACTCAAGCCTTGCTTGACTATGATTGGTTGTTGCGAACCGTGTGTTCAAAAACAAAAAAATCATGCTTTTGGTAATGATCACGAGCCTTGCTTATGCCTTGAGTGCTGAAATTGCACAAGTATGGAAAAATTTCCATGGCAATGCACATATCCGTTGCATGCCATAGCCACACCGCAATAGGTTCATGAAAAATTTGTCAAACAAAATCAAACACTACTGCATACCTCATTAATTAATCGAATCATCTTGCCACCTCGGCCACATGGCCTATGAGCATCCTTAAACCTCGAACCACCACCAAATCTCCCTTGGTTTTGTCGTCCTTCATTCCCTCCTTACAATCAGATAATCTTCCAATTGTACATCGGAAAGAGTGTTGCACTTGAATTGCGACGTAATGTTTCTTGCAAACCGTGCATGGCTAATACATGCGTCCATCCTTCGAACATCGACGCCTTTGTCGATTTTGAGTCATGCCAGTCTCTTTGCCAAAATTTCCTTGGCAGAATGGTCCTCTGGAAGGATCATCTTTACTTTGGCTATGGCTTGAGGCCTTGGAAGCTTTATCTTCAAAACAATTCTCCTCGCTTTTGAATCCTTGATTTTGAGTTGTTACTGCTTGCGAATTCCAAGGTGCTGAGTGCAAACCCGTGTTGGCATGAGAGTTTAGAGGAGATGGGAGGGGGTTCTTCAATTCTACATACGCCGGGTGTGTGCCCAAGGTGGGCATGTACTCTTAGTGAAAATATTTTGGCCAAGGTGCCAACTTTGGGCACCTTGGTTTGAAACTAAGCTCTTCAAGAGCTATGGCAGCAACGAGCACCTGACCTGCACCGAAGATATGGAGAAGGGGGAAGCTGCTACGTGCGTCAAGTCCACCCACTACAGAGACGATATCTCCTCCCCTTCACGATGCGCTTCTGTTGTTGACGGCCGCCACCCATATCTATTACCGACAACCAAGTGGAGGAAGAATGCTCAGACATGGACAAATTAAAGATGTTGATGGTGGTGCATTAAAGAACCTTAAAGCTCATTTGTGGTGCATTAAAGATTCTCAAAGCTCATTTGTGGTGCAACTACTTTGAGCCTATAGAAATGTTTAGAGAGCTTCATTGCCGCAAGCCATCAACACAGGGGTTGATATATGATCACTTCAATTTGTGACTAGTAGAAGCTTGAAGGAGATCATATTGCAGCAAACGCTCAATCAACCTTGATCGAGTTAGCTGTAGAGGCTTCAAGGTGGGAGGCTATGACAAGATCATCACTATAACAAACAAATGTCATCCTCAATTTTGCAGTTATGTTCCAAACAAAGAGGCCACTATACATTTGCTGCCATACACACGACCTAAACTACACTGCAAAACAAAATAGTTTGTAGAAGCAATTGATCGATGGTTTGAGAGAGAACATGAGTAAGACGGGCTCTTGTAAGCACCAATGAAAAACCTACACAAGCAGCTTACCTCATGCTAACTTCCAAGGGTTTTCCCAAAAGAGAAATTACTTGACACTTGAAGAAACGTCTACACACAATTTGAGGGGAGAGTAAGAAGTAGCCTACATTGGTCACTTCTAGTTGTGAGGTTGAGTATAGGGAAATTTTCACAACTACTGTTGAGTGCGCTTAACTCAAACGCCTTTTCACTAACTTGGGTGAAAGATTTGCCACCACTATCATTCACTAGTAGTCAGAGCAACTTGACAATTCTGAAGAACCTAGCGTTCCATGCTCGCATAAAGCACATCGAGGTGCATTATCAATATGTCAAGGAGAGACTCTCTGTAGGAGAGATCAACTTGGCTTATGTGCCTATGCATAGCTACCTTGCTAATCTTTCTACAAAGGCTCTGCCTCATTAGAAGTTCAAAGCTTTTCGCAAGGCTTTGGGCTTACTCCCCCTTGTGGATTGATTACCTTGGATATGGCACTTTCCTATACATGACTGCCGGCTCATGTTCATCGCGCCACTCCTGGGGGGATTTTTATGGAACTGATGTGTGTGACCAACTGTCGAGGCACTTGTTTTGTTACGAGACTGGGCACCCTCCTGTTGTAGTGGTTAGCTGCAATTGGGATAGCTGGGCGTAATGGTTAATTATGTGCTGTCTATTTATTTTACTAATTGAGTTGATGATGATTTTGTAGAGTGGAATGCGGGGAGTTGATGAAGAGGCGACGACAACTACTCTTGGCCACTTTATATTTGCACAGTATCTTAGAACATCATTTCAATAAGCCACTATGGCTCTGTAAATAGTTGTAGTGGGAACTCCCCTTATGGGTCATGCAAAAACTAATGCGCTTCACTCATTTGCAAAAGTAAAGTGGTTGTAAAAGAGGGGCCTCAATTTTTGGCACCTTAAACTCAAAGTAATATATTAAATACCAACTCCACAAGAGAGGTTTGGGGTTAGATTTAGGCCTTTCTCTTGCAGATTCTCTTCTCTACTCTCTTAAGCTATGGTTAATTTGCTGTGTACTCTCTAATCTAGTCTCCATCTCTTACACTCTCTTACAAGCATGTCTATGTCAATTCTATGTTTACTGTGTGTGTGTCATAGTCTAGGTGAGTGTGTGTGCTTGGAAATTGAAAGAAGAGATGGACAGTTTGATGGTGATGGCTTGAAAGCTTGTGTTGAATATTCTAAGCGATCGATCTCCCCCTCTTCTCCCAACATGTTTCACTTGCTAGGAGGTTTTTTCTGCGGCTTGTATATACGCTAATCACTCTAGGGCAAGCCTTAACCACACTCGGTAATAGTACTTCATGTGTTGGTCTTGCTCTTGAGCCTCTCCTTCATCTTCTCCACCTTTGGAAACATTTTTGTAGCCGACACCATCCTAGTTGACTTTTGGAAAGTTCACCACCTCTAAGAAGAAAGAGAGAGACTACTTGTTTAGAGAGAGAGAGAGAGAGAGAGAGGGAGAGAGTCATAATTATAGTTTTTTGCATTTTTTAAAAGCATATCGCACATATCAGTGACCGCTACTAGGATCGGTTGGCCGCACTCGAACCCGTGACGTGGGTAAGGGCGGTCGAGTGCTGAATCAACCAAGTTAGCACCTTTGGAGTGGAGGCACTTACTCATTAAAAAAAAAAAAGGGATTTTGCACATGGAGGCACTTATTCATCAATATAGCTGACAATTTGTTAGCTGCGCTGTGTCGTCTCTTTCAATCGGCCATTATCGTCATGCGCCGGATCTCCACCTTCTCTGCAGCTGTGCCTTCATCTCCATTGCTGCTCTTCTGTCCCAGCACCTCAGCTGCCGACTTCACTTTTCGACCTCGTGCCCACAGACCTCGGCTTCATCTGTTCAAATTTCGAGCTCTATTCAGGTCGTTATCCCTTCCAGGCTTCCCCCTTTTTTTATGCACTCTGTTTTATCTTTTTCAGTTGTGATAGCTATATAAGGGATGCAGTTTTGCGCCAGTGATCTGCCCGCATGCAGTCCTATGTTTGTTTTTTTCATGTTTGCTGCTGGAAACTCTGCATTACTACTTGCAACCCGTCCGCTTTCTGATGTAGGAAATGATAAGAAAGCTAGCATGCACACACAAGACATATCTTAAGAGTGTTTTTTAATTACCATCTTTTGGGTGCTCTTTTGCACAAATTTAGCAGAGAGCCCCCAAGATGTTTAAGAATCAGCTCCAAGAGCTAGCACAGCGAAGCTGTTTCAATCTGCCCTCATATTCATGTGTTAGAGAAGGGCCCGACCATGCCCCGAGATTCAAATCCACAGTCACATTCAATGGAGAGTCGTTTGAAAGTCCAGATTTTTGCAACACTTTGAGGCAGGCAGAGCATGCAGCAGCTGAAGTTGCACTCAACACACTGTCTAAGAGGGGTCCTACTCAGTCATTGGCAGCACGGATTCTGGTATGTGGGTGCCAATGTCTTTTAGCAGTGTCTGGGTTTTTTAATTATCATGTATGTTAATTATAGTTTATCAAAGAAAAAGATGTGATGTTCACTCTTCTCTGCAGGACGAGACAGGTGTTTGCAAAAATTTGCTGCAGGAGACAGCTCAAAGGGCTGGTATAAACTTGCCCATTTACTCTGTTGAGAGGTCAGGCCCAGGCCATATGCCAGTCTTTGTAGCTATGGTCCAGTTGGTCGGCATGAGCTTTGTGGGAGAGTCAGCCAAAACCAAGAAGCAAGCAGAGAAGAATGCAGCCACCACAGCATGGGCCTCTTTAAAGCGGCGTGAGTAGGCTCACTTCTCATAATAAGTGATGTCAGCTTTTCATGAAGTGTATTTTGTTTTGCAGTGCTTGCTTGTATGCTGGACTTGGCTGTTGTTTATGAATATCGTCAAAGGCTTTGGTCTCTAGGCGATGAAGGATCATTTTGATGAATTGCAAAGATAAGAAGGGTTGAAAATAGGAGCATTTTTAGGTACTGGAATCGTGCTCATATTTTGGTGAGCTAGATACGCTGATGGACCTTTTGCTTGACATTATCCTTGTCTGCTGTAGTATCATTTTAGGTTTTTAGCCATACCTAGGCTTTGGTTCCTCCTTCTATGGTTTTAATCATCCGACCTGCTTATTCTGATGAAAATTGAAACTCACTTGAGCTAGAATTCCTACTTTTTAGAGTGGCGTGGTCTTACATGAACGGGCAAGCCGGTTTTTTATTAACTGCTGCCATTGATTCCTTTTTGGAGCTCTTTACATATGGTCGAGAGACTGTGGCATATATTTATCTTGGGATGGTCTTCAGTGGCCCAGTATTTTCCTTGAGGAGAGCAACAAAGACGAGATTGACCAGAGCTTACGCAGCATTAGGGAGACTGGAGAGGATGTGTTCACAGGTTCAGTTCCAGGAACCTCGAACAAAGCTCTGGCTCTTTGACACTCTAGTCACTTCTGCCATGCTATACGGAGTGGAGATATGGGAACCCTCAGTGGACCATCATAGCAGAGTTGGTAATGTTGATGGCTGGAGATGTATGGAGAGGCCTTTGGTTTCTATGATCTCTCGGATGATTAGGGGCCAGGGCCAAGGCCTCAGTATCACATGAGATTGTTAGGGCAGAGCTTGCTGTCCCTCCATTGGTAGTGGAGGCGCTCACTCGAGCAGTCTCCTTTATGCATAACACCTGGACTCTCCCTAGAGATAGATACACTTGATTAGCCGTGGAGTCTTCACGACAACTGGCATCATAGGGGCATAGATCATATTTGTATGCATAGATGGCATCTTGGTTTCAGCTGCATGGTTTTAGTTTGGACAGACTACCCCCATTTCAATACTCTTTGGATGCACCCTCCATCTCCCTCACTCAAGCAGAGATTACTAGGCTCATCAGGCAGGACTCGACTCAGTTGGATACCAGGAGGACATGGATACAACCTACACATGAGTTGGGTACGAAGATGGCTATTTATAGACAACATCTTCAGCTTACGGAGGATGGATTTGTGATCAGACCCTGAGATACATGGATACTCATTTGTCTCATGGGATACGGTGTGCTGTTGGTCAGTTATGCACATCCTCACACCAGCTAGAGATCGAGACAGGTAGATTTAGAGTGCCAGCCGAGTCAAGGACGTGTCAGTTGTGTCGGACGGAGCTCAAGACAGAGTTACACAACATATGTCACTGCCCAGTATACTATGAGATACGAGGCCGCTTCCAGTGTCTACTGAGAGACCACTTTCTAGGGTCATGAGATATTAGAATCAGAGATGCCTGGGACTATACTTATTGGCATTATGCAAACATAGAGAGGACCTCTTGAGGAGGGGCCCAAAGAGGGAGATAGAGCTACAGCGGCAGGTTACAGATTTCTTTCGGTCACAGACATAGGAGTCAGTCCTGTAGGCCCCAAAATATAGCGGCACCAGAGGCACATTGCTTGATCGGGCGATAGAGTTGGGGCGGTCCCGTCGGCGGTCGCCCCCGAATGAGTTGGGCTGTCTCGACACTGACGAAGACTACAACAGAGGATCCACACCATACTAGCACAACACAGGATCGTGAGAGTCCTCACTATGGAGGACATTGATGTTACTCTTAGAAACTGATGTTCTTTTTAGCTTTTATTTTACGTCATTTTATATTGTACCTAGACATTGTATTAGATTTACAAAGATTGTATCAATTTGGTCTCATAGGTCATTTTGGCCTTTTGAAGACGTTTAATATATATAATATCTCTCTCTCTCTCTTTGTGTGTGTATTCTCTCTCTATCTCTACCCTTCCGCATCTACTTTGACATGGTATCAAAGCTATCAGCTCGGTTATCGTGGGAGATTTTCGTGTGAAGAGGAGCGTCGAGTTGGCTTGGAGGAGGCAGATAGACAATGGGTGTTTTCCTCTTTTGCTGCGTTTTCTCCTAGCGCTATCCTATGGTAGTGATGCTTTTTTTTTTTGCTGAAATTTGCTGCGTGCGTGCGTGTTGCAGGAGTTTCCTCGCAAACTGTAAATGAATTGTGGTCAAAGCTTGGAGATATGTTTGATCGAGACTCTACGATGCAAGAGGTACCCTTCTTGGACATTTATTTTCCATCAAGTTTGAAGCTCGGACTTTCATGCCTCCATCAAGGTTATCCATGATCAACTCTCGACTATGGACAATGCATTCACTAGTACCGAGTTAGCTACTGTTATGTCCCGCTTACAGGAGAGGGGATCTAGCCTAGACGTCGTCGGGATGGGCGTCCAGTGTCCGGGGGGAAGTAGTGTGAACCCTGTCAGTGTGACCGACCATTATTATAAAAGGGAGGCCAAGGCCTCATTTATAGTTATCGACCCCCACTGGTAGAGTGCCAGTGTTGCTCGTGAGGCTAGGAGTGCGCGAGGTCACCTCGAGGAGGAAGCAGGGTGGTATGGGACGCTCGGTCTTGCAGGTGCACTCCTACGTCCTCGGACGTTGGCCCCAACACGGGGTGCTACCGGATGGTGGCTATAGTTGGGTGGTTCGTCCGACGTGTCTGTAGACGGTCCGTGTAGCCAAGCCTCTCTGCGTGTTTGTTTCTTACTTTCAAATGCAACACGACGACCATCTTGATACAATGCCACACCGATCGCATAATCACTAGCATCTGTTTCGACCACAAATGGCTTGCTAGGATATACAATATGCAATATTGATGCAGTAGTCATCAAGTGCTTTAATGTCTTGAAGCTCTCGTCTAGACATTCATTCTAGACAACAGGGGGTTAGTGTAACAAACTGCTGACGTGTCAAAGCCTTGAAGAATGGAGCCAATTTACAGATGCCGATCGAGGGGCCTAAACCCTAAGAAGAACAAGTAACAGAAGAAGAAGTCCTACCAACTTATGGGGACCCCGTCCTATGGGGCCCCAAGTGACATAAAGAATTACAATAAAGCAGGACTCACACACACACACACAAGAAATTGCGAAGCTTGTTGATGACGTGGCAGATTTTCGAAAATCACGCTGACAGATGACGTGGCATGCTGTACGAATTTCCACGTTTTGCATTGATTGCTGATGTGGCAACTGTACAGAATTCTGGATTTTACGTTGACAGCTTTTGAGCATTGCTTTTGGACCAGATGCTTTTGAGTTTTGAAGGCTTTTCACTGTAATTGCTTTTTAGGCCAAGGGCCTTTAAATATGAGGTTAGGGCTCATTCTCTCGCATGCTTCTTGGAGAAGATGCAGAGTCTGGAGTACCGGCTTGTACTGTGTTGATGCAATATAAAGAAATACCGAAAGGGGCGCCAAAGTTTGGGGCCAATACTCTCTGGGGTGGAATTCCGCCACTTCGTGTCGCATGTGGTCTCTCTCTCTCTCTCTCTCTCTCTCTCTCTCAGTTCAGTTGTTATTGAAGTGCTAAAAGTCTGTTTAGTCTGTTCTTTTCTATTGGCACTTGTGCTCGTCTTGTGACAGTGGTATCAGAGCATCAAGCGTGTGCTTTTCTGAAAGCATACCGGTGGTGCAACCAAAGTGTGTCGACCATAGAAGAGGGCACAGCCAGTGATGTGTATGCTTATAGATGCATGGCAAAGGGCTATAGCAGGTGGGAAGAACTTGTGCAGGCAAGTGGCAGCGGAGATGTATGCTTTATGTGGTTTTTTAGGCCAAAAGTCTCTAGATAGGGTCGGACAGGGAGGCAGATGTAGGGTGATGAAAGTGATGTTTTTCGGCCCAGAAATGTAGGACTTGAAGTGCTGAAGGAGCAAGTCCAGGCTCATCAAACAGAGCTACGGAGCCCAGGATATTGAAGTTTGAAGATTCAGTGTGTTGCAGATTCTTGCCGGATAGGGCAGCTGGGGACAGGTGGCCCAAGAGGATATCAGTGTATGGACGTGTAGTGCTCGATTTATGGGGCATACCAGTCTTTTCAGATTGCAAATCGGAGCTACGGATTGCAGTTTATGGTCAATTGAAGTTTTGCCAGGGGCTAGGTTGGTGCCCACCTGACCAAATGGGGGAGTCATGCCATCAGGTGTTTTCTGGGCCTCGAAGGGCTTTTGGATCGTGATGTGTATGATGGTGAATCAGCAGGAAGTGACAGCTCCTCGATCAGATGCGTGGACAGTGAGATACGGCTCATTAAAGTTGATGCTAGGCTAGATGATGTTTTTTTCATTTTTATCGCATCGATTGACATGCCGGGCGTGGCCAAAATGGGATATAGCTTGCACGGGTCGGAGTTGGAAACCAAATCTTTGGTGGAGACTGTACAAATCAGAAATTGGAATACGGTGCCATCTAGCGTCGCGAAGCTGTTGATGACATGGCGCCCGCTGGGTCTGTTTCCCGCGCCACAAGTTTTTGAGGGGTGCACCGACGGCGCCATCGGTGCCCCGCTTGACCAAGAGAGAGGCTACGCGTTGGTAACTTAGTAAGCAAGCCAAGCCGAGCCAAATATAGCAAAGAAGGTGGTCACATGCATGGGGGGGCCGAAAATAGGTGGGCGAGTTGCAAAAGGGAGAGGCGCCCACGCTTGAAAGGAGCAGTTTTTTTGGATTCTGGATGGGGAGCTTCTTTTGGGGAGCGGCAGGAAGGAGAAGGCCAGTGTTTTTGCAAGCTTAGGCGAGCTCCTAGAGAGCCGAGAGTGGTAGAGGAAGGAGGAGAAGATCGGTGCGCCGTTTTTTTGCTCAAGGTAGAGCCATCGGCCTAGAGGAGGGGAACTCGGAGGTGTGTTCCCGAGCCCTTGAGGCAGGACGGAGGCGGTCTTTCCTTTTGGAGCAGAGGTGCCACCATAGTCGGTTTTGGTTGTAGTGCTCTCAACAAGGAGAGGAACACAAGCGGTCAAGTCGGAGATTGCAGGTTTTTTATTTGGTGCTCGAGGTCTCCATGCCGAGCAGGTTATAGCAGGTGTTCATGGTTGTATAGATGAAGGTTTTTGGTCATAATCGAAGTAGACCATAATAGTTTCTGGTGTCGTTTCTTCCCTTTTCCCCCCTTCTTCTCTTTGGTCTGTTTCGTCAATCCGGTGCCGGCGTTGGAGATGTGTGTACCTCCCCTGGCCTTTGTGTGTGTGTGAGAGAGAGAGAGAGTGGTGTGTGCTGTGGCACGGTCGTTGACGGACGGGATTGGTGTGGATTGCTGCGAGTTTTGAAGGTGAACTCTAGTGGATCGGGGTGCAGTGATTATCCTGGGCCATAGAGAGGCAAACTGTTTGGGTTCGGGGTGTGTTCCCCTTTCCCCCCATCCATCGGTACTACAAATGAGCAACAAAGCTATTGGAATTTTATTCGAGGTATCTTCGCCGTCCAACCCGGACTTATTAGCCACTCCCACCCTTACTTCATCGCGCATCGGGCGCGCTCCCGTCTTCACCGCTCATGTCTTACAGGGCATAAGCTATCAAGATCACTTGCTACAGGATTGGTGTCGATTGCTATTGATTGTGCGAGTTTTGAAGGTGAACTCTAGTGGATCGGGGTGCAGTGATTATCCTGGGCTATAGAGAGGCAAATTGTTTTGGTTCCAGACGTGTTCCCCTTTCCCACCATCCATCTTCTGGTGCCCCCACGGAGGAGTGCTGATGCTCCAATTTGAAGGTTAGAAGCTGTGTTTGAAGGCTGACAAGCAGTCGACGGATGGTCAGAGTATTTGGTGGTTGAGTTGAAGATAACAGAGATGATGGAGCCGAGCTTTGGCCCCATATTTACAGGTGGTAAAGATCCTGAAGATTGGTTGGCAGATTTTGAATTATGGATGTTATCGTTGCGTATGTTGACGGATGCAGAAAAGTTGCAGACGGTGCCTCTGCTCATGCGTGGACGTGCGAAGGTTTGGTAATGATGATTTGAAGGCTGATGGTCGAAGGTCATGGCAAGAATTGCAAAGGCAGTTTCTAGAGCGGTTTCGAGAAGTAGTCACCCCGACAGAGGCCTGTAAGGTGCAGCGGAATGAATGTGTGCGCTTTGCTCAAGATGAGTGCTCCGAACTGTGTTCAAGGTTCCTTTTGTTCTTATGGAAGGGAGAGCCTTCCGTTCTTAATGAGAGAATGCTATGATCACAGTCAAAGTGAATGGACACTGTGCGTGCAAGTGTATGAAACTGAGAGATAGAGAGAAGAGAGATATGACACCAGAGACGTAAAACCCTCCTTCGAAGGCCCCACTCTCGTTGGCGAGAGTGGTCTACTTATGATTGCACAAATGGGTACAATGATGATGCATGGACTGATGCAACTCGAGGCTATGTCGGTGACGATGACACGAGAATGGCGACACTGACCTAAGGGCTGAAATCTGCAATCTTTTGACGGCTGTCCAAAAACGCTATCTGCTGAAAATCTGGGGCTGTTTGGGACTGCTGAAAAACGCAGATTTGGCTGCGTTTTTGGAGGCTGAAATTGCTTAACAAAAACGCTGAGATGCTGCTGTTTCTGAAGCTGAAAACGTTGCTTATCTGATGCTGAAAACGCCCGATAACAGAGCCTGCTATCGCTGATGCAAAACGCTAGGTGGAAGGGGGGCTGCGGTCAATCAATGGCTGAAACGCCAAGGCAAGGGAGGTTGCTGGCGATGAGGAAAAACGCTGGGACAATGGGGGATCTTGTTTGAGGGAATTACCCCCAAGGGGTTCTTGCTTGAGAAGTTGCCTGTTGAGCAGTGGAGCTTCTGCTGCCTCTTCTGCCATTTAGTGCTAACTTTGGTTTGTTTATGTATTTCTTACTCAAATTGCCCTACCTACTTTTGTTGGGAAGTCACTTAAATTAATAAGTGAAAAATGTCAAAAATAGGAAAAATAGGCTAAAATAAGTGGAAATTCCCCCGATTGATTCTGATGGATTTTGATGGGAATGCTTATGATCATGCTGGGTGCAACCAGAGGATATGCATCTATACTAAGTGACTGGGCATGCACGGTCTACGAATAGACTCACAAAAGTGCCAGATCACTTCTAATCTAGACTGAACTGAACCCTTGTCGTGCTGTAGCTTGTCCACCGACACATAGGGTTGGATGTGTCACGTGACAAGGCCGGTGCAAAGCTAAAAGCGGTACGCCAAGACGCAAGTAAGGATTTTTTCTTGAGCAGTTTGAAGCCTGTTGGAAGCAGTTAGAGGTCGCCACTGGGGTGAAAGGCAATCAATTTTTGAAGCTGTCAAGGTTCCTTGAATGCTTGTATCCGAGGATCAGAGATAAGGTGGAAGAGGGTGTTGATACCTATGATGACATGGTGTATCTGGCCAAGATGAAGAGCAGAAAGGTGAAGCGGAAGCTGGAGCTGGGTTTGTTGAAGCCTGCAGATTATTTGCCTATTTTGAGGCTAACAGAGTATTCTATGGTTCAATTAAAGACGGTACCAATTGTGCGGGATGCAAAGCCTGTTGAGATAAGGCCTATGATTGATTATGTTCCTTGGAAGTTTCCAGTTTATGATGTGCATGTGCCAGTGATGGACGAGCTTGTCAAAGAGGATAAACCTCTTGTTGAAGTGAGCCAGTGTGACAAAGAGGAAGGAGGTGTCGGGTTTCCAGAGCAGATAAAAAAGGTAGAGCATGTCCTTGTGGAAAGCTTGCATGAGAGGGTAGCTGGTAGCAATCAAGTTGCAGAAATTGAGGATTCAGAAGGGGATGAGAAAGTGTGCAAAGCCTAGACGGTGGTCAAGATTTTGTAGAGCAGCAAACAGTTGAAGGCGCTGATATCGAGTCAGTGTATGATGCTGATGAAGATGGAGAGTCTAGTTCCAGTTTTTGGGAGTCAAGTGATGAAGATGGGTTGGATGAGCTTACGTGCTATGACGAGGAGACTGAGTTTGATAGGTCGGTGTTGGTAAGGGCAAGGCTGCCTGATTATGTATCGAATAATGTGGTTGTAGTAAATGTGGAAGGAGAACAAGTTGAGGTGCCCATGCGAATGAAAGAGGATATGCTGTCAAAGGTGACATGCAGTGCTCTACTGGCGGACATGTTGATGAAAGTAGCAATGGAAATTGCTGGGGCGGTGCAATTGGTTCGAAGCTGTGCGAAGAAGGATATGTCTGAGTCTATGGATAACCAAGCTGGGCTACCAAGTCTGCAGGAGGGTGATGAAGAAGCGGGAACCGAGGGGATTGGGCATATTTTTGGAGTTCATGAAGTGATGGGTGTGGATCAAGGTGAAGAGCAGCGGGAGGTGCATATGGATTGCCATGATGATGCTATAGGTGTAGGCCTTTTGGATCAGGTATGTAGTGGAGGTGAAGTTGATTGGGGCTTTGATGATGCCGAAGATGCAATGGATGAAGAGATGCAAGTGCTTGTGGATAAAGCCTTCACCAGGGTGCAAGCTATGCGAGGGTTAATCCCTCTACATGTAGAGGGTCCAGTGAATCAGGCATGTCATGCGGCAAATGAAGGAGATTTCCCAATTGGGTCCAAGCTGTCTAAAGAGGAATGCAGTACCTGGTTGAAGTGTATGCTTGTGAGTGCAGTAGTGAGGTGTGTTATCTGCCGGGTACAGAGTTCCATGGAGATGAACTCTGCTTTACATGGTCGGGAGGGAGGGTCAGAATTGTTGGTTGAAGCAAGTGTTGTAATTGAAGTGCCAGGTGCATTGGTTGGTGCAAGTGGTATGCTTACCACGCCATGTATGTTGATGAGGCAGGTAAAAGTGAGAAGAAGTGCTAAGGTGCTTTGGGCATACGGTGTGCATGGATGGTTGCGGACATGGGTGAAGCACTATTGGAGGGTGCTACAGATGGGTGTAAAAAGTCTGTGCCATGTTTTTGATCCAGGCGGAAGCTGTGTGATACAGGGGGTGGGGCAACCCACTTGAGGTTTGGCAGTAGGTGACAAGATTAGGGCCTTGTACATATGGTGGTTGTTTTGGATTGCTAGTAGTGTTCGTCAGTTTTTGTAGCAGGTAGAAGAATAAAGATGCTTTTTGGTTGAACATGAATTTTAACAAGGGGGTATGGCAATGATGGTGCAGCCAAAGTGTGTCGACCATAGAAGAGGGCACAGCCAGTGATGTGTATGCTTATAGATGCATGGCAAAGGGCTATAGCAGGTGGGAAGAACTTGTGCAGGCAAGTGGCAACGGAGATGTATGCTTTATGTGGTTTTTTAGGCCAAAAAGTCTCCAGATAGGGTCGGACAGGGAGGCAGATGGAGGGTGATCAAAGTGATGTTTTTCGGCCCAAAAATGTAGAACTTGAAGTGCTGAAGGAGCATGTCCAGGCTCATCAAACAGAGCTACGGAGCCCAGGATATTGGAGTTTGAAGATTCAGTGTGTTGCAGATTCTTGCTGGATAGGGCAGCTGGGGACAGGTGGCCCAAGAGGATATCAATGTATGGACGTGTAGTGCTCGATTTATGGGGCATACCAGTCTTTTCAGATTGCAAATCGGAGCTACGGATTGCAGTTTATGGTCAATTGAAGTTTTGCCGGGGGCTAGGTTGGTGCCCACCTGACTGAATGGGGGAGTCATGCCATCAGGTGTTTTCTGGGCCTCGAAGGGCTTTTGGATCATGATGTGTATGATGGTGAATCAGCAAGAAGTGAGCTCCTCGATCGGATGCCTGGACAGTGAGATACGGCTCATTAAAGTTGATGCTAGGTGACGACGATGCAATGCTAGATGATGTTTTTTTCATTTTTATCGCATCGGTTGACATGCCAGGCGTGGCCAAAATGGGATATAGCTTGCATGGGTCGGAGTTGGAAACCAAATCTTTGGTAGAGACTGTACAGATCAGAAATCAGAATACGGTGCCATCTAGCGTCGCGAAGCTGTTGATGACGTGGCGCCCGTTGGGTCTGTTTCCCGCGCCACAAGTTTTTGAGGGGTGCACCGACGGCGCCGTTCGTGCCCCGCTTGACCAAGAGAGAGGCCACGCGTTGGTAACTTAGTAAGCAAGCCAAGCCGAGCCAAATATAGCAAAGAAGGTGGTCACATGCATGGGGGGGCCGAAAATAGGTGGGCGAGTTGCAAAAGGGAGAGGCGCCCACGCTTGAAAGGAGCAGTTTTTTTGGATTCTGGACGGGGAGCTTCTTTTGGGGAGCGGCAGGAAGGAGAAGGCCAGTGTTTTTGCAAGCTTAGGCCAGCTCCTAGAGAGCCGAGAGTGGTAGAGGAAGGAGGAGAAGATCGGTGCGCCGTTTTTTTGCTCAAGGTAAAGCCATCGGCCTAGAGGAGGGGAACTTGGAGGTGTGTGCCCGAGCCCTTGAGGCAGGACGGAGACGGTCTTTCCTTTTGGAGTAGAGGTGCCACCATAGTCGGTTTTGGTTGTAGTGCTCTCAACAAGGAGAGGCACACAAGTGGTCAAGTCGGAGATTGCAGGTTTTTTATTTGGTGCTCGAGGTCTCCATGCCGAGCAGGTTATAGCAGGTGTTCATGGTTGTATAGATGAAGGTTTTTGGTCATAATCGAAGTAGACCATAACAGTTTCTGGTGTCGTTTCTTCCCTTTTCCCCCCTTCTTCTCTTTGGTCTGTTTCGTCAATCCGGTGCCGGTGTTGGAGATGTGTGTACCTCCCCTGGCCTTTGTGTGTGTGTGAGAGAGAGAGAGGGTGGTGTGTACTGTGGCACGGTCGTTGACGGACGCGATTGGTGTGGATTGCTGCGAGTTTTGAAGGTGAACTCTAGTGGATCGGGGTGCAGTGATTATCCTGGGCTATAGAGAGGCAAACTGTTTGGGTTCGGGGTGTGTTCCCCTTTCCCCCCATCCATCGGTACTACAAATGAGCAAACAAAGCTATTGGAATTTTATTCGAGGTATCTTCGCCGTCCAACCCGGACTTATTAGCCACTCCCACCCTTACTTCATCGCGCATCGGGCGCGCTCCCGTCTTCACCGCTCATGTCTTACAGGGCATAAGCTATTTAGATCACTTGCAAGAGAAGAATCCAATTTATTTCGAGCTACTGGTTTTCTCAGAGACAGTACTATGCAGATGTTGATAGCTACCAAGCAACATACTCCAAGTACTTGGCAAGCTTTCAAGAAAAATTCTACCCGAAGTTATATGGTTTCTGATATCTTTCTTCGGAGTGCAACTTTTGGCAGAGTAGGGTATCGTGAAATGCTTGCCATGGAAACCCAAGCAAATTATATCTTGAAATTTCTCGATATCTCTCAGTAGATGTCTCTTCTCGAGTTGATAACCTTGGAGGTTTGGTGCAATTGCTATCTTGGGACTACCATCGCCGCCAAAGAAACACTGTCTGTCCAAGAGCTGATGGACCATGCTGTGCTTGGCTACGACCTTACGGATGAACCTAGCCCTAATTTTTGGTGCAGGTTCCAGGATGGAAAGTCGATTGACTTTTCGAGCTCGACTGATGTCGAGATTGCTTTTTAAGTTTGAAATGTGTTTGAGAACTTGTTTGATGATCCTGTTTGGAATTTGTTTGAAATGGATGGTATCTGTTTTGAACCCGTCTTGGTGCCGATTTAAATTGTTTGACTTTGGTTGTAATACTAATTTCAATGATTGGTGAGTTTACTCCCGGGTGGAGTAGTGAAAAATGATGTTTGAAAATGCTTGTTCATACTCATGGCCCGGACCCTTGTGGTTATTTACGAGGGGAGTATTGTTGTTGTGACTAGCGGCCCGGACCTGGATGGTTATGCGGGAGGAGTATCAAGAAGTCTGAGCAGTGGATACTCTCAGCACCTCCAAACGACGCAGGCCTCGGTCTAAAAAGGCCTCTATATCTCCTGGCCCGGACCTTTTTAGGTTATGCGGGAGGAGTGATGAGGGAGTCGTTGAATATCTCCTGGCCCAGACCTTGTCAGGTTATGCGGGAGGAGTGTTCATCGGCAACTTTATGTTTCTATGTCTTGCAACATGCATATGTGAGCATTTATTTTGCATTGTGATGTGCCAACCACTGAATATTCCTAATTGGATGAGATTGCCTAGGTATGTAATTTTAGTGTATCGAGACACCCGTGAAGATCAGTACGGTCTGGGTGTGATGGCTTATTTTACTATGCTGGAATATCAAGAGTTCCGATCTGGGCGAGAGGA